>NW_024340692.1:7687895-7711591 GCF_902729225.1 Pteropus medius | reverse complement strand
CCATTGGTCCTTGTGTCTGTTTTGCTGCCAATACCATGCCATTTTTATTACTGTAGCTTTGTAATATAATTTGAAGTCGGGCAGAGTGATGCCTCCAGCCTCATTCTTTGTTCTCAGGATAGCTTTGGCAATTCGGGGTCTTTTGTGCTTCCATACAAATCTGATGATGTTTTTGTTCTATTTCTTTAAAAACTGCCGATGGGATTTTGATGGGGATTGCATTAAGTCTGTATAATACTTTAGGTAATGTGGCCTTTTTAACTATATTGATTTTTCCAATCCAAGAACACAGAATATCTTTCCATTTCTTTGTATCTTCTTTGATTTCTTTTAATATGGTCTTGTCATTTTAATTATATAAGTCTCGCATATGATTTGTTAAATTTATTCCTAGGTATTTTATTCCTTTTGTTGAAATTGCAACCTTTTGCAATTATTTTCTCCACTTCTTTTTCTGACACTTCACTATTAGAGAATAGGAATGATATGGACTTTTGAATGTTGATTTTGTATCCAGAAAATTTATTCTATTTGCTTATTGTTTCTAGTAGCGTTCCTGTGGAGTCTTTAGGGTTTTCTATATAGAGAATCATGTCATCTGCAAATAGTGACAATGTGACTTTTTCGTTTCCTATTTGGATGCCTTTTATATCTTTCTCTTGTCTGATTGCACTCGCTTGGACCTCCAATGTTATGCTGAATAACAGTGGCGATAGTGGACAGCCTTGCCTTGTTCCTGATCTTAGAGGGAAGGTGTATAGTTTTTCACAATTAACTATAATGTTGGCTGAGGGTTTGTCATAGATGGCCTTTATTAAATTAAGGTACCTTCCTTTTATACTGATTTTGTTATGTGTTTTGATCAAAAATGGATGCTGCATGGAGGCTTTTTCTGCATATATCGATATGAGCATATGATTATTATTTTTTAATTTGTTTTTGTGATGTATTACATTAATCATTTTGTGTATGATGATGAACCATCCCTTTGCCCCTGGGATGATGCTCACTTGATTGTGGTGTGTAATCTTTTTAATATGTTGCTGTATTCGATTCGCCAGTATCTTATTTAGGATATTTGCAACCGTGTTCAAGAGAGATATCAGTTTGTAGTTTTCTTTTTGTGTGTTATCTTTACCAGGTTTTGGTATCAGGATGATATTGGCCTCATAAAATGAGTTGGGAAGTATTGCCTACTCTTCGATTTGTTGGAAGAGTTTGAAGAGAATAGGTATTAAATCTATTATTTAAGTATTAAATAGGTATTAAACGATTGGTAGAATTCACTGGTAAAGCCATCTGGTTTTACTTTTTGATAGGTTTTTGAAGATTGTTTCAATTTCCATACTGCTGATTGGTCTATTTAGATTTTCCAGTTCTTCTTGATTCAGTGTGGGAAGCTTGTATTTTCCTAAGTACTGGTCTATTTCATTTAGGTTATTAAATTTAGTGTTATATACTTTTTCATAGTATTCTTCTATGATCCTTTGTTTTTCTGCGATGTCATTTGTAATTTCCCCTCTTTCACTCCTGATTTGTTTGTGTCCATTCTCTTTTTTCTTTAGTGAGTCTAGCCAGGAGTTTGTCAATTTTATTTACTTTCTCAAAGAATCTTCTCAGCTCTTTGTTGCATTTATTTTTCCTATTGTTTTTCTATTTTCAATTTCATTTATTTCTGCTCTAATTTTGACTATTTCTTTCTATCTTTTGACTTTAGGCTTCATTTTTTCTTCCTTTCCTAGTTTTTTAAGATGAAAGTTGTTTATTTGGGATCATTCTTGTTTTTGGAGATAGGCCTGTCATGATATGAACTTTCCTTTTATGACCACTTTTGTTGTGTCCCAAAAGTTTTGCTATGTTTTACTATCATTATCATTTGTTTCTATGTGTCTGTTGATCTCTCTTTTTAATTTCTTCTCTGACCCAGTTATTCTTTAGTATCATGTTGTTTAATCTCCATGATTTTGTGGTTCTTCTTGATCTCTTTTTGCAGTTGATCTTAGTTTCAAAGTGTTATGATCAGAGAATATGATTGGTATGATTTTAACTCTCTTATATTTATTGAGGCTATTTCTGTGTCCCAGTATGTGGTTGATTCTTGAGATTGTTCCATGTGCACTAGAGAAGAATGTATAAGCAGCTGTTTGGGGATGGAAAGTTCTGTAAATGTCAATTATGTCCAGTTGGTCTAATGTGCCATTTAAAGATGTTATTTCCTTATTGATTTTCTGTTTGGATGATCTATCCATATTCGATAGTGGGGTATTTAGGTCCCCTAGTACAATAGTGTTTTGGTCTGTTTCTCCCTTTAGTTCTGTTAGTAATTGCTTTACATATTTTGGGGCTCCCTGATTGGGAGCATAGATATTAATAAGTGTTATGTCTTCTTGGTGTATGATTCTCTTTATCATTATGAAGTGTCCATCAGTATCTTTCTTTATCTTTTTTATTTCGAAGTCTGTTTCATCTGATATTAGTACTGCTACTCCTGCTTTTCTCAGAATGCCATTTGCTTGAAATATCTTTTTCCATCCTTTCACTTTGAGTCTATATTTGTCTTTGGAGCTGAGATGTGTCTCCTGGAGGCAGCATATGATTGGGTTTTGTTTTTTGATCCATCTGAAACTCTGTGCCTTCTTATTGATGAGTTCATTCCATTTTCATTTAGGGTGAATATTGAAATATTCTTATAGTCATTTTATCTTTTGCTTTGTAGTAGCTTGATGTTTCCATTGCTTCCTTGTCCTTGTGTCTCTGTTTTCTTTATTTTGTTTGGCTTTTGTGGGTTTTCACTCTGATTCTTCTTGTTTTATGTTATATACTTCAGTTCTGAATCTTTGGTGTGTGGTTACCATTACGAATATGAAAAGAATAGTTATTATATATACATACATAGATATAGATATAGAAATAGATATAGATATATACTGTCATCTATTTTCTTCTGCATTTGCCCTATCTCATTTTCCCTTTGCAAATTTGGGTCTGTGAATCCTCCCCTTTTTCAGTCATTGTTATCTCAGTTTATCCCTATGTATACTGAACGTTCATTACTATCTTGCTATCTATATATCTATAGCAATTCTCTTCTTATTACTTAATCTTTTAATGCCCTATTCTTAGTAAGGATTGAACTTCTCTGCTTCTATTTGCCTATCACTTTACTCCTAATTCTGTAATTTTTTTTTTTTGTCATTTCATTTTAGGTGAGCTGACCCCTTCCACTATTTCCTGTAGTGCAGGCCTCGTAGGGGAGAATTCCCTCAATTTTTGTATGTCTGGAAAGATCTTAATTTTTCCTTCATATCTAAAGGAGAGCTTATCAAGATACATTATTCTAGCCTAGTTGTTCCTTTCACTTAATAGTTTAAATATTTGATTCCATTATTTTCTGGCTTGTAAATTCTGCGCCAAGAGGTCTGATAATCTAATTGTTTTTTCTTTATAGCTTCTCGTCTTCTTTTCCCTGGCTGCCCTGAGAATTCTATCTTTGTCATTAATTTTTCATAATTTTAATACAATGTGTCTTGGTTTAGGCCTTTTTGAGTTGAGATAATTGGGTGTTCTATTGACTTCTTGAATTCCAAGCTCCAGCTCATTCCTTAGATTTGAAAAATTCTCGTCCACTAAGACTTGTCTGAAATGCTTTCTAGTCCCTGATACTGTTCCTTGCCTTCGATAATGCCCATTATTCTTAGGTTTCCTCTCCTCATGGTATCAGTTAGTTCTTGTATTTCTCTTTCACTATTTTTCATTATTCGGTTTCTTTCTCTTTCCTTCTGATTTATTTCAAGATTTCTGTCTTCAATATCATTGATCCTTTCCTCCATTTGGTCAACTCTATTTCCCAACTTTGCTATTTCATTTTTCAACCATTACAGTGTGTTTTTTAATTCCAGAAGATCTATTCTTTTTGTTTTGTTTTGTTTTTTGTTTTTGTTTTTGTTTTTTTGAGGATTTCAATCTCTTTACTCGATTCATCTAGTTGTTTTTTTCAATTCCTGAAATTATTGATATTACTCATTTCAGTACTCATTGAGTTTTTTCAGAAGTACCATCCTGAACTCCCTGTCCTTTAAGTTGCATATTTCTATGTCTGTAAGCTCATTTTCTGTATATTTTTCTCTTTCTTTCTGAGATGCCTTGCCACCTTGGTTGTTCATGGTGTTTAATGGGATATTTCTCTGCATAGGCATTAATTGAAGTGTATTCTGCTGTTTTTCCAGAAAGAAGATTTATAATATAAAGATCTCTCTTTAGCCTGTGCAAAAAAGATGTTTCTTTTCATTTCTAGTAGGTGACATCTAAGCCCCTTGGATCACTGCTTTATAAAAAGCTTAAATAATACCTTTTTGATTTTCTTGTAGATATTTAATCACACTCGCTACCCTCAGTTTCAGTCCCTGTCAGTGTCAGCGATAGTCTTGGCAGCATTTGCTCAGATTCCCCTGGGGCTCCACGTTGATCAGTCTCAGAGGGTATCAGGGGAGGGGTTGTCTGGTTTGGGGGTTGGGCACTGTGGCTCAGCCTCAGTTTTGCAGTTGGGGCAGGTAACAATCAACTGTTGTTTCTCTGCGGTCCCATCCTGCTTCTCTGCTTTCTGTCCTGATGACTGGGCCCTGCTGTTGGCTGTGTAGATGTCACAGCACTTTCAGGCAGGGCTGTTCAGGGAAGTCACTGCACCTCCTCCCCTCCACCTTCTCCTGCAGGGAGCACCAGAGGCTGTGAGAGGTAGCTTCAGTCTCCGCAGCATTTGCTCAGATTCCCTTGGGGCTCTGCGGTGTTCAGTTTCAGAGGGTATTGGGTCAGGGGCCTTCTGGTTTAGGTGTTGGGTGCTGCGGCTCAGCTTTGGTTTTGTAACCGTGGCCAGTAAAAATCAACTGTTGTTTCTCTGCAGCCTTGTCCAGCTTCTCTGTTTTCTGCTCTGATGACTGGGCCTGCTGCCGGTTGCGTAGAAGTCCCAGCACATCCAGGCAGAGTTGTTCAGGGAAGTCGTCACATATTCACCCTTTTCCCTCCTCCTACAGGGAGCTCCAGAAACTGCAAGAAGCAGTGTCTTTATTCCTCCGAGTCTACTGCCCAACACCCAAGATTCTGACCTGTGGTAGCTCCCATGCACAGATTCCATGTTCAGACGTGCTAGTATGCAGTTTGAGTGGTCTTTGTTCAATTTTAGATGTTCAGCTTATTGTTGTGTCAAGGAGAGTGATCTGAGGAGGTCTCTCACTCCACCATCTTTCTCAGAATCACCCCATTGACTTTAATAGTATCTTGACCTCCCAACAATGAAGTGATGTGCTTGCTAAAGCAGAGTGATTTTTCAAATACTTTTCCTAATAAGAATGACTATTTCAAATCAATTATAACTGCTTTTCCACAAGTGGTAAAAATTAAGTCATATTTGATTCTCTAAATTAAAATAACAGTTGTCTAGCAGACCCCGAAAAAGAGTTACTACCTTACAATAATTATGTTTTTAAAGACATAAAAAAGGCTAAAAAACAAATTGGTTCTGAAAACAAAGATGAAGAGACAATCTTTTTTATCAGAATATAGGAGAAATCCCATGGAATATTAGTTCAATGTAACTAAATTGAAGGGAGGGGATCCTGGTGATCTAATAATACTTTATTTCATGAAAGAGAATTCCACTCATGAGAAAAATGACAAGAAACCCTTCTGTTCTCTTTCAATTTCTACCCCATAGATCAGAGCATGGAATAGCAAACTTTCTAATATAAGGCAGCAACTCTTTGGGTTTACAAAGTTAGAACAATTCTTTGAAAACAATGTATGTGAAGGGCCTTGCATATAGTCCTGGTCCATTTTGGGAACTCAATAAATAGTGCATATGGTAGCTATGAGTTCTGCCTTTCTAATCCCTAGATATCAGCTGCTGAGAACATCCTGTGTATGCCCTTCATGCTTACTTGTTCTATATAAAGCCCAAATCTTAGTGTCTTCATTGGTTCCATATTTTCTCATAAGAGATATTTTGGGGGCATTGAGACACTTTTTAAAAATTTGTGGGTAATGACAAGGAATCAGTTTGTATTCTAATTAATTCTTCCTTTAATACCTAAGAAAAGCCATCAATGGCAATACCCACCAAAACATTAACTTCTTACTTAAAAGTTAAGTTCCAAAAATGACCATTGACTCATGTAATTAATATACATAGAATATATTTGATAGCCTTTAAAATAGCAAATATTGGATAACCTAAATAATGATACTTATTTTAATGGAATATTATGTCAAAATTTAAAATTATATTTTCAAAGAAAGTTTGATAAAATGTGGATTGCTTCCCATAAAAGTGTCAAGAGATCAAATAATAGGAAATTGTGCAGCTAAGGATTGCTTAAGATTAGTCATAAAAAATTAGATGTAAAATTTTCTTTTCTTTTTCTGCATATTCTAAATTTTAAAAACCAGAAGACATTTCTCTCAATATCTGACAAAAAGGTAAATATTATAAATAAGGACTTGAGGGTGTGGATATACAATCAATAAAACAGTCCTAATAAATTTCTTTGATTTACTTTGTTTTAGAGTAGAAGACATTGTCCAAAATCATTATTTGGTAATGTGAACTATAGATTTGTATGTCTCTCTAAAAACAGCAGACACTAACCTTCCTGTTAATATTTGTGAAATACTTTACAATTTATAGTATATAAAATATATAGATACATACACACATACATGCACACACAGGTGATTGTGTTTTGTTTTAAGCATTTAAGTAATCCTATAAACAATGTTAAAGAGTCATTTTTTTCCCCATTTCCCTATATGTTTCAATTTACCTGTTCACTCAGACATAATTTATACAATCAACTTCTTCAGAAAAGTTTCTGGCCATATGACTTAACCATTGCTTCTATATTTTGTGATCTAGTAGGTTATGCAGATGGTATTAACAATTCCCTGACTTACACTACAGAAACTCCTATAAAATTGGGGTTTAATTTGCATACATCTGTATTCATAAATTGTATCTAAACTTCTAAAACTGCTAATGGCTTAGCTTCAATTACAGTTTCTGATTAAGACATAAAGCATCTGGATTAAGTCAATTCTATTTTTCATCGTTCTCCATGAAAATAAATCTATATGATTTGCAAATATTGAGATTTTTATTTTTAAAATCAAGGTAAGTGATAAACCAAAGTATTAGTTTTCTCTCACTTCATGGTTGAATATTCTACAAAAAAAGGCCCTCTCATAATGATATATGTTTTTTAGGAATAGACAAAATTCTAGTTGTCAACCATGCATTTTGAAGTGTTCCTCAGAGTAGTTAATAAGATCTATAGTAATCTGGGGAATAACTATGAAAAATATAAGTCCTATTAGTATATACAATAACTACTTAGCCAAATCACTCACTATTTCCCTGTTCTTGGATTGAAGAAAAGTAACAGAGCAATAAAACAAAAATATCTACTGTAATAAGTGTGAGAAGCGTAACGTGGCAGATAAATATAGAACTCTAACTGATATTTAATTGTAGCACATATATAGTAGATTGATTTTAAGTCACTGTCAGAATATAAAACAAATTAAGAAAATATAACTTTAGTTAAAAGTCTGTTTTATAAAAACCATATTCCTATTTATTCTGTACTTTTTAAATCTTTTTTTATAAGCTTTATAGTATAATCATTGAAAAGTAACAGTTCTGGGGTTATTATGGATTCAAAGAATTTTGAAAATATTTTTAACTATGTTTTGAGAACGATCTCTCCAAGGCTTAAGAGCTAGTTCTAAGACCTGTTCATTGTGACCTCACAATGTCATCTAATTCTTATGAATTTTTGATCTTACATTCAAAGTCAGTCGATTTTAGATGTTATCCTCTTAGGAAACAATTAAAGGTTATATTTTGGTAGAATGAGCTCTGAATTGTAAATTTGGAGGCCCCGACTTGTTCTGGTCTACCATTAATTGGTTAAATTCATAAATTTATTTATTTGACATCTTTTCTTTGGTTAAATAATTATGGAGGAATAAACCAGATGTCTTATTTCCCCTCAAATTCAACATTCTTTAGGAAGCTCGGATACACCCTACACATGTGAAGACTCCTATAGTCTATCCATTTTTGAGGGCCAATTTCACTTCTTTGGAGAATCTTAAGTTAGAAATCGATTCCACAGAGAGGACATCGTGTAGGACATGTCTCTAATGCACAACTACAGACTTCTAATGAAGTTTTAGTCACTCTTCTAGCTCCCAAAAGTGTGTAATTACATGTATATTAGACCATGAGCACATGTTCTGATTATGGATTTTAGGCTGATCTCTTATCTTGATTTCTTTAGCACACTGCTGGTCACATAGTAAGCACTCAATATATATTCATGAATTGAATTTTGCCATTCCCCAGTTAATCCAGCATTTAGCAATTAGCTTCTATGTAAGGGAGCCCTGGAGGGTGTGAGGCTACTTAATTAATATGCTACTGCTCATCAGGAACTAAACAGTAGGTGTTTAGTAGCTCTATTGTAATGATGGATGGAGTCTATTTTTTATGTAAGACTTGGCTTTATGTAGCTATTTGTCATTGCTTTTGATAATAATTCTGTTGTATAACATCTCTTAGGGCTTAGAGACCAAGATTCTTACTTTGTAAGATTATCCTCTTTAAAGTATTGAGGTGTTCTAGGACATTTATAATCCCTTTGTGGTTTCACAATGTAGTCATCCTAATATAAATATCAACTGTGGTAAAAATGTAAAAAAACCAATATAAAAGCAAATGTCAATAATTCTTTCAAGACATCGAATTTCTTTCCAACTTACCATATGGCAGTGAATTTTAGACTTTGTCTTCCCAGCCTAAGAAGGTAATAGCGGGTAGAAGTTATAGATAGCTGGAGACATAATTGATGGCCTGCAGGTAGTAAATGAAATGTGGATATTTAGAGCTCTTATATAAAAATTTATATTTTTAAAAATGCATTTTAAAAATATAATGACTTAAATATTAGCAGTAATGCAGTGATTTTGTGTATTAATGAAGAAGTCATTCATTCAAATACCTTTTTGGATATAGACTCTATTTGTAATAAGCACCGAAATGATTAGTAGTTTTGGGCTTTGGGTTCTAAAACATCTGCAACTACTGTGTCATTTTTTGATTTTCCCAAACTCTTTTTCTTTAAATTTAATAAGCTATACATCTTGCTAAGAATGTTGAATATCAAGCCAACAATAAGTAATATCGGCTAAAGACCTAAATATATACATTCACTGTAGTTGAGTCTGATCACATAGGTTACTGACTTTTTTATTTATTTACTCATTTATTAATTTATTTCTGATGGACAGTTTACATGACTATGAGTGATAGAAACCTAATGTAGATCAACAGGATATTGTTTACTAAGTTAACAGATTGACACACTAACACTGATTCATAATCTGTATTTAACTAATAATCGATCTGCTGTCATTAGGACTCCTTAATATATCCAAACCTTCTGTTGCGCCAATATAAATGATGCACACCTTATGTTTTCCCAGGGGTAATTGTTTTTAAATTTCTTTTTATACACTATAAACCCTTGAAACAGTTTGACTATAAAGCAAATAAATTATTGTGTTGGGGACAGCAGCACCAGAACACAACCTGCTAATTTGTTGATGTTTTGATAAATACTAGGTTGTGAAGGAGTATTAACTAGGGCACATACATATGCATTTATAGGTAAACTAACTCACTAGAAACAATATTAGTTTCAGTGTATGACCATCACTATGATTCTCCAACATCCTTAGAATTGATTAACTAATTATAAACACAAAGCACTTCAATTTAAAATAAATTTAAAAGGATCTGCTAAATAAGTGGTTCATAACCTATTCACAAACTACATTTAAATTAATACATTTTTTGATTTCCAAACTTTTAAATAGGTTATATAGTTAAAAATTTAAAAAATAATTCAGGTTATTTCTTGTATTGTGGATTCTGAACATCTTGATGAAAAATGAAGTAAGATAATAGCTAATCACGTAACCGAGATTTACAAAAGAAATAAGCTGCTGAGAATGCAAATACTGAAGAAGGAAAATTAATGGTGGACAGAGAATGGTAAGATCCAAGGAGGCTTATTTTTCTCTTTGCACTATTTTCTCAGCTCTCATTGGGTTTATCATTGTAAAAGACTAGAATCTCAGTCAGTCATTTGGCAAGAAGAAATATTTGAAAACTAAAGAGAATAGTTTTATATTCTTGTTGTAATGACGTAAACTGACAATGTAATTCACAAAATTGTAAAATTCCAAATTTACTAGTCATTTCCACACTTGGTAAACTTGATGTGGATGAGTTATCAATATACTTTATTTAATTTATGGGGCATCTACTATTTTTTAGGCATAATCTAGGTATCGTGGACATATCTGAGAATAACAAAGATATAATCTCTCCTGTAGGAATCTATAGTCTAGTAGAAATAGAGACTTAAACCAATAATTCCAAACTGATGAACACAATGGAAGAGAAACATATCCTCTTTAGAAAATTGTCAAAAACATTTGCTGAAGGATTTTTGTTAAGATTCACAGAAGAGAGGAGAACTTCAGAGCTGCTTGACTAATTGGAAGCTAATAGATATCTATGCCTGTTTGATTTAGTATTAGGAAGTGACACAGGTCTGAAAATACTAAAAACAAACAAAGGTGTCAGTGTAATAAATTGAAAAATGGGAGGAACACTGCTTTTTTTATAATTTAAAGATAGAAGGTAATATATAAATTCTTGCAGGATAAAAGTGAGCAAGACTGTTTTAAAATGTATGTCCATTATGAGAATTTCAAAGCAAAGAGCTGTTAAAATAATTTTGAGTATTTCTATAAATAATTGAAAACTTAATTAAGTCAATAGGACAGATCTTTAATTTTATGGTTTTTGTCATTAGAGAGTTATGCTGTTTCACATCTGGATGTCCACTTTTTAGAAATAAATATATTAATTGATAATTACCAAACTATAATGATTATATCATTTTTCTCTTATATTTCAGAAAGCTCTTTAGACAGATTTATCATTATCATTTAAAAATAATCAGTGTTTAATTTTTTACAAGTGGTAAAATTAAAGATTAAACATATTTAAAAATAAACAGTAATTTATATCAACATATCTGCTTCTTAGCATTTAGTTCAGGTCAGTACACTTTTTAGGTGGCAATAAAATTGTGTTGCCTGATGATGATAAAATATTTGCATATATTTAGTTTCGCAATTGTTAGTACTTATCAGAGATGTAATTTTAAAAAATCAGTCATATTACTTGCAAAAAATAGAACTCATAGAACTGAAATTTTTAAAAAATATCTTTTAGAATTTAACTCAAAAAAGTAGTTTCTGTACATGATATATTTCATTGATACACGTTCAGATTCGCTGTATTCAAAAGATTTTCAATTTCTTCCTTTCTGTTTTTCACAATTTTTGTTTTACATTCTAATTCTAACCCATTTTCAGGGTAAATGTCAGCATTAAATTAGGATAAAATTAATGATAATCATAATCTTAATGAAGGGAAAACTACTACAGTTTGCAGGCTATTCAAAAAAAAAAAACAAACTATTCTATGTAGGAGAAGAAACTAGAGTAAAAAATGACATTTTATATTACAGACTTACAACCTGGTGATAATATAGAATAGGCAACCATGCAGTTGAATGAGGTTTAATAGGAAAAATATTACTGTAGGTACAATAATTTAAAGTGCTATTAAATTGTTACATATTGGGGGGAAAATAAAGTATAAAATAGAAATCTTTCTTTTGCTCCAATCAATTAGGGATTACAGGGCAATTTCAGATAAGATTTCCTGTTTTATTCAACTTGAGGTCATTTTATATACCCTGTGTTTCTTTTTTTTTTTCTTTCTTCTCTTCTCTATTTACTCAGGCAAGGTCAACAGTCTATCTAGAATGTTCTGCAGCCATCCAATTATTTTAAAGGACCAAGTTTCTGTAGTGTTAAAATCCTTGCAATGCCATTTGTGAGATATTATCTTGCCGTTTTCTTCTTGTCTCTTGTTATATGCATCCAAATAACAGATGGTTTATTTCCTCTACCTCTTCTATGAGTAAGCGAGCAGACTGTGATCAGTCAATAGACATAGTATTATTTTTGACTTTCAAAATATATGCCTAATCTTTTCATTATTAATTGAATGATTCAACAAGAGAAGTATTTCCTGACCTAGGTTCAAAAAATTTACTGTACTATGTGGGTAATATAAAATATAATATTTTGTTGTTGCTAGTATTTTTCACTAAGTAGTGAAATATTGAAGAAAAAAATCCTATTAAAAATTCAGCATTTTGAAGTAGTTTAATGAAAAAAGAAGAATTAGATAATTGATCTGTAATAAGCGTAAAGATGAAGAAAATTAAGATTTTGTATGGAGTAGACCACTTACACATGAAACATAAAAAAGGAAAATTGAATTGAAGTTTCATTCAAGAACACATTCCAAAAATAAGAATGATCCTCAAGAGAAAGCAACATGTGGCCATTAAGTATTGTTTATCAGTGTTGTGTAAGGTATTTAATTTTTAAAGAAATATCTTTGCAGATATTTTGTCCCAGTCTCTCCCTTGATTCTAAATATTTTGAGGTCAGCAATATAGCTTATGTCCTTTATAGTTATTAACACTATGTAATTGCTGAGAATATATAAATTGATTGGCAAGATATTGTATTCTGAGGTATCCTGTAGAACAAATATGTCAAGTTTCAAGGACGTGCAACTTTTAGAAGCATTTTCTCTCCATAAAAAAATATATCTCCTCTAGATCTGTTTAGGAGCCATAAAGCAATGAAATGTATATGTCTTCAGGGTATACTATATAAAGTATAATTCCAAATCTTGACCATTTGTCTATGAAATAATTTTAGGACAGCCAAAGGAGGACATGTTAAGAGTAACATGTGTTTTTAAAATGTAATTTCTGGATAAATATTTACTGAATAAAGCAAAGAACAAAGAAATTTGTTAATAATCATCTTATCTTTATTCTTCATCAATTAACTGAGCTATGGAATGTTTCTTTTTCTTTCAAAACACAGTTCTTATCATGTCATTTCTCTATTTAACCTCTCTGATGACAAACCGTTTCCTTCAAGGTAAAGTCCAAATTTACAAAAGTAAGTGTCCATGTATTTAAGGCTTTTATTATCAGCAGTTTTCTCTGCTGCTCTTTGTTTATTTTTTCTGCACTATTAGGTCTGTTTTCATGAATTTGGTTAACATACATCCATGTCACCTATCTACACTTTGATTCTGAAAACTCAATTTATAAATCTGATAAATGTTAATATAATCAATCGCTTTATGGGTAATCTCCTACATTTATGACTAACCTCAAGATCTTACTTACAAACTCTGGTATTCCTAATTTAATTTATATTTCACCATCACTTTAATGTTATCAAGGCCATGGTATATATAGTAGAAAACAAGCAAAACATTTTAGTGTCAAAAAAAAAAAAGCATATGTTTTATAATCTTACAAATCTGTGGGGCTTGGCTGGGGATTTTGTTTTGCATAATTTTTATTTAAGTACCTAGGCTATTGGAGTAGACAATATTACATTACTGCGTACTGAGGCAAAAGGAAAGAGAATGTATGGAAAATCATACTTTTAAAAAAAATTATTATTAGTTTCAAGTATACAGTACGTTGGTTAGACATTTATATCGTTTATATAACAATCCCCTAATTGTTCCTTCTCTCCTCTAGCTCTACACCATAGCCACTACATTAATGCTAACTGTATTCCCTATGCCCTGCTCCCCATCCCAATGATCATCTAACACTAATTTGTACTTCTTTAACCCTTCACCTCATTCTCCCAGCCCCTTAATCCCTTCCACTCTGGTCGTCACCAGATTGTCCTCTATATTTGTGTCATACTCTTTTATAACCTTCTTCGTAGAAATAGATATTTCACTTCTTGAATTTCATTAAAGATCTGTGAACATATTTTACCACAATGGCAGCTTCGTGTTATTAGAGAAAGCCCAAAAATATTATGATTATGATGTAAAAACACTAAAGATTATTATGCCCACCCTTTTGCCGAAGCTATAAACTAGCTAATCATTGCACTCCTTTACTAGCTATTATTGTCCATGTCTCTTTTTAGTCCTTAAATATCTCTCATATCTGTTTCCTCATCTCCAAACCAACTACTACTTTATTAATACTCAAATCCGATCATCTTTCCTAGACTATTGTATCTGCTTTATTACTCCTGACTACACATTTCTCATGCCCTAACTCATTCCCCATACTGTAACTAGAGAATATCCTAAAATGCAGATCTATTTCTATCTGTCCTATTCTTAAATTTCTTCAATATAATGGAGTTCAATACAACTTATAGTTTTAGTTCTAAACTTCCTAGCTTGGAATACAAGGTGTGTTGTCAGATCCTGGTCTACTTTTCTGTTCTCATTTCACACCTCTCTTCTCTGACACTTCTTTTTTTTATGTTCCTAACATAATGCACTACTTGTTATTCTTCCCAGGGAAATCACCCTTTCGCATTTTGTTAAACATTGTACATATCCCTCCTTTTCCAAATGTTCTTGGTCTCAAATCTCTATTTATTTTTCTAGATTAATTTCACACCTAAGCCCCTTATCATGACTTTCGTGGCTCTTCCTTTCAAATGGCAGAAATAATTTTCTGAGCCTCTGCTTTTATATACTAAAGCAGTTAATGCACAGTTCTATTAATTTATCTCTCAAGTTGTTTTTATCTATAAATATGCTTGTGAGTTCCTTCAGGGCCAGGATTGAATCTTATTCATAGTTTATGGCATAGGATAGGAGCGCAATAAATGTTTACAACATTTAAATAAATATCTTAATGTTTCTACTTTTGCGAAGCCATTTTACCAAATATTACATTAAAATGTTTACATAATTTCCCTTGGATTAAAATTGGGGGAAGGATGTTAGAAAGCTACATTTTTTTCAACAATTTCATTTATATGATTATCTAAATTACTTTTCAAAAACTGGGTTTAAGTAACACTTCCAAAAATATTTGCAGGCAACATTTATGAATGCATATTAAAACATTTCATTTATAAAACTAATTGGACTAGTAATATAGCTTAAAGTGCAAACTTTAGTGTTTAACCTGCTAATTTGAATTTGACTTATAGGATTTTAGAGAATATCATAACCATCTGGCTTTTCAGTTGGTGGTCCACTGCTATCTGAACTAATAGACCCATCTTTTTATTTTTCTAAGGGTTAGTTATACCACCAAGAAATTACCCCAATCAACACTGCTTTACATATTTTATAGTGAAGAAGTAGATATCAAAATGTGTAGGAGAAATAAAGTCTCCTGGTAAAGTTGATGCACAATTATTGGAAAATGTCAGGAACTTTACTAAAATCAGTTTAAAAAAGTAGACCAATGTAAGCTTGATTTGAAATTGTCACCATTTTGAATAACTAAACCATCACGTATTTACTAATTGCCTGAGATATCCCTAGAAGGAGTTTTTGCTAGGAATAAAGTGACAAAAAGGTATAATGCTTGTCCCAAAAAGCTTTTAGTCTAGTAAGAAAGACACAAAATGCACATAGATGATTTCCACTGAGTAAGATAAGGGCAAATAGAGAAATTATAACTGTTACAGTCCTGTATTAAGTGCATTAATCCTGTTAATAGCTATAGGAATTCAATATTATTCCTCCATTTTACAGGTGAGGAAAATTGGACAGAAATAGTAATTTGTCTTCTATTTTACACTAGTCAGTAAAGACTGCAGTCTAGATCTCCATGTCTTCTAAGGTCACGCTCAATGCTGCCCTAGCTTTCTACCAGGGCCAGCGTATCATCATCAGTAACAATGACCACCTGTACAATGATTCCCTAATTTAATGGTATACGCTTCTTTTACTCAGGTAACTTAAATTCTAATGAATATCTTAATTAAATACTTCTATTAGCACACATGCTATATTAATTATTATTCCATGTCTTTTCATAATTTTCTTTGGAAAAAAATACTGCATTTTTATAAATTTGGTAAAGTTGATTGGTAAGAAATGCTCTGTGTTGGTTGATTAGGTCATTGACTATGTGATCAAACTCAAAAAGAAGCTTTGCCCAAATACTAGTGTCCCTGAAATTCCAACATTTACCAATTCTTCACTTTGTATTAGATATTTCTTTTTATTTATTTTCCAGTTTCAAGGTGCATGTATTTGACTATATCATGAGACATTTTAAATCCCAATGGAAATGCTTCTGTTTAGGGAATGGCATGAAAACACTGAGTGTCTACCCAGAAATGGTTCTGAAAAGTGTTGATGGGATATATACATGAGTGGACAGATGTAAAAGTGATGTACTTTAACACATCAGTATTTATTTATGTCCCAAGATAAATTTATTTTGCTCACCTACACATTTATAAGTGATTAAAAAATTCTTTAAATTCTGTTCCAAAGCATATCTACTCTCATTAAACTGGAGTTGTATGTGTGGCTGCAAGTTGAGATCGATTTTGTTATACCGGTGTGAGACAAATCATTAAGAAAATTCCTAGGTACTGAGAATCAGTTGCCTAGAGAAAGGAAGAAAAAGACTTAATGCAAATTAAGACCGCTTCTATAAAAGAAAGATGTTTTTAAAGCCACACTGTAGAAGCAAGAAGGACTCCCCAAATTTGGTTTGAATGTCAAGCCTGATGATTCTACACATACACCATGAGAGTATGGAGAGGTTCATTATGCACATAATGAGTTTTTCTGAGGAGAGCAGAGTGGCTCCAAGTAGTTCTGAAAATGAACTTGAGAGAGCAAGGAAAGGAGACTGACTTGGCATTTTTATTGTGATTAGAGAGCATGACCATTCTTGCACATAGTTTAAATTTCACAATGGTGGCAAACGGGAGAGTGCCTAAACTTGCAAAGATATGGGGTAAAAGAGGATATGTAAGAGATACAACTTAAAAGCTGTCAGTACTCAAAAATCAAAAATGGAGTCCGACTTCTGTAGCCTCCTAACTGGCCTCCCTGCCTCCACTCTTGCCGCCTAATCCATCTGAATATTGCTACTGGAACGTCCCAAAATACATCTTCTCTTGAACCCATGCAGCAACTCTCTTGCCTCTTATATAAAACTAGAGCTCCTCATTATGGTCAGCTGGCCTCTGCCAATCCCCCACCCTGCACCAGCTGGCCCTGTTCCTGCCATAGCTTTTCTCTCCCTGCAGAATTACCTGCCTAGACATCCCCTTCTCGTTCTCCAGTCATCTAACAAATACCCATTCCATGTTTAATATTCATCTCAAACATCCTCTCCCTGCCATCTTTTCTAACTCCCTCCCCAGAGCAATTACTCTCTCTCGTATTCCATACAAACTTCCACCATGGTGCTTTTGTTGCGGACATTTTAGGACATCGTTTGGTTTATAGGTCTGCCTAATATTACCTTGTGAACTTCTTGAAATCTAGAGATATATATTAGTTATCTTTCAGTCCCTCCTACCTAAAGATTTAGTACCTGGCATGTGGTAGACACTTAATACATATCTACTGAATTAATGAATGTATAAAGTAATAGATAAACAAATGATTTGTTTCTCCTAGTGAATGACACCAGAATTTCCCCAAAAACATATAAAAGGTTTGCTCATTTGTTTTGCCATAGTCACATTTTGAAGTTAAAATAAGCCAATTTTTATTAGTTGAGCAAATAAATTTATAATTTTACTAAAAATAGTATTTGAAATAGGAAGTATTTTATACATCTTTGAATTAGAATGTAGGTTTTATTTAATAAAGGAAGGTGATAAAGAAAGAAATGGAGTCCAACTCTTTATTACAGCTATATTTGCCATTGTATTCTACAGTGACATTCCTTTTACAAGTTTAGGCAGCCTGATTTTCAGCCTGCATATCACAGACTTAGAATGTTTACATTCCGGAACACCAACTACAGTTTTGCCACTTAACAACTGGCTACTAAAAGTCACAGGATTTCCCTCTGATATCATCTATTAATGAAAAAAATTAGATATAAGACAAGTTGATTTTGGTCTCATGTAATAAGAAATAGGCAAGAAACAAGAGTAAATCAGCTTCAAGATGCACAAGTAACTCATTAGCCCTGGTAGCAGTAAACACTAAAATATGCTTATAATGTACCTTGTCTTTTCCTAATCTTGACTCATTGTGATTAACTGTAAGCTTAATAACACTTAAGTATTTATACTTTTTAGCAATTTTTCCTTACAGTTATGATACTAAATTCTAATATTGCTACATGTGGTTATAGGTTATAGCAATTATGTTTAATCCAAGATTTAATGTGAAACACCTAAACATAACTGATGAAAGCACTTCTCAGCAGGTCTTCTATATATGTATATGTGTGTGTGCGTGTGTGTGTGTGTGTGTGTGTGTATGTGTGTGTGTTTATTTATTTATTTATTTTGTCATTGGAATACTACTGAAAGAAAAGAAATAAATTGAATAATTCTCTTTGGAATTACATAGTTATATTTTAATTTTCTCTTTGCTGAAGGGTTGACATTTTGCATAATTCTTAGTGGGAAAATCATAGCTGAGGGTTTAAATAAATTCACTGAAAATAAATTGAACACATAATCGTATTTTGAAGTTACAGTGATTACCATATTGATGTCTTTAAATAAGGGATGTTTTTATATTATATTTATGTTAATTGTCAACTTAAACAATTATAATACTAAAAACATAATTTTAGTCCATTTTACAGTAATTTTAACATTTGATGTACTTAAATGTAAAATAAGAAATATTTATAGTTCTGGGGAAAAATTTAATGGATATTATAGGTGCTACATATTATGCAAAGTTATATCTAAGTATTTCTGATAAAAGTTTACTTCAGATGAAAGTAAATAATGTAAATGAGTTTCTAAATATAAATCATTTTTATAACTTTGGAAAAATAATCTTTATTCTTATATTGCAAAGAGAACTATGAATATATGAGTTATTTGACAGCTTTATTTTTTAGATACAAACACTAACTTAAGTATAAAATAAAGAAGATATATTAACTTAGGGAATTTATCCTCTCCTAAGAAATTACATTAGCTTTAAGTCATTTAAGCCAGCTAATTGACTTAAATCTCACAGAAGAGGTAGGTGGCGCTTCTGCCCCCAAGACAGCTAAATTGTTATCATTTTATTTCCTGATATCTGGTGTTTGAAATACTTTGAGAAATAAATATAAAGTTTCTATGCCAGAATAGCTATTTTAGTTTTTATTAATAAGTAGTCCATTGTTTATTAGAAGAATTGATTCATATAATGAATATTTTTGTGAGGGTTGAACTTATAAAGATGATGAAACTTAGCAGTTATAGAAACTTAGCAGTTATAGCAGACTGACTTTTCATTTTTTATTTTTATTGTTTTGGCACAACTCTCCTATTTATAGAGAACCATAGTTACCATAAATTTCAGGAATAATAGTTACATAATGGAGGTATTTAAAATATTGATGAAAAATACTTTGTTGATATTAAATTTTCATTTGCTGTTTCTAACAGAGCATACTACAGAGTTTCTATTTGCTTATTCTATTTACTATAATTTAAGACTTTATAAAGGTGTCTAAGTTCACTCTATTAATTTTCCTTTCTGTGATTGATAGATGAGGTCATTTCCATAAGAATATATATGGATTACTAGTACTGTACTTATTTTATAATCTATAATTAATTAAGTCATATCATTGTGTCACTTCTTGATATTGAAAGAGAGGAGAAACTTCTCCAAATATAAAAAAAAATGTAGGAAACTAAATGAATTTAGCAAAAACTGACCTCCAAAAGGTTTAGACTTTCTCAGAAAAACACAATTGTCCTTTTGATTTTCAAGATAATTTAACATTCATTATTTGATCTTCACTAAATTTTACTGGAGTAGATATTGCTTTCATTATACCAATTTTACAAATGAGTAAAGCCTTAGATGGATTAATAACTTTTTGAACATATGGATTTAAATATTCATCTTTGAAACAGATCTTTATTGAAAAACCATCATATACGGGGCATGCTCTGAGTATTATGTATGTAGACATAAACAATTAAAACGTCCCTGATGTAATGGACTTTACATTTTAGTAGGAAAAACAAACAGAAACCAAATGCATAAACATGTACCAACAAATACTGGTAAAGAAGGTGAAGAAAAAAAAATTCTGGGAAAGAGAAGAGAATTTGATGTGGGGAACAATAATATTTTAAATAGGATGGGTAGCAAAAGTCTCATTGTGAAGGTAACATTTGATCAAGACATCTATTAAGTGATGCAGTAAGACATGTGAACATTTTTTGAGATAAATCTGCTGAAGGAAAAATAAGAAAAAAAGGTTTTGAACTCAGAGCACATTTAGCTTGTTGTAGATGGATCATGAAGGTCTTATAGGCATAGGCATGTGTATAGATTTTATTTTGAGAGATATAAAGAAATTTTAGCAGTGAAATGTTTACCATGTTGTTTATATTTTAAAAGTTCACTCTGGTTGATTAGAAGGAGGCCAAAATCTAAATGGCGTGAATACTGACCAACAAAACTGTTTCAATATGCAAATAAATGATGAGTAAATAGATGAATATTAATCAAATTGTCTCAGAGAGAGGGAATAACATAGGCCATTCTAAGTAAACAATTAATAAGAATTAATTGAGAATTAATAAGAATTGGTAGATATTTTACTAAAAATTAATACTAATTCTCTACTCTTTTCATTATCCAGTGCTCTCTCAATTCCTAAACAAAATGTTCTACTCACTGCACGAGAGTTTTAAAACTTTTCTGTATACCAATATGAGAATTAGGAAGATAATTTAAATTTTGAAAACTATCTACTAAAAGGCTGTGATTCTTTCCATACTAAAATTTATAAAGTAAATACTAATTTTTGTAAAAAAAAAAAAAAAGAACTTTTTTCTCAGCTTAAAAGCAAGGAGAAAATTGAACTCAAAATTTTTCTTAACACCACATTACAAATATATAATAAAAACCTTAAAATTGTTTTATACTTTTAAGCTTTTACTCTTTTAATTAATTTTTAGCAATATAGCTCAATGAAATAATCAGAGATGGAGCATAAAAAATAAACAGTGATTATAACTCCACTCTACTTAAAGTAGTAGAAACATAAAATGAAGAAAGTAAAGAAGTAAAACAGGTAATTGAATAAAATAAATTATATTATAGTCAGAGGATAGCCTACTATACAGTCATTAACACATACTTTCACTCAATATTTAATATTACAGTAAAATGTTTAAAACTTACTTAAGCTTGAAACATTGTCAAAAAATAGTGTATGAAATATTATGCAAAACAATTTTAGCATGTGTCCCCAAACATCGATCGTGATTATGAAACTATCAAACATAGGAATTAACTATCAAAGATAAACATAGAATCAATTGCTAATTTATTTTATAAATGTCATCCACTTTATATATTTTCTACAATGACTATTAATTTTTATTATCAGAATAAAGGGAAATAAAATTGGAAATAAATCTACTTGATTGTACATATATATAAACACATCTATATATATCTTATAAATTCACATATCATATCTATACATAATGTTATTATTACATTGACCACTGTATCTCCATCACCACCACCATCACTTTATTGTTAATACTTAATGTGTACAGGCAAAAATATGTTAAGAAAAAAAGTAAAAATTCTACATAGGTTCATCTTATAGCTTAAATACTTCATATAAGTTCACATAAAATTCTGGTTTTACTTTTGTTTCCTGTTTCCTTTAATATTCTCCTAGACTAGAAGTCGACTACAAGAAAATTAGATCATAGACCATTTAGCAAATGCTTGTTTGCAACTTTCTGTATAAGTCAATTTTGACAGTACAGATTATACAATAAGGAAATTAAATACTATTTTTTTTTAAACCACTGACGCTAATTCTGAAAGTTTCATCAGCTTACTAGGAAGAGAAACACCAAGTGTTAAAAGGGTTTGTATATTTTTTAGTTTTAATTATTTAGAAGCATTCATGTTACAATTTTTAATTTTAGATTGAAATCATGCCTAATTTTACATATGATTTCACAAAACTGCTTTTCTATAAGCCAGCTTTCTATTATTTGCCAAGAATGGAACTACAAATTTGATTTATAAATCTTAGAATGCATTAGTATCTTTATCAGTTTAGAACTGAGAGTCTTAGTTTTTCTGTAAATTATTTTCACAAAATACATTTTTAACATTACCCTGCCAAAGTATTTTTCATAAAATGTTTTTATGTTTAAAGTCATATGTTTAGAGTTCCCACTGAATTTTGTAAATAATAGATATTAATTTAAGGTAAGGGCATATTTGATCAATACACACAATCAAATACAAACAAAGAATAAAATATAAATTTCATGCATTTCTATAAACCTAAAATTCATGGGCATAAGCAAATTATGTTACTATGTCATTCTGAGAAATATTTTGCAAACTGAATGCACTTTTCCTCTTAAAGGCAAGAATGAATCTTTCAAGATTTATTTCTGATCTTTAATTCTTTCACATTTCTGATGCTATAAAACACAAATCATCAAAAATATTCAAATACCATAACATAAAATATCCTTATAATACAATAATTCTAGACAGAATTAAAAACAGTGGACAAGTTATAGGGTCGATGTAGCCTTTAAGGTCATTAAAAAAAAAAAACAAAATAGTTCAAAAGGAATTATTACATTTAAGGAGTTGTGTCTACCTAATTATTCTATTAAATATTTAATAAAATGTTAATGACTCTATAGTCTCTAAAATTTTACATTGCACATTTAAATTTCTAAAGTTCTAAATATATAGACGTACCCTTACCATAGGAGCTTATTCTTTGATGGAATCCAAAGACTCAAGAAATTCTGTATGTACTTGAGATTTTGGAGGGAAATTATGTAAAGAAAACCCAATATGGATATTTCTTGACGTTAACAATAAATTTGCCACTTTTGGTTAACATTTTTCAAGTGAAACTGGCAGAAAATATAATTGTACATTTGTTAAAACTAATGTGAAGAGGTTTTATTATAGAAATATAGAGGTAGTTGACAATTAGATGACAAAACAGTAGAGCAAAAAGTTATCTATGGAGAGTAAGGGGAAAAATAGAATTGAGAAAGACAGAAAGTCCAGGAAAACAGAGTAACTTCTCTTCACCTCCCTTCTTACTTAAGGAATCAGGAAAGGTTTAATTACTAACCAGAGGTTTGCCAGAAGCCTAGAAGCTGCCTGCGGCCATGAGGAGGCCCAGAGAGTCTCTGAAAACAAGGAAGTCTCAAAGATTACCTGGTAGCAATTTCATGGAATAGACCTGATGTATCTACTGTTTCCATCTGCCTTGTACTTATACCCCTGTCCACAATCCAACTTTCAGTAATGACATCTTCCTTCTTCCTGATAGGTGGGTGTGGGACAAGGTTTGAGTCTATCATGGTCACAGTGATTGTGTACTAGAGCCAAATAGGGCCAATCTGAGTCCTTTTTTAGGAGCTTTTCTACAGGGAGTTGATAGAGAAACTTCTTTTCCTTTGTCTAGTTATACTGGAATGACTTGAGAGTTGCCTATGGCTTTTTT
>NW_024340692.1:7635492-7687860 GCF_902729225.1 Pteropus medius | reverse complement strand
GAGCACTAATTTATCCATTAAGAAAAAGGAGGCAAATTGTGGAGAAACAGAAGATAAGGTTTACAGAGAAGAGAGGAACAATGATGATGCCCAAGTCTTAGATTCCAGACTCTCAAGTTCTAATTTCTTTCTGTCCATTTTTCCCCCATTCAATGTGTCAATGAAGAGATAAGCAGGCTAGGAGCTGTTAACTGGACCAAGACCTAACTATTCACATCCGTGAAGTGGGGACCACAATTACAAACAAGTTTTAAAAGATTATTTTAGTATTATAAACCTAATAGGTAAAAATACACTGATATTTAACTAGTGAGAGGGACGCAAAAATGATCAAGTATCATTCTCTTTGATATGTCCCTGATGTCTCATAGTATATTTATTATCTGAATATTCAATTTAATTTTACCAAGTCGGTGTAAGTAAACTGATGTTTAATATTCTATTTATATTTATAGTATTACATGATTACATTTACAGTATCTGTCATCCTTTACAAAAATATACTATGCATTGGTCATAGCTCTGCTTAGAATATTTCCCTTAAACTCCAATATAAAATGATATTTATAAAGTCGAAAAACATTCCTCTAAATTTTAATTAGCAAAAATAGAAGACAAGGAGTACAAATTATTGCTAAGAACCACTGAGAATGATTAAGCAAATAGACTGTCAACAGCCACTATGGGAGAATAGACGTGTGTATAAGGAAACCAATGACTGCATATCTACCTGTTATAATCTCTAGGTTAGTAATTCTTAGTGATTACATCCTTGTGAGAAAAAGACAATATAGAGAGAGCTCCATCTAACTTGTATATGATGCAATGAAGACATTTAAAAACTTGAAACAAATGATTTAAAAATATTTTTAAATCCCACAAGTTTTAGACTATTTTGTAAGATATGCTATTTTATTTCTACAGTTTGATTTACCCTGTGAAAGCAGATACACTATCCTTATTGGTCGAAGCAAACATGAAAGCTATGCAAACCCTCCCCAACAAGTTAGAAAAACTATTAAAAATAGTTAAAAGATAATAAATAAAATTGCCACAATAAAGAAGGTATCATTGCAGAAACAAATCCCCAGCATATCGTCTATTATTTTCTCTTTTAACACTAATCTACAGTTCTTCTGCTACAGTGGTTGAAGCCATTACCCTCTACAGTTGTTCTAATTATATCTATCAAATGTGATGCATGTTTAATTGGATTTTAATAGGACGGTAGCTCCTTGTTTAGCAGCCAGTTTAACAGGAGAGTAATTTATTGTTGATAAGGTATGGGGTCTTCAGTTCCTCCTAGCATGTAAGAATTGGAAATCTGTTTGAAAGCCAATGTCTTTGTAAAGTTCCTGTTCTTAAAGCAAATCCCTATAAATCAAAGTGGGCGATTATTTTGCCCATGTTCCAAATGGGTTGAGAACAGATATTAAAATGCTTAATAGCCCTTCCTATGAAAAATGTTGCTTTGAAAAGTGTTGTCTAAAATTTTCTTCAAATTAATTAGATATTGGGCATAAATTTTCATGATAATATCATAACAACAGGTACATTTCTTGCTTGAGGGAAGTAAAAACCAATAACAAATTAGTTTTCTGAAGACATGAACAAGGAAGCTAGCTGACAAAAGTTGTAGTATTCATCAAGAGAAATAACAGTGACACATTAAGAATGTGTAGAAATTTTAAACAGTAGTTTTAAGACAATTGAATCCATTACTATGTGAAGTTCTTTTGTTTTTTCTTATATGTTCTATTAGGTTCTTAGTTATTATTTTTGATAAGAATATATTAAAAGGTATTTAACTATATCAGTGCAGCATGGTGCTTTATGTAGATGAGAATCACAATCCCTGCTCACATACTTATTTATCTCGAATGAGTTGGTTTCTATTTTGATAGTGATGACAGAACAATGAATGGGTATTAATCTTCACATTGTCAGAACTGCCCCTTGAATGTTAGACTAGTAATTTGAGGCATTTTGGAAAAGCAGACACTACAGGAAACAAGAGGTTATACGGCTTCAATAATGTGCCTTTATCGTTAATACTTGTATATGCTTTCCTTAACATATTTTAAGCAAGTATTGTTATTTTCACCCTTTAAAATTTCAGAGTAATGGAAGGTAATTAAAATTAAGACACATTTAGATGAATTAACAAATAAACTTTGAAATTTTCAATTAAATCACAAAACTGTTACATATGTCTGTTTCTAACATCTTGTTTCTCATCCATTTATTCCACAAAATATATAAAGTTACTTTGAAAATACCTTATTAATGTCAGTCTTCTGTGCCTAATTGTATGAAAGAGGGAAACAATTGCAAATTCAGTCATGAAAATACAATTCATTATGTGCAGTGCAGGTGTAGGCAAACCGAGATAAAACAGGACACTTTAAAAAATCAATTAGGATATTAAAGACTATATTTTCTATAACCTTAGATCATAAAGCATCAGGATCAGTATATCTTTGTTTCATTAGATTTTTATTAAAAGCATGATAATATATTCTGTAAGTTGCCTACACCATTGCTCCTTAAATTCTCCCTTAATTTTAAGGTCAGCAAAGTATAAATACCTGATATTCATTTTGTCTCATGGCCTATATATGTAGGGCATGGCATGAATTAATTTCTATAACCTCCTGTAGCAAGAATATAAATCAAGGAGCTACATGGTAGGGTGCAAAGGGAAACAAATGACCCCTTGCCCTTAATTAGGCCAGGTACTTCTTGCAGAGAAAGAATATATACATAAAACATAACTCTACAAGAGATCATATGAAAATGTCAGTTGAATTTAGATCTAATTTTAAGCCTGTGGGAAACGGATTTAGAGCCAACTTCCAATTTCTTAATCTTCGTACTGAAATTTTTTCACTGTGTTACCATTTACTTTCAGGTGTTTATGAATTCCCTACACTCCCAGTATCCTCAGTAAAATCTATCTGTTCCCATAGAGTTCACCATACCATCCAGAACTCACATCTTCATTGGAAGTGTGCATGACAGTGTAAAAATAAGCATGGCATTTAAAGTCAGAATCTCTGGATTTCTGGCTCTGGCTCTGCCAGTTATGAGTTGTGTGATTTCAAATACATTACTGACTATAAGAGTTTCCATCCACACTTGTAAGATGTAGATTATAATGGTACATACCTCAATGTTGTTGCATTAAATGAATTAAAGCATTCAAGACAGTACACTGCCTGGCACATAGTAAGGGTCTAGCTGTTGTTTGGTTATTGTTGGTGGTGGTTATATAGTCATCCACTCACAAGCTTTGTTTAAGTTGAACTTGGGAACAGTACATACCTATATTGTAACTATGGACTTTCTTGAGCAGACCTACTGTTGTCCAATTGCTGATTGAACTTTGAAGTTGACATAGCTTGATAAGAGAGAGTAATGAGAACCATACACTCTTGATATTTAATTATTTTCTTTTGGTAATTATGGTAAATATAGAGTTGAAAGGATACTACTGGGAGTGCTTTTCCAGGATTATGGCTGATATTAATTTGTTTTTTATGCAATGTGTTCTATGGCCCAATAATATCACCTACTGTATTTTTGTTAATTATTAATAAGAAAAAACGGGTATTAGCATTTTATTTTTGATGTTACTAATTAACATATAAAATTTGTATGAAAACCAGCAAGATTTAATACAATTTCAATAAAAAATGGGCAAAGAACTTGAATAGGAACTTTTCCAAATAAGACATAAAAATGGTGAACAGTTATATGAAAAGGTGCTCAACATCACTAGCTGTTAGGGAAATGCAAATCAAAACCATAGTGAGCTATTACCTTGTACCTATTAGAATGGCTATTATCAAAAACAAACAAACAAAAAAGATAAGTTTTAGCTACGATATAAAGAAATTGAAACACCTGTATACTATATTGGGGAACGTAAATTGGTACATCCATTATTAAAAAACGTACGAAGATTCCTCAAAATATTAAAAATAGAACTATCATATCATTCAGCAATTCTACTTTTGGGTATAAATGTCTAAAATGATTAAAACTAGTATCTTGAACACATATCTGCACATCTGTGTTCATTACATACTTACTCACTATGACTAAGGTAAAGAAAATACCTAGATGTTTATAAAAATTAATGGATAAAAAATTGTGGTTCATACAAACAATAGAGTGTTATTCAGCCTTTAAAAAGAAGGAAATTCTGTAATGTGCAACAACATAGATCAACCTTGAAGACATCATGCTAACTAAAATAAGTCAGTTACAGAAGGACAAATTTTGAACGAGTCCACTTATAAGAGGTATATAAAATAGTCAAACTCATAAAAGCAGAGAATAGAATATTGAGTGCCAGGGGTTGTGGAGAAAGAATAAATAGGAAGTTTTCGATGGGTATAAATTTTTAGTTTTGCAAGATGAGTAAGTTCTGTAGATCTGCTATACAGCATAGTGCCTACAGTGTAACATACTGCATTGTGCACTTAATACATTTGTTAAGAATGTAGATCTCATGTTAAGTGTTCTTACCACACATATGTAGCAAAGAGTTACAAGAATCTTTTGGAGGTGATGGTAATGTTTCTCACATTGATATGGTGGTGGTTTCATGGATGTATGCATATGTCCAAATATCAAATTGTATACATTAAATATGTGTAATTTTTTGTATATCAATCAAATATCTATAAAGCTGTTAATTTAAAAACATATAATCGTGCATTTGAATTTAGGGGTTGTGATCTGAAGTCAAATGTCCTAAGTTAAAATTTTATTCCCATTGCTTACTAGCCATGTAACCTTGGGTAAGGCAGTTAACTCATCTTTAAATTGGGAATATTGATAGTATATCCCTTAAAGCATTATTTCGTGGCTCACAAGAGATTATGTTTGTAAAGTACTTAGCACAGTGTTTGGCACACTGTAAGACTCAGTAAGTTTGTGCTAACATTACCCATAATACAAATATATTCTGTGTGATGAAAACTTTGCAGTATGTAAGCCAGGGGAAAGTACTAAAGGAATGCAAAACAGAAGGTCTAACCTTGTTTAGGCAGTTAGCTAGGCAGACATATGGGGTGGGGGAGCATCAGTGAACCAGGTTGAAAAACTGGCATGGGCAAGTCCTTTCCAAAACAGGAAAAAAATATGGCACATTTGAAGAAATGAAAGAAGGATCATGTGATTGGAATGTAAAGAATGGAGGAGATTGTGGCAAGGTATGAATCTGAGGAATTAGGTAAAAGCTAAATTACACCTATTTAAAACGAACATAAAGTTTTAATCTTTAACCTAAGTACAGTGGAAAGTAACTAAAGGATACTAAGCATGATTGTGATCAGACATGAGTTAAAAAGACAAAGAAAATGAAAGCACTCCTGCTGCAAGGAAAGGAAAGTAAACAAAGTAGAAGCAAGGAGTCTCCTTAAGATGTTATTGCAGCAATCCAAGAATGAGATTATTTTAGTCTGTATTAGGTTGTATTAGGATGTGAAAAGTTGGAAGAGTGAGAAGTGAATTAATTTTAGCAATGGTTCTCAATAATATATTATTAGAATGTCTTGGTGTTATATATTAGAATTTCCTTGAGTTTTAAAGTTATTACTATTTATTCAATGCCTGGGACCTACTTCAGATTGATTGAATTAGAATCTCTAGAGAGGGGACGCAGGCAAGTACATACTTCTAAAATGCTCCCCAAGCTATTACAATGTTTAGGACAATATGAAAACTGGTTAGATTAGAGAAATACTTGGAAAGAAGAATAGATGAGACTTGATTGATTGGATGTGGTGGGTTAGAAAAGAGATAAGAGTTAGGAATTTGTACCCAGTTTTCTGATTTTTTATCACAGGATGGATAATAATAACATTTATTGAAATGTAATGTAGAGAAAGAGCACGTTTTTGGTGAAAAGATGGATTCAGTTTGAACATGTTAAGTTTGAGGATCCTATTATACATTCAGATGTAAAGGAGGCAGCTGAGTCTGAGGTCTGGGACTTAGAAGAAACATTGGGTATGGAGGTGTGAAAATAGAAAGCAATTTGTATAGATAGATGGTACCTGATATTATGGGAGTAAATAGTCTACGGAAAAAAGTTTATAGTGAGAAAACTAAGATTAAATACTGAGGAAGTCCAACATTGAATTTTTAGATAGAGTGGAAAGAACTTCAAAAGAAAACTGAGAATGAACATTGTGGTGTACTCAAAGCCTAGGGAATAGATTTCTGAAAGAGGGTTGTGGTCAAATACATTCAATTTTGCTAAGAGATATAGAAATACAAGCACTAAATGTGTTTATATTTTCACCTGGAAAAAAGCCAAGTCTCATGCAAGTCAACTTGCCTACCTCTTATCTGTATTGAAATAACACGAATGTGTCTGGAAAGAAGAAATAAAAAACAACGAAGAATAAGGCCTAAACCTACAAAATTTCCTTTGGATATTTAATTTCTCATATCTCATGTTTTCTCTTTAAATTCACATCTTCTCTTCACCTCTCATTTCTTAACATTTATTCCCCACTTGCTAGTCTTAGCTGATGTACTGATTCGTGTCTATTAAGAAAATAGAACGGAAGATAACTATTTCATCCTCCCAATACTTTTTCTATTTCCTATCTGCATCAGTGCTCACAATCTTTCATTTTCTTCCCGTTATCCTTACTCTTATCATGTGCTAGTTTTAAACTAAATCTTAAATTATTTTATCAGTTGAACCCTGCTATAGCTACCTCCCTCAATCCAGCATCACCATTTCCTCCTCTCTTGAACTCTGTCTGTCCCCTTAGTGTTGTATTTCTGTATACCAGTTCCCCAAAAAATGTCCCATTGAAAATCATGATCATCTTTGGACCCCAAACTGCCTTAACTCACTTCATTATTTCTTTTTCCTCTTGAGTGCTCTCTTTTTATTTAAGACTTCATCTTTTAGAGCAGTTTTAAGTTTGTAGCAAAATTGATGAGGAGGTACAGAAATTTCCAATATACCCCACTTACCACCACCACCACCATAAAGAGCTTCTTTCATTATCAACATGACTCATTAGACTGGTACACTTGTTACAACCAATAAACCTATTTGACACCATAATCATCACAAATCCATAGTTTATATTATTGTTCACTCAATATTGTACATTCTACAGATTTGGACAAATGTATAATGACATGTATCCATCATTACAGTACCATACACAGTATTTTTATCTTTATTCCGCCTTTTTATCCCTCCCCATCTTTGACAACCACTAATCTTTTTACTGTCTCCTTAGTTTGGCTTTTTTCAGAATGTGATAGCATTGGAATCATACAGTATAAAGCTTTTTCAAGTTGGCTTCTTTCACTTAGTAATATGAGTTTAAATTTTTTCCATGTCTTTCATGATTTTATAGCTCATTTATTTTTAGCATTGCATACTATTCTATTGTCTAGATGTAAACAGTTTATGGTCCATTCACCTACCAAAGAATATCCTGGTTGCTTCCAAATTTTGGCAATTATGAATAAAGCTGCTATAAACATCCTCATGAAGTTTTTTGTGTGGACATAAGATTTCAGTTCTTTTGGGCAAATATCAAGAAGGATGACTGCTAGATCATATGGAAAAATATGTATAGTTTATAAGAAATCATCAATCCGTCTTGCAAAATGAGTGTAACATTTTATATTCCCATCAACAATAAAGAAGAGCTCCTATTGTTCCACACTCTCACCAGCACTCAATGTTGTCAGTGTTCTGAATTTTGGCCATTCTAATAGATGTGTAGTAGTATCTCAGTGTTGCTTTAATTTGCATTTCCCTGATGACATATGATATGGAGCATCTTTATATATGCTTATTTGCCATCTATATATCATCTTTGATGAGGTGTCAGTTAAGGCCTTTATCCATGTTTAATTAAGTTGTTTTCTTATTGTTGAGTTTGAGTTATTTGTATATTTGGATAATAGCCATTTATCAGAGGTGTGTTTTGCAAATATTTTCTCCCACTCTGTGGTTAATAGTCTCACTCTCTTAACATTTTATTTTACAGAGCAGAAGATTTTAATTTTAATGAAGTATAGCCTACTGATTTTCATTTTTGTGGATCATACCTTTGGTATTCTCTCTAAACGACCCAAGGTCATCTAGATTTTCTTCTATATTATCTTGTAGGAATTTTATAGTTTTGTATTTTACATTTATTTCTAGATCCATTTGAAGTATTTTTTAGGGAGAATGTAAGATCTGTGTCTAGATGATGATTCATCTTTTTGCATACTGACGTCTAGTTGTTTCAACACCATTTGTTGAAGAGACTATCTTTGCTCATTGTATTGCCTTTGCTCCTCTGTCAAAGATCAGTTGACTATTTTTATTTTGGTCTATGCTGGGCTTTATATTCTGCTCTATTGATCTATTTGTCTACTCTTTCATAAACTCCACACTGTCTTGATTACTGCAGTTTTATAGTAAGCCTTGAAGTTGAGTAATGTCAGTCCTTCAACTTTGTTCTTCTTCATCAGTATTTTTGGCTACTCTGTGTCTTTTACCTCTCCATATCAGTTTGGTGATATCCAGAAAATAACTTGCTTGGATTTTGATTGGGATTGCACTGAAACTAGAGATAAGTTTGAGAATAACTGACATCTTGAAATGTTGAGTCTTTTTATACATGAACATGGACTATCTCTAATTTATACTCTGATTGAGTTCACTGGAGTTTGGTAGTTTTCCATATATATAGATAGATAGATAGATAGATAGATAGATAGTACATTTCCATATATATACCATATATATATATAGTACATTTATTGTTATATATATAGTACATTTATAGTATATATATATAGTACATTTATATATATATATATGTAGTATATATATATAGTACATTTATTGTTAAATGTATATCTAAGTATGTCATGTTAGGGGTGCTAATGTAAATGGTGTTTTTAAGTTCAAATTTCATGTGTTCATTGTTGGAATGTAGAAAAGTGATTGACTTTTGTATATTAATCTTGTATCCTGCAACTTTGCCATATATTCTATTAGTTCCATGAGTTTTTAGTTGTTATTCATTCTTTCAGATTTTTTACATAGATGATCATGTTATCTGTGGACAAAGACAGTTTTATTTCTTTCTTTGCAATATGTATGTCTCTTATTTTTCTCATCTTATTACATAAGGTAGAACTTCCAGTACATGTTAAAAAGAGTAGTGAGAGGGACATTCTAGCCTTGTTCCTATTCTTAGTGGGAACGCATCAAGTTCTGATCATTAACTTTAGTTTTTGTGTAGATATTCTTTATCAAGTTGAAAATGTCTCCTTAATTCTTAGCTTACTAAGTATTTTTATCATGAACAGGTGTTGGATTTTGTCAAATACTTTTTCTGCATCTATTAATATGATCATGTATTTGTTTCTCTTCTTTAGCTTGTTGATACGATAGATTGCATTAATGTATTTTCAAATCTTGAAACAGCCAACATACCTGGAATAAATCTTACTTTTTCATGATGTATAATACTTATTATATACACTTTTGAATTTATTTTGCTAATATTTTATTGAGGATCTGTGTTTTTGTGTTTATTGGTTTATTGGAGATATTGGTTTGCAGTTTCTTTTCTTGTAACACAACTTTTTAAAGGTGTTATTAATTCTGCTATGTTCACTTGGCAAAATTCTCAATTTATTTCTTTTTGGAAATCAAGTGCTGGACATTGTGCTAATTCTATTCCCCAATTTACGTCACACTATCAGCGCTGATCCTCTAATATATCTTATGTAACTTCCTCATCTCCATTTATCTATCCCTCTCTTACCAATCATTGAAATTGAAATATATCTTTGAGTGTATATTCTCATAAAACTTGTAGTGATTTATTATGCATATACTTTTAGTCCACATTTATGGTATGTTTTATAGTCTACATTGTGTTCCTCATTTTTTTCCTTCTATCTATGTTGTTAATAATTATCCATGTTTCTATTAAACATCCAGGCTTTAGTTGAAATAATTGTTACATGAAATTCCACAGTGTTTTTCCCATCACAATAATTATTCATATATCCCAGTGATACACACCTAGAGCCCCCTCATCTTTGTTGTCCTCATGCATGAAAATAGAAGATAACTCTTTTTCGCATCCCTTCATTTTTGAACCTACTTGAGAATTTCCCTACTATATGTCCAGGAGTTTCACTGGGAGAAAAGTCATTATAACTAACTGACTGACTAGTTAACTAACTTACTTACACACATATGCATACATATACATGTATACAAATTGTAACTGCTGCCAAATTTCTCTCCAAAATGACTACTAATCTACAATTTAATCATTACTCCACAAGAGACTCTGTGTTCTCACACCCATGTTATAATATTTTATTTAAAATGTCTTGTGTCTGTAGGTGTTCTTCCTTTTTAATAATATAGTTTAATTTTTTGCACCTTTTATCTAACCTTTCTTTTGATACTGGCCAATTTCTATGCATGTGAAATATATTTTAGTTATGTTATTTTTTACATGCCATTAAGCTTTCTTTTTTTAAGCACTATTTTTTTCCCTTTGGCTTTGTCAACCATCTTATCAGTTCAATGAAACTATTCTTGTCAGCATCACTAACAGCTACCTTTGTGTCAAATCTAATAGCCCATATTCATACTTATTTAACTTCTTAACTGCATATAACACAACTGCCCATGCCTGCTTTCTTGGACACATTCTCTGCCTGGTTTTCAGCATATTACTTTCACCTAATTGTATTCCTACTCCAGTTTTCCTTCTGAGTCTCTCTTTATGGTTCGTCCTCCTTTGCTTTGCCTCTGAAGATCAAAGTATTTTTAATCATTTTCCTTAACCCACATATTTTTTAAATTTATATTATGTCCCCTTAGGACCACATCCTGCCTCATGGTGACACATTTCATCTATAGACTGAAAATTCCTAAGTTTATATCTCAAGGTCTAACCTTTCCACTGAGCACCAGAATCACATAACATAGCTCATTTTTGATATTTCCACTTGGATATCTAATAGGTATTTCTAATCTAATAAGGCTAAGTCAGAACCATATATTCAACTCCTACTAATGTCAAATTGGCCCTGATCTTAGTCCCCAACTCTATTAACAGTATCGCCATTAACATAATTTATTGTATAAAAATGTTCAGATTTTCTTGATTGATGTCATCCTTGCAGATCAAACTTGTTATTGCTTCAGAGACTTTACACATAGTGATTTTATTTTTAGAACATCATTTAAAACAAGCTCCTTGAAGATCATTACTTCTCATCATGTGAGTCTCAGTTTAAATATATTTTTTTCAGAGAAGACTTTCTTGACAGGCATATCTGAGATAGCCCATCCTCAATTATTCTGTACATTCAAGCAACTTTATTCTTTTCACAGCATTTTTCACTATCTGAAGTTAAATTACTTATTGGTTTATTTATTTTCTATCACCATGATAATCAGGCTACATATGTAAAGATAGATGAAAAGTAACAAGGGCAGGAGAAACATGAATATGGGTCATTGTTAATGGAAATAAATCAGGAAAGAGAGAGAGAGAGAGAAATTAGTTACCTAGGAGTGAATTATAGAACTACCTACACACTGAAGCTACAAGTACCTCCTGTGTGAGTAGTGGGCATGGATGGAGGTAGGATATAAATGTGAACATGCCTGGTAGATATTACATTTTATTTGGTAGAGCTGATGCCTGCAATTCATTTATATATATATATATATATATATATATATATATATATAAAATGTACTTGTTCAGATATAAGATCTTTAGAATCTGGACATTATGGGACATAATGGGACATTATGGGACATTTAATGCTCAATTTTGTCTTATAAACAACCCTAAATATTCTGGATAATTTCAAAGAAGCTTAGGAAGCAATATGTTGCACAAAAGAATGTATAAAGTTTAGGGTCATAAGTCTTAAAAGATACATCCCAGTTTCCCTGAAAATAGGTTGTGTAACGGGACTCTGGCTTATTCATTAACCTCTGCCATCCAATGTTCCATATCTAAATAAGTGGAGATAATGATGTCAAGGTTGATTTTGAAGTTGAGATAATATGTGTAAATGTTAATTCTTTCTCCCCTACTTACCAATGCTTTACATTGAATTATTACTTGTGGATATGGCTACTTGTTCTAAATAATATTAAAAATGATTCTGTTTATAAAATGATAGCATCAGAAAATATTTAGAAGCAGTTTTAAAGGATTTCTGAGGGCTTTAGTTATTATCCATGACTCAGTGATTTGGAGGCGTCTTTTCAATAACAACGCTAGATACTATTTTCAAAAGGTATCTTCATGTCATGTAATAGTGATTATTGTTTGTTCTTGTTCAACTATTATCATGTCAAGTGTGTATCCTTAATAACTAATATTTGATATGCTGTCAAGTATGCTTGCTCTCTTATTCAAAGCTCCTTTTTTTTTTTTTTGTAGAATTCTACATAAAGCATATGGCGCCAGCAAAGCATATTTGTTATTTGGATAGTTAGCAACATTAATGTCAAATGTCAATTTCAGGTGTCTTTTTATTTCTTAATAATAAAGCAACTCATTTAAAATATGCATCACATTGTTAGATACCTGTTTAATCATTTGAAAATAATGCTAAGTGGTATCTCAGGGTATTTCTCATGGACTTATGCTTCAAAGAAAAGGTCAAATTAAATGGGGGCTTTCAAACTTTGAATTTAACTACATCTCAGCAAAGCAGTTAAGCATATAGATGACTTAGGGTCAAATTCATGGTTTTGCTATACCAGATTCACCAATTAGTAACTGTGTGACTTTGAACAGGTTATTCGGACTTTATAAATCTCAGTTTTCCCCATTTTTAAAATAAATGTAAATATAATTGTAACACTAAGCCCATTTATTTTGAGAAAAAAAAGAATATAGTATATATAAAGTATGTAGAACAACTAGCATTTAACATTATTCAATAGAAGTTATCTTTATTTTTAACATTACTATTTTATTAACAACTAAGACCTAATTCTCCGTGAAAAATTTATAGAAACCAGCTCTCTTTAACCAGTCAGATATACATAATTAGCAAAGTCATTGCAATTAGCAACTTTTTTTTTATTGTTACCTGTATCCTTCATGGGACTTAAGTTCTTTAAGGTCTATGAATTTGTTTTACATTCATGTTCTCAGTGCCAGGATATTGCTTGACACAAGAAGATCTTGCATTCCATATTGGTTGAATAAACTGGATGACTCACTTTCATATAACGACATTATCTGAGAAAATGTATTTAAACACTCTTTCATAAAACTTCTTGTAAGGATAGCAGTTTAAATTATTTTATTAATAGGAGAATTTGTTTTCATAAATATACCTGTGTTAAATTTTTGATGGTTCATACTATTTTAGGAAGTGGGTGAATGCTAAAGCAATTGAAATTCATTTCATAATATAATTTGTATAAGAACTAAAGTGGAGAAAAATTGCAGATATTATATCACATTCTCATAACATAGATCTATTGACCTTTTGTAATCCCCCTTCAAGTCTCTGAAAAGACATCTAAGACTAAATCTCAGTAACTCTTGAAAACTCATCAGAGTGACTAGATCATGCAGAAACTAAATATCCTATTAATATTTTATGAAACAGCTTATCTGCTGTAGCAAAGGCATAGTATACTATTCTATTCCTGAAGGTTTTTTTTTCTACATGATGCATGGTTAATTTCATTTTGAAAATTGATTAGAATACCTGATTGATTGCAGTGATTCCTTTTCTTGTTTGAGCAAGGAGATAACATTTATAATTCTTATTAAAAGTTGATTAGTATTTAATACTGTTAGTCTTGTTGAATGTTGCATAATAAATTGTAAAATCAAAACCTGCATGGCCAATTACTAAATATAAATACAAACTAAATGACATCTTCAAGTGGTATAAAAAATTCAAAGGCATAATCTTTAATGTTTAAACAAACCTGAAAAAAAAATCTCATTAAAGGCAGTAGCTCTGTGGTCTTAAAGAAGCTTTTGTTGTCTTCTTTGTGGATGTTTGTGATTTTAGCTTGGGAATGAATAGAGCCAGCTTTGTCCCTAATGCATTTAGAATTTGCATAACATAAAACTGTACAGCTATCCAATCAGCTTTATTTTTCTAAGGATTGTATCTGTGATTAAAGTACACCATGAATTAAAATGTTTATGCCTAATCTACATATCCACACTCCTGTGATATGTTGATGAAAATATTTAACTGTATTTTGAAATGGGTTTGCTAGTAAATGTAATCTAAATTGCTGAAACGGATTATACAAAATGCTATCACTGTAAACATATATCTATTTCCTTCACCTATTGAACAGTTCTTAGTGACCATAAGATCTCATATGGCTGCTGAATGAAAGGACTAGTGTGGCACAAAAAAGACAGTTGTGTCCTTAAGGTAGTGTTTTTTGTTTGTTTGTTTGTTTGTTTTGTTTTTGTTTTTGTGACTCTCAACACTGTGATATCAGCTGTTTTCAGAGAGATCAGGACATTATTTACTCCTGTCAGGCATCGGGTATATTGCCTGTGACCACTAGGGAACATACACATTGCATACCTTTAAATTTAATATAGAGGAACTAAAAACTCCCAAGTGACTGCAGAGTACATGGGTCTGTGAGTATGCTCTGGTTATTTTATGCAGTGACTGCCTGAGCCATCCACCCTGAATCTCATGGCCCACTGTGCAAAAAGTATATCACTCTGTTGACAGCAGACAATTGATATTAGTGAAAGTGACACGCACGTGTAGAGGAGTGCCGAGTAGGCAGAAAAAAATGAGCAAAAGGGAAATGAAGTGACCTCCCAGCAGCAGATGAACATGACTCAATCAGCAATGGAAATCAATGAGCTGAAAGGAACTGGCAGGAAAAATCAATGAGGGAATAACGCAGTGACCAATGAACTTTCTTTCCTTTTGTATTTGGTCTGGCTGTAGCAACCTAAATATCCAAGTATATCTTTTCCAGATCATTCTAGCCTTCCCATCCCTATTACATTCTCAGTTGCCTCTAGCTCTCATACTACTATACTTAGGCTTTGTGCACAATTTAAAGCATCTAAAGATGATGCAATTGTCACTCTCCTCCCCCAAACCACTCCCCTGGGAAAGCAGCAAGGGATTAGACTTCATCTGAGAACCTGGCTATCCAAAACATGGTAGAATGGTGATTAGTTAAAATGTTTAGACTGTGTCTCCAGGGCTTGCAAACAAGTTTTAGCTTTGCCATTAAATTGTATCTCGGTGTCATTTACTTAAACTTTGAACCTTAATGATAATGGACATTATATGTAGACATCTTAAACAACTTTGTTATGTCAAACAGTTTGCTAGAAACTGTCTAATGTCTCCTAGGATCTTAAGAGTACATTATCTGTCTAATGTCTCCTAGGATCCTAAGAGTGAATTAAACAAATGTCATCATTGAAGGAGGGGGAGTCATTTTGTTTCAAGGGCAAGTAAGACTGGGGAAGTCAATTGAGCATTTAAACAAGATTTTAAGGGTTATGATTATAAACTTGGAGCAATAATGAACAACTCATGGGAAGGAACAACACCAGAAATTCAACTAATGATCATGAGATTAAAGTTTGATGATTTGAAGTTTAGAGTTCTGCCTTGTGGTCTACCACAACCACGATTGTTCTTTGTGCTTCTGCTTCCTAATCGAAATCATAGTTCCATGCTATTTCCTTGTGAGACTTCAATAAGAAAAATTTCATAAACAATATTTTGAAATCTATGAAGTTTAAAATAAAATGTAAGGTACTATGATTGGGAAAATAGCAACAATCTGTACATATAGAGGTAACAGGGGAGAACGAATAGAGCCACTTTATTTTTTCCAGCCTACATATAAAAGAAATTTGTGAGCAGACCCAATACTCAGTCACATTTTGAGAATTTAGTTGAGTTGTTTTCCTCTCATTTATCAGCACAAAGTGATATTTTTTCCTGATTGATAATGCTGTGGTCATTGATTAAATATTTTAGCTTGTCAGCATTTCTATTTGGTTCCGTTAAGTCTCTAGTCTGTTTTCTTGTTTCTTTTCCGAAGGAGATTACATAAACCTCGATAGCCTGGCTATGATTCCAGTTTCTTCGTACCTTCCATCTTATTTAGCAAAATAACTCATTTGAAAATAAGTGCTTACAATATGGTTGATGTTAATGTTGCTAATAAATTACCTAGCTTGTGTTAAGCATTTATTAATAATAATGTAAAACATTTTAACATTAAGTATTTTAATTTTTACTAAATCCTACGAGTTGATTTTTCAGCTTTATTTTTAAGAAAGCCAGGATGCAGAGCAAGAAAGTCAATTATCCTAGAATGCAAGACCTCTAATTAGAAGGACCAGTGCCTTTCAACTTTTCTCCATGGCTGTTTCATGAGAAAAGGAAATCTTAAATACAGAGTTCCCATTGGAATAAAAGTCCCTTTTAGTGAGGTATTTTTGAGAGTAATCCTTTTTATAGCCTGAGGAGTCTTGTTTCTTTTGAGCATCTTTCTTTAGAGAAGGAATCCGCCTCATCTCATATTGCTCTTTGCAAACTTTGGATTCAGGGTCACTTTATTATTGGGTTACAGCATTCTGTGGACCTATGCGAATTAAAAGCAAACTGTGGACCTATGCGAATTAAAAGATGATATTTTTCTCCTGTGAAATGTGATTATAAAGTGTTCATATTTAACTCTCTTGTAAAAATTAGAAAGCAAAATGAAGCTGGCTAATCAGAAGTCCAAATGAGTCACTTTTCTCTTCTGCTAAGGATATTATAATATGCATTTTTATTAAACATATTTTGCTCCCTATTTTAGGTACAGTATAGTGCATGCGCAAAGTTTCAATTCTAGTTCTGGATGTAATTATGTTCAAATCTACCACTTAATATATATATATGATCTTAAACAAGCTCTTTAATCAAATTATCAGGGTTAATTTTCCATGTGAAAAGTAGTAAAACAATCCGACAAGGGGTCCTATGTGCTATAAATAATAAAATGCATGTAAAATACCTAACACAGTTAGTGTCTGTGCATAATAGGTATGCATAATGCTTTTTCATGTTCTTTGTAGTAATAAATTGTGCAAGATAATAGAATGCTATTTAGAGTATGTATAATAACATTCTATTATATATAATATAAATACATATATATTATATATAAATATTACTTTTACAAAAATAACTGTCAGCTTTTTGGCTCAACAGAGTTTGTATTCATTAACTTCTTATTTCAATCAGATTTTGTATACTTAGTTTATTTCTATACCCTGATCATAGGATATGCAGCCAAGAAATAGTGTGAGCAGAAGCAGAAGGGAATTGCACCCTCATGAAGATAATAGTCAAATGAGAGGAAAGGGCTATGGATCAAATAATCATACAAATAAAGGTAAAATTATAACTGAGACAGTGTTCTAAGGTCAACAGAGACTGAGACAATGATACAGGTGAAGAATGAGTAGAATTTAACAACCATGGAGAAAAATAACTTGCTGGAACGAGAGAAATAAGACATGTAGAGCAGGTACAAAAGAAGTAGGAATATAAGACTTTCAGGTAAATGAGTATCTCAGCAAGCATTCCAGTTAGGACTAAAGCAACAAAATAACTTGGAGCTCAGGAAATAGTAACATCATACAAGCAAAGTGATAGAGGACTGTTGGTTATATAAGCTGTCACTTAAGGAAAGCATATAGTAAATTAATTATTAGCACAAAAGTATTTCAAGATGTTATTCTGTGGTTAGTATTAAAAAAGACAAGTGTATAAAGGATAGATAGGATGTCAGTCAGACAGAACTGCAAGGGATATTTACAAAGGAGCCCCCAGAAAATAAAATGTTGGTGATTACTGACCCAGGACTTTTGACCAGTCAGACAAGGTGATTGAAGAAAAGAACGTCTCTGGGAGCAAACACATCATTGCTGGGAACTGGTAGAATTTGAGCCTTGGGTCATTAGAACTAGACTTTGGGAGAATGAGGCACTAAAAGATAAGACTGCATGTACTCAATTTTTAATACTTTTTGAAATGAAGACAACTCACTATCTACCATATAATACAATCCAGCTTGTAATAGAATTTGGCTATTGGTTGGCCGTGAGAATGAAAACAACAAACTTTATCTTTTTTATCTCTATATTGCATAGAATGTGAATATTATCAACATTAAATAGAAATAATGTTTATTGGTAAATAGTTGAAAATATGATAAGTAAATACTCTAAGATAGAATATTGTCTAAAATGTTAAAGAACAAAGTGCATTTTTTTACATCGTAATGTTATTTTTTAATAAGTTTGACATAAAATTTTAAGAGCAGTTTGAAATAATTTATGCAAAAAATAGACAAAAATTGATAAGAAGGAAATATTAGAAATAGTTACCGCTCAATGGTAGAAACACACCTGCACACATATACATGCAGATGTATGTAATTTTTCTTTTTTTAAGCATCTATAATTTTAAACTTTTTCTACAATTGGAAGGTAATACTTTATAACTAGAAAAAAGTAATTAAGATAATGAGAAATAATTGTGATTATATTAAAAACACCTAGATTTCTAGGAGAAAGGAAAAACATTTAGAAATCTATAATTATTTCATTAAATTGATTTTCTTACTAAAATTTAGTTAGTTAACTAATTCAATCAAAACTAGACACGATTTCATCACAATTTCAAAGAAGCAATGAGTTCAAAGAAACAATAACATTTATGGGGATTATATCAGATTTTGTATACTTAGCTCATTCAATGTGAAAATATTTTAAAATATCCTCCAAAATTGTTTGAATATTTGTTAAAGCATTTGAAAAATTTAACATGTGTGTTATATCTGCAAAGATAATTAGTTGTTCATTTCTGCACGTGTCATGTTGATGATTTCTCTGTGTGAATACAGGCCAACATTTTCTAATTCATCATAGGATACCAACATTTCTATTGGAACATCTGCTATATAAAACACATGAATCTCTGTGAAAATGACTGGGGTCTAGGTTTTTGTAGGTAAGTTTAACCTTAACTTTTTTGCTACCACGCCTTTGCCAAAAATCTAATTAAGATAAATGCTACTAAATAATGTAATCTGAAAAACAAGTTATTATTTATTATATCCTCTATTTAATGTCCCATCTTTGTATAAATTTTATCACTGGAATTTTCCTTAGTTTCTTGTAGATCTTCATTAACTTGGTTTACAGTAAAAATGTATTCATTAGGTTCAGGTATGATGCACGAGGTAGACAGAATTTATAAAAATAATCTTTGCCCCTTGAGGTCATGCCTGCCGATATGTTAGGTTACATTGCAAAAGGGACTTGGCAGATGAAATTAAGGTTATAGACATTAAAATAGGGATACTATCCAGGAGTATCTGGGTGGGTCCAATGTAATCATCTGAGCTATTAAAAGCAGAGAAAATTTTCCAGCTAGGTTGGTCAGAAAAATGTGTCATAAAAAGAGGCAGGGAGATGAGTCAAAAGGAGAAGTTTAGGAAAAGGACTTGATCCTACTTGCTGGCTTGATGCAGGAAGGGCCCAGAAGCTAGGAATGTGGGTGAGAAGATTTTTCATCAGAAACTGTGGAGATATAAAAGCAGTGGGCCAATGTATTCAAAGTGCTAAAAGAAAAAAATTGTCGGCCAAGAATCCTATATTTGGCAAAACTGCCCTTTGTAAATGAAGGAGAAATTAACACATTCCCAGATAAACAAAACCTGAGGGAGTTTGTTGCCATTAGATCTGCCCTGAAAGAAATGCTTTAAAATAGGGAGTCCTTCAATCTGAAATGAAAGAACACTAGACATTAACTAAAAACCACATGAAAAATAAAGATCTCTGTGAAGGTAAACATATGGGCAATTATAAAACTCATGTGATTGCAACAATGGTATGTAACTCCACTTTTGGTGGAGTTACATACCATTAGTCAAAAAGCTAGTAATATTGTAACTTTGGTTTGTGATTCTACATTTTTTTTTTACATAATTTAAAAGATAAATGCACTTAAAAGAATTATTAGTTTATGTTGTTGGGCACACGATATATAAAGGTGTAATTTTGTAACATCGACAATTGAAAGAAGCAGAGTTTTTATGTGCTATTGAAGTTAAACTGGTAGAAATTCAAATTGGAGTGTTATAACTTTGGAATGTTAAATGTAATCTCCATAGTAACCATAAGGTAAATGGGTATAAAATATACTCAAATAAATAGAAATGAGAAATGAATTTAAATTTTTCACTCCCCAGCCAAAATTTAAGTAAATACAAAAGAAGAAAGCAATGCAGTTAATGAAGGAGAAAAGCTATGACATATGGAAACAAATAGGAAAATGACAAATACATTCTTATCAGTAATTATTTTAAATGTAAATGGATTAAGCACTCTAATCAAAACACAAAGATTGAAACAATGTAAAAATAAAGTAAAATAAACAAACAAAATATAGGATCCAACAATGTGCTGTGTAACAAATACTCATATTAGATCCAAAGACACATCCAATAAGGAATTTATATCAGAAAAATATAGAAAATTCCTAAAACTCCATCAATAATACAACAACAACAAACAACCCAATTCAATAATGGACAAGGGACTTGGATAGACATTTCTTCAAAGAAGATATTCAAATGGCCAATAAGAAAATGAAAGGATGCTCAACATCACTAATATCATTAGGGAAGTGGAAATCAAAACTACAATGAAATACCACCTTACACCCATTAGAATAGCTACTATTAAAACAACAAAAAAAAAGAAAATCAGTGCTGGCAAAATGTGAAGAAATTAGAAGTCTTATGCATTGACCATAAGAAAGTAAAATGGTACAGCAACTATGGAAAACAGTTAAAATTCTCAAAAATTTAAAATTGAATTACCATATTATCAAGCAATTCTCTGGGTACATACTCAAAAGAATTGAAAGTTGAGTCTCAAAGATATATTTGCACATCTATGTTCATAGCAGCATTATTTGCAATGTGTGGAAGCAACCCAAGGGTCCATCAATAGATGAATCACAAAAACAAAATTTGGGATCTACGTATAATAGAATATTATTCAGCCTTAAAAAAGGAATGAATCTTGAGGACATTATGCTAAGTGGAATAAGCCAGACACAAAGAGAAAATTACTATGCGATTCCTCTTATATGAGGTAATTAGAAGTAATCAAAATCATAGAGGCAGAGTAAAATGGTGTTTTTCAAAACCTGTGGGAGGTAAAAATGGGAAATTTTTGTTGAATGAAGATAGAGTTTTCATTTTAAAATATGAAGAGTCCTGGACATAGATGGCAGGGATGGTAGTACAATATTATCAATATATTAATACATTCAAAACTGCATACTTAAAATGGTTAAGATGGTAAATTTTATGTTTATTTTACCACAATGCAAAAAGTAGAGAATAAGTCGCTGAAATACATTGAATATTTATTTCTCCTGGGGGATTGGTATATTCTTCATTGTAATAGATTCCAAGAACTCAAATTAATTTGCCAAAAATAGAAATAAAAATGTAACTTTTCTCTGTAAGAAATTGATATTAATAATGTATAAATAATAGTTTACTCATTTGAAAACAAAAATAAAATTTTATGCATTACATATTACATGAGGATGGCTCATCTCAGACTTTCATAGAGTAAATGTCTTCTGTAACTTGTATTCCATCTATAAATTTTCACATATGTAAGTATGATTTTTTTTTCCTATTGCTTTATTTTTTTAATATTTTTCTCTCTTGTCAATAAACTGTATGTTCATGTTTGATTATCTCTGACTAGCTGACTGGTGTTTAAGTACCTTTATATGGCTAGAAGAAAATAAAATTATTACAGGTTTTTTGTTTTTGTTTTTGTCTTTTAATTGGCCAAAGCTGCAACATCCATTTTTGTGGGAATCAAATTTCAGTCTCAAAAGCAGCACAAACAGTCTGGCACAGCCACGTCAGTATCATTTTGGTTTAATCTTCTTGCTCATCCTCCCTCTTTTCTGCTAGTCACTTTCCTCCCTTCAAATCTCTGTTTCTTCATGAAGTTCCGTTGTACCTCATTGGACACATGTCTGAATCCTCTCTGACTATTGATTCTGCAGTATGCCAATTCAGTATTTCAAGGTCATTCATAATTGCATTTAAAATTTGTATATCCCTTCTCCATCATTTTCTATTCTTCAAAGAATAAAATGTTCCGTCAAGTAGCATTATAATCATTAAAAAAAGAGAAATTTTCCGAAGCTGGAAGTGTGTTTTGTTTTGCTTTGTTTGCATTTTAGCCTTCTGGAGTTAAATCTGCCCAAACAGATAAGGTCTGAGGTAAAATAAAAAATAAGGGCAAGGTATTATAAAAGTATGAACCTAAAATTTCTTTCCTGCTTGATAAAATCCCGTAGGGCATTGTAATGTTAGTATTATTTTTCTCCCCTTTTCTCTTGTCTACTGGAAAGACAGTTTCACTTTCTAGTCACATTGGCACTGGTCACAATGACACTAGAATAACAGCAGACACCATGCCATTTCTTTTGTCCCTGTCCTTTAACAAAGTTCACCGATAAGCATACCTCCTAACTAAAAGTAAAAAGCAATAACAATTCTCTACTTCTTCATTTCTGCTTTTTCTGAGATTGCACAGCAGCATGAGCAAAATTGACTTCACTATTGAGCAGAAGATGGTCCCAAAATTTTATTCATTAGTATCAAAAAATATATATATATAAAGTTTTTTACAAACATATTGAGGAGAGTGCCAAGGGAAAGGGTAGAAAAGGTAATTTTGGATTAGTGAAAATAGTTTCCATGAAGAACAATATTACCATACAGCCTCATTATATATTCAGTTAATTTGATTTAATTTAATAGTCAAGACAATTGGTTTTTCTGACATGTAACTTCCTATTTATACTTTGAAGAGTGTAAATATAAAAATAAAGTAAAATATGTGAAAGTCTGTAATGCAGATACTATAACAATCAAGCTGTGTATATAGAAATCAATACATACAATAAAAAATAAAAAGAGAAAAACTGATGGGATAGTGGCATATTAGCTTTTTGCACATCAAATCACCATTGTTGATAACTATGAAATGCAAAAAGCATCTCTTTGAAGACATCAGAGGTACATCAAAATATCCAGGGTTTGAAGGGTGAAAATCACAAGAGAAGAGAATAATATTGAAGTAGATAAAAATTATTGAATGTCTTCCCCCACAAGACATTTACCTTTTTGAAAGCAGCATCCAGAAAAGCTAATAAATACAATCAGAAAGTGATGGCTATAGCTGATAAGTAGCAGTTGACTTTCCATAATCCATTGGAGCAGAAGGACAAAATATATTTCTGGGCTACCAGGTCGGTCAGGACATGAAGGACTAATAATATGTTAGAGTGAAAGAAAGCACTTTGAAGTGAACCCAACAGTTGAAGGAACTTTTTAAAGTCAAGGCATTTACTGATTTCTAAGTGGTGCTGCTACAATAGACTTAACACCAGTGAAAGAGATAGCTAGTACACTAGGAAGCTGATGAGAGTTTTCAGGAGTTTCATAGTGCTGAGGATATTTTTTTAAAAAGTGCTTCGGAGCCCATCATGTAGTGAAGGTTTTGATAAATGACACAAACACACGCACACACGATCTCAAACAGTGTTTCAAAGAGTAAGAGTGAACTGGAAATAGACTAGACTTCACAAAAGACTGAGTAACATCTTTGACCAAATTCAATTTCAAAGTGAAATAAACTATTCTGCTTCTGTTCTAACATTACATATTGATATTTTCAAGATGAAGATAACTGCATTTGGAGTCTCAATTTATTTCAATTTGCTTTTATTTTAAATTATCAACAATAGTTTAAGAAAATGATGGGGATACTAGAAGACGAAATCAAATAATTAAAAGGGGAAAAACAAACCAACAATAAAATCTGACAAAGAGATGGTCCAAAAATTGTAGTTATCAGAGAAAAAAAATAAACGACAAGGAGATATTTTCACTTAAAAAGGTGGGAACTATAAAAAACAAAAACCTATTAAGTGGAAATTATAGAATCGAAGACTACAACACATGGCATTCAGAAAACACTAGAAGACTTAATAGCAAATTAGATGTAAAAGAAGAAGGGATCACTGAATCAATAGAAAATATCCAAATCGAAAATATTCAGATATAGAGACTAAAGATCAAAATGTACTTACAAGAACATAATATATATATAAGGAAAAATGGTGAAAAGTTCTGACATAAATATAAATGGAGTCTCAAATGAGAAAAGGAAATATAAAGAAGATATACCATTAGAAGATACAATAGCCAAAATTTTTCCAAAATCATTATAGATATAAAACCACAAATTTGAGAGTTCTACAAACACTAGATGAAATAAATCCAAAGAAAGCTGCTGCTAGAACCATCAGACTAAAACTTCTAAAATCAAAAACAAATAAAAAAATATAAAAGCATCAGGAGAGGACAAAAAATATGTTATCTTCAAAGGAGCAAAAGTAATTTTGACAGTAGAAATTCCCCCCAAAATGATGGTAACCTGAAGACAATAAAATGATATAATCAAAATGTTGAACCGAGGTCAGCAGTACATTAAAAATATACACCGTGACCAAGTTGGACTTTTTCCTGGGATGTAAGGTTGGTACAATATTTGCAAATCAATTAATGTGACACATCGCATTGACAAACTGAAAGATAAAAACCATATGATCATATCAATAGATGCAGAAGAAGCATTTGACAAAATCCAGCATCCATTTATGATAAAAACTCTCAGCAAAGTGGAAATAGAGGGAACATACCTCAACACCATAAAGGCCATATATGACAAACCTAAAGCTAACATCATACCCAATGGGGAAAGGCTAAAAGTGTTTTCCTTAAGATCAGGAACAAGACAAGAATGCCCACTTTCACCACTGCTCTTGTATTGGAAATCTTAGCCACAACAATAAGATGAGAAAGAGAAATAAAATGTATCCTAATTGCAAAAGAAGAAGGTAAACTCTTGTTATTTGCTGATGACATGACACTATATACAGAGAACCCTAAAGATTCCACCCAAAAACTGTTAAAAATTGATGAATGAATTCAGTATAGTAGCAGGATACAAAATTAATATTCAGAAGTCAGTGACATTTTTATATACCAATGATGAACTTTTGGAAAGAGAAATTAAGGAAACAATTCCATTTACAATTGCATGAAAACCAATTAAATACCTGGGAATCAAATTAACCAAGGAGGTAAAAGACTTGTTTTCAGAAAATTATGTCATTGAAAAAAGAAATTGAAGAATATACAAATAAATTGAAGTTCATACCATGCTCTTGGGTAGGAAGAATCAACATCAATAAAACGGCCATGCTACCCAAAGCAATCTATAGATTCAATGCAATACCTATCAAAATGCCAATGGCATTTTTCAGAGAGCTAGAATAAATAATTCTAAAATTTACATGGAACCATTAAAGGCACTGAATATCCACAGCAATCTTGAAAAATAACAAAGTTGGAGGTATCACACTACCTAATATTAAACTATACTACAAGGCTACGATAATCAAAACAGCATGGTACAAGCAAAAAAATAGATACATTAGAGAGTTAGGAGAAACATGAAGAAATGAGAGATGTCCCCAGATCTCTCCCCTTGAGACAACAGAAAGCTGAACATCCAAATCTCAAAAAAACAAAAAACAAAAAACAACAACAACAAAAAAACAAAGAAACCACCTAAACTGTATACCAGCAAGCCTGAGCATGGGATCTGCACATAAGAGCTACCACTGGTCAGAACTACGGGTGTTGAACAGTGGGCTGGGAGAAACAAAGAAGTTGCCTCTTATAGACAGAGCTCCTTGTAGGAGGAGGGTGAAAAGAGAAGATGTGGCAAGTTCTCTGAACAGGCCAGCCTGGAAGAGTTGTGAGCTCACTGCGGCCGACATCAAGGCCCAGTCATTAGGGCAGAGAACAGAGAAACAGGGTTGGCAGAGAAACAATTGATTTTTACCAGCTGCGGTTGCAAAACTGAGGCTGAGCCACAGCCCCACCCTCAAATAGAGAACTCCTCCCCCATATTCCCTGAGACCAAACACCACAGAGTCCCAGACAATCTGAGCAAATGCTATGGAAACGATTGCTAACAGTGACAGGGACTGAAACTGAGGGTAGTGAGAGTGTTTAAACATCTATAAAAAAAGGAGGGAGATTATTAAGGCTTTATACATAGCAGGGATCCAAACGGCTTAGATGCCACCTACTAGAAACCAAAAGAAAATTACCTTCTTTGCAACAAGCTAAAGAGAGACCTTTATTAAAAAAAAAAAAAAATCTTCTATCTGGAAAAAAAAGAAGAATATACTTCCATTAATGCCCAAGCAGAGAAATAGTCCATTAAATACCATGAACAAACTGAGGTGAAAAGGCATCTCAGAAAGAAAGAGAAAAATCTCCAGAAGATAAGTTTACAGACATAGAAATATGCAACTTAAATGACAGAGAATTCAGGATGGTACTTCTGAAAAAACTCAGTGAGATCCGAAATGATTCATATCAACAATTTCAAGAATTGACAAAACAACTAGATGAGCAGAATGAGTTCTTTAGCAATGAGATGGAAACCCTCAAAAAGAACCAAATAGAACTTCTGGAGATAAAGAACACACTGCAAGAGCTGAAAAATGAAAGAGCAAGCTTTGGAAATAGAGTCAACCAAATGGAGGAAAGAATCAATGATATCAAAGACAGAAATCTAGAAATAAATCAGAAGGAAGAACAGAAAAACCGAAGAAGGAAAATAATGAAAGAGAAATGCAAGAACTAGCTGATACCATCAGGAGAAGAAACATAAGAATAATGAGAATTCTCATGGGAAGAGGAAGAAAAAGAGCCAGGATAAGAAAGTATTTTTAGACAAATAGTGGAAGAGAAATTCCCAAGTCTAAGGAATGAGCTGGAGCTTGGAATTCAAGAAGTCAATGGAACACCTAATTATCTAAGCCCAAAAAGGCCTTTACCAAGACACATTGTATTAAAATTATCAAAAATCAATGACAAAGAATTATCAGGGCAGCAAGGGAGAAGACAGTAACCTATAAAGGAAAATTCATTAGATTATCTTCAGAACTCTCAACACAAACCTTACAAGGCAGAAATGAAAGGAATCAAATATTCAAACTATTAAGTAAAAGGGAATACCAAAAAAGATATTTTGTGTTCTTGGATTGGAAGAATCAACATAGTTAAAACGACCATATTACCTAAAGTATTATACAGACTTAATGCAATCCCCATCAAATTCTCATCGGCATTTTTTAAAGAAATAGAACAAAAAATCATCAGATTTGTATGGAAGCACAAAAGACCCCGAATTGCCAAAGCCATCCTGAGAAAAAAGAACGAGGCAGGAGACATCACTCTGTCTGACCTCAAATTATACTACAAAGCAAAAATAATATAAACAGCATGGTATTGGCAAAAAGAGACACACGGACCAGTAGGACAGAATCGAGAGTCCAGAAGTAAACCCATATTTATGGGCAAATAATTTTTGACAAAAAAGCCAGAAACATACAGTGGAGAAAGGAAAGCCTCTGCAATAAATGATGATGGGAAAACTGCAAAGCTACCTACAAAAGAATGAAACTAGACTGTTGTCTATCACCACACACCAAAATTAACTCAAAATGGATTAAGGACCTGAATATAAGACTTGAAACTATAAAATGCATAGAAAAAACATTGGAACTAAACTCAAAGACCTTGGACTGAAAGAGGATTTTATGAATTTGACCTCAAAAGCAAGGAAATAAAAGCTAAAATAAATGAATGAGACTACATCAAACTAAAAAGCTTGTGGCTCAGCAAAAGAAACCATAAACAAAGTAAAAAGATAACCATATGAATGAAAAAATATATTTTCAAGCAAAGCCTCTGATAACCGCCTAATATCCAAAGTATACAAAGAACTCATATATCAATAACAAGAACAAAAACAAACAATCCAATCAAAAAATGGGCAGAAGACCCGAACAGGCACTTCTTCCTAGAAGACATACAAATGGTCAACAAACATTTGAAAAGATGCTCAACATTGATAACTATTATGGAAATGCAAATCAAAAGCACAATGAGATACCATTGCACACCTGTTTGAATAGCTATAATCAACAGGACAAATAATAACAAATGTTGGAGAGGATATGGAAAAAAAGGAACCCTCATACACTTCTGGTGGGACTGCAAATTGGTACAGCAACTATGGAAAACAGTATGGAGGTTCTTCAAAAAACTACAAATTGATCTACCATATGATTCAGTAATCCTTCTACTGGGTATTTACCCCAAAGTCTTGAAAACCCATATCCAAAAAGATATTTGCACACCGATGTTCATAGCAGCATTATTCACAGTAGCCAGGACATGCAAGCAACTGAAATGTCCACAATAGATGATTGGCTAAAGAAGCAGTGCTACATATATACAATGGAATATTACTCAGCCATAAGAAGAGATGAAATACTGCCATTTGTGACTATCTGGATAGACCTCGAGATAATGCTAAGCAAAATAAGCCAGACAGGAAAAGTTGAAAATCACATAATATCACTTATATGTGGGATATAAACCTAAAAGCAACAAGTGAACAGGACAAGCAGAGACTCATGAGCATGGACTAGTGGTTACCAGAGAGTAGCAGGCGGAGGTTGGGGAAGAGGTAGAAGGGGTAATGGGGGTCAAATATGTGGTGACTGAAAGAAATGTAACTATGGGAGGTGAACACACAGTGTAAACAAATATATGCCTTATTTTAAAGTGTACAGCTGAAACTTACTGCATTTTGTTACTCAATGTCACCATAAAAAATAAATAAAATGATTAATTGATTATTTAAGAAAAGCCCCAGATACATTAATCAATGGAACAGAATAGATAGCCAGAAATAAATCTACACCTATACACTAACTTAATATATGACAAAGGAGCCAAGAATATACAATAAGATAGTCTCTTCAGTAAATGGTGCTGGGAAAATTGGACAGATACATGCAAAAATAAAGAAACTGGACCACCTTTTTACACCGTATACAAGAATAGACTTAAAATGAATTAAAGACTTAAATGTAAGACCGAAATCATAAATCTTCTAGAAGAAAACATAAGTAGTAATCTTTTTGATATTGCTACGAGTTATTTACTTTTAGACATATCTCTTCAGGCAAGGGAAATAAAAGAAAAAATAAATAAATGAGATGGTATCAAACTAAAATTTTTTTGCACAGAAAGGGAAACCGTGGACAAAACACAAAGACAGCCAATTTAATGGGAGAAGATATTCACTTATGATACATCTGATAAGAGGTTAATATCTAAAATATATAAAGAACTCATACAGCTCAATAACAAACAAACAAACAAACAAAATCCCAAAGAACCCTATTTAAAAAATGGGCAGAAGACCTGAATGGCTATTTCTCGAAAAAGGAAATACAAATGGCCAATAGACATATGAAAAGATGTTCAAGGTCACTAATTATTAGAGAAATGCAAATTAAAACTACAATGAGGTATCACTTCACTCTTGTGAGAATGGCTAGCATCAATAAATCAAAAAACAACAAATGTTGGCAATGATGTGCAGAAAAGAGAACTCTCCTACACTGTTGGTGGGATTGCAAATTGGTACAGGCACTAAGGAAAACTAGAGTTTCTCAAGAAATTTAAAATGAGTATACCTATTGACTCAGCAATTGCACTTCGGGTATGTATCAAAAGAAAACCAAAATAACAATTTGTAAAGATCTATGCACCCCTACGTTCATGGCAGCACACTTTACAATAGTCAAGATATGGAAGCAGCCTAAATACTTATCAACAGATGATTGGATAAAGAAGTTATGGTTCATATATACAATGGAATAATACTCAGCCATTAATAAAAGGAAATCCTACCATTTGCAACAATAGGGATGGTCCTAGAGGTTATTATGCTGAGTGAAATAAGTCAGACAGAAAAAAGTAAATAGCATATGATTTCACTTATATGTGTAATCTAACTAACAAAAAGAACAAACTAATCAAAAACAAACTCACAAACATAAAGGACAATCTGGTGACTGACAGAAGGGAGGGGATTGGGGCCTGGGAGAATGGGGTGAAGGGTAAAAAATTACAAATTAGTATTTGATAGATGGTCATGGGGATGAGAAGCATGGCATAGGGAATGCAGTTAGCATTAATGTAATGGCTAGGTGAAGAGCCAGAGGAAAGAAAAAGGAATCAAGGGAATCGTATACCAAATAAAGACTATACTACAGGAATCATATACCAAATAAAGACTGTATATCAAATAAAGAAGAAAATCAGTAATGATTAAAAAAACTTAGCTAGGCCAAAAATAGTCAAGGAAAGAACAAAAGCACGTGAAAATAGGTGAGACAAAGATTATTGATTTAAACTAAAATAAATCATGAATTACATTAAATAGAAATTTATTCCAGTTTTAAAAAATGTTATCTTCCTTATTAAGGAAATTTTATAATGCTTAAAAGGAAATATCTTAAAAGTAAGAAAAGAAAAGGTTTGAAAGTAAAAGTGTAGAATAAGTTATATCACAGACAAACTAACAGAAAATATCTTATAAAAAACATCAAAATGAGACAAACTAAATGTTAAGGCAAAATCATTCTAAGACATCGAAATATATTTTCATAAAGATAAAAACATCCCTCCAAGTATATACAGGAATTTTAAATTTGTGTAAAAATTTAAAATATACAAAGTATAACTTTTTTAAATTTGTGCAATTTTAAATTTGTGTAAAGACTTAAAATATACAAAGTATAACTTTTTTACTCTTGTAAAAATATAAAATATAAAAATATAACTTTACATGATCAGGTGAAACAGAAAAATTAACAACAATATTAGATTTGAACACATTTTTCTTGAGAATGTATGGAAAAATTATCCAAAAATCTGTAAGCAGATAGAGGATTTAAATACTTTGACAAAAGTTTTTACCGAATTTTCATTTAGAACAAAGCAATTGCAGAATGAACTTTCTTTTCATGTTCATGTGGAACATGTGTCCAAATGAACGACAATATAGGACCAAAAGCCAATTTCATCTAATTTCAAAGGATTAAAGACATAGTGAGAATTATGTCTCTCTACTCTTGATATAACAGCAATCAGTGAGAAAATTTTAGCAAAAGTATCCCTAAATAATTTACCTATAAATAATTCGTGAACTGAAGAATCAATAACAATTAAAATTAGACAATATTTTTATTGGACTCATAATGAAAACATGTTATATCAAAACATGCAATGCTCCAAATGAAGTGTTTGAAAAGAAATTTATATTCTTAAATTAAATTTATAAAAAAATAGTTGAAAACCAATGGCTTGTATATTGATTTTAAGAATCAAAGGAACTAGAATATATAAAATACCAAAAGGTAGAAAATAATAAACTGTAAAGCAAACATATAATACAAGTATCAACAAAGCCAAAAGTTGGTTCTTTGAAGAAACCAATAAAATTCATAAACCTATACAATCAATTAAAAAAAAGAGAATGGCAGGATAGAAAAAGAGATCACCACTGTTCAATTTTCAAGCATTAAACAGAAAATTGTATAATATTATGAATAAGTATATTTAAATGAAATAAAAAATAAATGAAATCAGGACATTTTTAGAAAAACACTTAAAATCCATTAAAACATATACTAGAGATAGTTTTGTATATATAAGTTGTATATTTAAAATATTTTCACACACACAAAAAATTCAGATACACAATACTGTATCATCCAATTCGACCAAACATCTGAGAAAGAAATAATTAACACCAATTTACACAAACTCTTCTAGAGAAGAGGAGAAAACTTTCCAACTCATTTTATTAGGTCAGCATGACCGAAATCTCAAAACTTGAGAAGAATATATTGAAATAAAAAAGGTGTAGAAAAAACCTCTCTCATTAATTTTTAGTAAGATAATATTGAAAAAATGTATAATAGCTCTTAAAATGTCTAAAAACTGTGTAATATATCACAACTATGTGTTTTTTAAAAATTCCAAGAATGTGAGATAAGTTTAATATTTGAATAGAGTAAGTCACCACATTAAGTGATCAGAATTGATTTTTTAAATTATATGATCATCGTAACAGATATAGACAAAGAATTTCATTAAAGTGGACATTTATTAACTATAATAACAGCAAACTATGATTACATGGAATTTCTGGAATCTAATGATGTATTCAAATTTGTTTCCATAAACAGTGATTTGACTCTTATTCAAAACACAGTGGATTTTCCTAGTTTCAGTGGAACTGGACTTAAACAAGTTTGCATTTTACTTGTGCATTGTTTTTGTAGTTTTCTACAACATCCAAGCCATTTTTGCAGGCATCACAACGCTGGGGTGGTATTCAGACCAAATTAGCGTCCCGACTGCTGTCTCTACTGTGACTAGACAAGTTGCTGAGCTTCTCTAGAGCTGTTTCTCTTGCACAACTGAGAATTTTACCACTTCGACTTACCTTGTGGAGATGTTGTGAAATCGAGATGTTATTAACTTTCACTATGCTTGAACAACTTAGTAAATATATGCTGGTAACAACAACAACTATATATATATATATATATATATATATATATATATATATACACACACACACACACATATATATACACATATATATGCATATATGTATATTTTAAAGGTATAAAATAACTTAGATGCAGAGAGCTGGAAAAGGCATCATTTCCCCTTTACAATCAGAAACAAAGTAGGACAGATGACAAATTAATTATCTTTCTTGAATCTATCAAAGAACTGAGGTCACAGGACAAACAACTAAAGTCGCATTCAGAACAGGCCAGATACCTGCGATTAGAAACAGAGTATATATTTACTTAGGGCAGATACTGATGAATGCCCCATAAACTGATCAACATATTAAGATTTTGTTTCAATGAAACCCTCTCCAAATTAAAAACATAGACAATTTAAAAATAAAAAAAGATATAAAAAGATATACTATGTAAATAGTAATCAAAAAGAGAAGGACTAGTTGTACCGATTTCAGAAAAAATTAATACTATCAGGAATAAAGAGACATTACAAACTGATATAAGGGTCAGTTCTTCAAAAAGACAACAATACTGATTGTGTATGTATCTAATTACACAGCTTCAAAACACATGAGCTTTAAAACACATGAGACAAAAAGGAAAAATAGATATACTCACAATTATAGTTGGAAATTGCAAGTAATTGATAAAACAGATGGGCAGAAAACCAGTAAATATGTAGATGCCCCGAATAACAACAAACTTGAACTAATTCACATTTTTAAAACACTCCATTCAACAATAGCCGAATACGCATTCTTTTCAAATGCTCAAGGATACATACATAACATTTTACTAAAACTTTGATCTTCTCCCAAAATGAACCATATAAAGAAAGCACTTTTTCCCAAGGACATGATGTATTGTACAAAATAGTTCTCAACAAAATAATGTTCTCACAATAGCTTTACCAGATAAGTAGAAAAGTATTTTAAAAGAAGAAACAGGCAAAAGAGATTACAAGAAGTGGTGTGATGTGCAATAAAAGCTAATCATAGAGATTGCCAGTTTTACTTGGACATGATTCTTTTAAATAAAACCTCTACAGTGATCAGATCAACAGAAAAAGAAGATGCAAATGAGTTTGAACAGGTTAGAGATTAGGGAGATCAAACACTAAGAATCCAGAAAAGAGGTTACATTAATCAAAAAAGCATTCTGACTCATTTTTTGCAGAGTGTAAAGCCTCCTACTTTAGCGAAGGCAGACTGAAAAATTTATAATAAGAAAGCAGGTGTGAGAGATTGAGAGTGAATGGAGTCACAAAAACCGTAGTTACAAGCTAGATGACCCGCAAAACAATGGAGATTTTAGTGGAGACAGAGGAAGCTTTTAGAAAAAGTGAAGAAATCCAGGTACTTGTATCAACTATCCAGACCACTTGAGTTAGTAGAATTGTCTGTAAATCTTGTAAGAACAGATTCTTTCACTTTCATTTCAAGTCTAAAGTGAAATCTCAAAATGTATACTGCTGAAAAACAATTCACAAAGAAGGCAAAAGAATTATCTAATTTAAAAGTTTTGTTCAGGTACATTCACTCTTCTCTTTTCTAATCTCACTACATCCAATGAATTAAATGTATTCGAATGGTAGAATAATGGTTTTCCTGGTAGAAAATCTAAGGAAGAGTAGTATTTTGTCAAAAATAATATTTACATAATTATATATTAATGATTTATATATATATGAGATATATATAAATGATTACATGTTTATCCTTTAAAAATATTTGGCATAACAAATACAAAAAAATGCCTTATTCTTTCATCCAATAATGTATTTTAATTTTGCAATTTTTTGCTTTGATAAGTTATATTATTTATTTCTGGTATTCAAGGAAATATTTAAGAACAGGTGACTATGCAGTAGTTTATTTTCTCAAATATTATGTTAATATTAATTATTATTTTTAGTGAATCTCACTGTTAAATATTATAGAATTCTAGAGTGTCATAAAGTACATAATTTTATGTATTAAAATGGTTGCCAAATGTTTCTATTTTGCTAATTTATATTTTTCTGGGAAAAGATTCAGCAACAAGCCATGATTCCATTCCTAGAGGGTTTTTACTTGTCTTCCCTGTTGCTCCACAGTGAGAATTCTGGCTCCAACAATGATGTACACTTATTCATTTGCTCAGTTCTATTAGACTTCATAAATAGTTTCAGAATTACTTTCTGTATACATGTACAAAAACAAACCTATTCGTCTTCCATTTTCACTTAGGATAATAAAGCTTTAAAGAATGTTGTATTCATAATAACAATGAGAAAAACCCAGATAAACTAGAATGTCAATACTTTCATTCAAATCATCAGGGAGCTGAAGGTACAAGCAACCAAGTAGACTAAATTCCAAAGAGGAACAAATTAAAAAAGAGTAGAATGCTCAAATTGTACAAAGCACACAAGCAGAAGAGGTACAATTCACTATATAAGTGGATGAGAAATAAAATCAGCAAAACTTTAATGAAAGGCCAAGTATGGTATAGATGGGGACCATAGAGGTAAATGAAACTGTTCTCGCTCATAAGCTTTTTCCTACATATCTCTACTAGGTTATTACAAGTAATACTGAAGGCAAGAGAAAAAACTGAGGACCGCCCCTGTATGTAATGGCAAGCGTGCAGGAAGTGATCAGTGGTCATGGGGACACAGGCATATAACACCACTTATTTCTCTGGACTCTTCTCTTGTAGAGCCTTAATACATGGAAAGACAGATGGCAAAGCTGCTCCCTGGGCAAAGACAAACACATGATGGCTAGAGGAAGAGTAGAAAAATTAAGCCCTTTCTTCTTGAAAGAGAAGTAGAAAACCACCTTAGGCCCAAGATACTATACTGTTACCAAGAATAGGTTTTATTCCACTGAGAGAGAGAAAGGGAATTCCTGTCTAAAACTAACTACAGGCATAGAGCAAAAATTGGTTTCCATTACGAGGGGGAAAAACATTGAGGAAGCTCCTATAATTTTGGCTCAGGTAAAAAACGCCTCCTTCGGATGGAAGCTGAAACAGAACAAAGAACACCCCATATACCTAACATGATCCAACACAGAAGTCTAAGGATGAGGAGGGGCAGGGCCATGAAGAGAGACCATCTCTCAAGTTTTCATAAACAAAAGAGGTGAAATTGGGTGTTGAAAACTAAAACTGAAAAACCCTCTGACACTGAAGTTATTACCCTACACATAAGGAGATAACAGCTTGCCACTGGAGGAATTTGAAGACTGGAATTACTGACATTAATGATAATCAAAATCAAAATCAAAATCAAATCCAAATAAATTTCATCCCTTGCCCAGACTATGTTAACTCCCAATTTCACATCCTGAGAGAAGATGAAGAATTCTCATATCAAGATACAGATTATTTACCTCAGCATTTACTGTTTCACATATAATGTTCAGCAATTGATAAATGAATAACATACTTTCTGTGAGACATACAAGAAAATAAGAAAAAATTATACCCCTACATATCGTCAAGAAAAAAAGCAATCAAATCAACCTGACCCAGAGATTAACCACAACCCGCTACCAAATAATAACATTAAAATAGTTATATTTATTGTTAAAATTAATAGGAAAGATGGGTAACATGAATGAATGGATGAGGAATATTAAGAGAGAAATAGAAACTATAAGAATCAGATGGAAAGGCCTAGCAAGGAAAACCCTAATAGAAGAGTCTTTTGCCTGAAGCCATAGTAGACTTGAAATGGCCACCAGTGGGGTTTTTGGACACTTTTTATGATAGCTCAAAGGGAGAGTGCTCCATGAGCCTTGGTATAAAGCTGCACGACTTTCTATTGCCTGGTCCCCACTACATTTTATTAATCTAACGAGTCACTAAATTCATCCCAGATTCTAGGGAGGGGCAACATACCCCCTTTTGTTACTTCAATGGGAGAATTAGCAAAGACATTTCAGTTATTTTAAATCTCTCATTATGTAGCCCCCATTTTCTCATCAACATTCATTGGTTAAAACCTATCAACGGCATTATCAATTTAAAATTTAAAATGTAAGCAACTTCACAGGAAATATATGTAAACTTTATAAGGCTAAACTGAAATAAAAAAATAAATAGGAGGAAAAAACATTTTTATTGCCCCTTATCTCTAAATTATACTCTAATGGGAGATAATACCAAGCCAAGAACTTGTTTTACCTATGACCTAACTAAAATGTTTATTTTCTGACATCTAACTCCAAGTTTCTTACTTCATGTCACAATTTCTTGATAAATTTATTATTTTAAAATAAGTTATCAATCTAAAAAAACTTGTTTTACTATTTCATATTATATAAGGACTTTTTTTATTTATCTTTTATCTCTGTTAGGCTAAAAAAGAAGCTAAAATAAAAGCAAATTTAAGCAACAAGTTATTTTATTCTTTTTGTGGCAAAACCTAAGCTAACTGATTTTATTCCCCCTGGATTTAATGAATTACCTGAATAGATAGGTTGGGTAGTCTTGTAGGGTAGTCTTGTTGAATGAAACTTTAAGGGAAATATTTAAGTTTTAAACATATAAGCAGTTATATTATAATCTTCCAGAATAAGCCTAACTATAGTACTTCATATTTTTATATTTAAATGATCTTCTTTTTATTGCCAATAAAAACAGAAATGTTGAGAAGAGTGTGAGCCCATAAGCCAAACGTTGGCAAGAATGACATTTTTACTCTGATTATATTTTTATTACTTAAATGGTTTCTCTCAAAAGTCATGAAAAAGCATTTTGATTCATATTTATGACTGATTCTGAATCTATGAAAATTACTGTGCCATTTTGTACAGATTTAGAAATAAAAAAAGTTGAACATTTTTTAAAGTATAATATATAGAATATTTTGTTTGTTGTTTTAAAATGTATTCTAATTTGACTAAGTTTTTTAAAAAAATCCAGAGAATTAATATGATCACTTTGAATATTTTAATCAGAAATACCAACTGAAGCAGACAATTAGTAGTATCTATCAAACTTAGGAATATATTGTTTTAATTCAGGTCTTTAGTTATTAGAGACACTGAAAACTTCATATATGAGTTGAATTATAATTGTAAGAATTATTTGAGACCTACAACTTTAATTTTATTTTTTTATTTATAATATTGCTTTTGGTTGCTTAGGAAAACAATTAGTTATCTTCATTCACTTAGCAAATTTAATCAATTGTCATATGAGTAAAATTTAGTTCACACTGGTCTGACATACTGAACTTCTGATTGGCAATCCATAGTAGCCTATGCTCAAAAATCCCAAGATGACATTTAGTAATACTTCAGTATCTTTTCCAGTGATGGAGTATGGTGCTAGCCTATAATTCATGTTGTAGTCTTACTATCTAAAATGTGTCTGGCCATTTTGATCAATAAACTATTGTGTAAAGTGTATAAAGGTGCTTTCAGGTTGTTGCACTGAAATATACTCTGAATCTGTTTACATCTATATATTTTTCAGTCCCTATTTATACTTTTCAACCTTAGTTTACTTTATTTCAGAGTTTTATACATCAGTTTCTAGAACATAGTCTCAATATATACATATATTTTTTTGGTAAAGAAAATCCTGTCATCTTCTGAAAATCACAAATATGGTTAAAGGTTTAATGAAAAGTTTAATGTTAACAAATGAATAGGTATATTGTGCAACTTCAGTTTAAATTATAGTATTGCGGTCTTTGTTAATGTCCTTTTATATTTAAATCAAAGCATTTATTTCACATATAAAAATAGAAATGTTAATTACTAACACATTTAAGAGAAATAAAATGTAATTATTTCTTGCCCTACTGCACAAAGATTTGTTAAACCAAAGGCCCTGTTAATTTAAAAGCTATTACAAGTTATGATTAATCTTAATAGTTACAATACTTATTGAGAATAAATTGCTTAAACATTTAATTAAAAGTTGAATAATCATTAAAACTATATAATTTGGAAAGGAAAAGGTCTAGAGTTCAAACACTTTTCTAACTTAATACTAAATCTAGTTAAAATTTAGTTATACAGAAAGAACTTTCAGAATTCTGGTTTTGAACTAATAGTTTGAGAGATGCTCGCATGATACACATTTCTTTACTTCAATACTAAAACACAGCACACCAAAAATTGTTTTTATCTAATGGGTAATGTCACTGACATCCATAAACTTTGCTCTTTTAAAACAGCAATTGCCAAAGCATAACTACATTCGAACTAGACACATTTCATGATTCTCGATGGATTCTTAGTATGCCTTAATATGCTGTCTTTGGACAGATTGCAAGTCAAGAAGATAAGGAAATCACTTGTGAAAACCTGTATCAATTATGATGTAGTATCATATTAAAAATGAATGCAATATCAATTAGAACTTTGAAGCAAACATACTGAAATAAGGCTCTGTGTATGCACGTATGTATATTTATACCTGAAAACACAGAAAACATTAAACAACTTGCAGAAACTATGCTGTCCCTTGGCTATAAATGTTACCTTAACATCATCCAAGAAAGAGAATCAGTTAACAATAGTGGAAATATCATTGAGAGACATTGTTCACTTTGAAGAGAAATTAAGATGTTTCCTTCATAAGAAAATTGTGACTTATTTACCCCCCTCACACCCAAATATGCACGTGAACACACACATACACATATACATGCAGAAAACTTTTTTTATTCATTCACGAGAATTAATTATAACATTTGTCTCACAGAAATAAAAAAGAAGTGGAAGTGTACATTCTTGCATGGGGCTTTCTATTCTTCCTGAGAAGGCATTTCACTGGGAGATTGTGCACAACTATGTCCTGTTTGAGAAATGGTGTAAGATTGTAGTTGAAAGGTATAACTTTAGATGTTTATAATATTCAAGGGAAACAACCACTCAAGTACCCATGTGTGACTGCCTTTTCTACTTAACCATGTTTCAGCCATTAGGAACTTTTAAATAACCCAGAAACTACCACCTCTTAGATCCAGAACTAAAAGCATAGTTCAATATTATTGAAAAATTAAGCACATTCACGCAACTGAATGAGAACCAGGCTCTCTATATCCACAAACATTTCTATATCTTGGTTTCCGATGGGTGTTTTTTTCATGTGTTACTGGGGTAATAATTTGATATTCTATTCACGAATTTCTTCTTGACCTCTGCAAATTCTCAATTTGATAACTTATAGAATTCTTACTTTATAAATCTATATGAAGAATTTTCAATCTAATAAAGATTTTAGGGAGAATGGTGCAACTAGTAAATAAAATGCTAGCAAATTCCAAACTTAAAAATATAAATAGTGCTTTCAAATGTTATTTGTAACTAATTATATTAAAATTCGGAATAAAGATCTCCACTGATGCAATTTTTAAGTGATAATTATATTGCAAATTTAACCATAAATTTCATTTAACTCCTAATGTGATGGAAAGAATTTCACTTATTTCCAGGCTGCTTTTAGTTTTATCTCAGACCATCTTAGTTTTGAAATCTATGAGAAAGGCAGGTGGTAAAACAAAAAACAAATAAACAAACGAATGAATAAAGTAGGATGATACACAGGGAGCAGTTCTGAAAGCTTCCTTGAGAGGTGCATAGGAAGGTTGATGTAGAAGCAGATGTATGGAGGCTGAAAAAAACAGGTTCCAAAAAGTTCATGACTGCAGAAGTTGTACAATATTAACATTAGGTAGTCTGTGAAGAGAGAGATTATATATAACAAAGGAGTTAAAAATACAGAAATATATACAAAAAAGCCCAGTAAACAAATGAAATTAAATAGAAAAAAGAAAAAAAGAAAAAGAAAAAGATAATTTAAATAATCCCAAAAAAGTCAGGAAAAGGAATAATTCACAATGCAAAGAGGACAAACAAAATAATTATTCATCTTAATAATAAAGTAGTAGTTAAATTCAGACATATTAATAATTATATAAAAAAATAATGTTCTAAATACTTCAAAAGCTCAATTTCAAGGCTAATATAATTTTCTATAACTGTATTTCCTTCATAATACTCATTCCTTATATAATACAGAATTGGTAAGTTATGATGAGTTTTAAGTGATTCAGGAATTTAGCATTTTCACTCTTGCCCCAATGTTTTAAACTATACTACACTTTTGAATATCATCAAATTATATTTTATAATCTATGTTGGCTCCTTATAATACTAGAGTATATATAGTCTTACTGTATATGAGGACATTTCCAACATTTTTTCCTGCTGCTCCAAAAATTTTTTTAACCTTGGTAATACTTTATACTTATTTTTCTGTTTTCTCTTTTCCATCTTTTCTTCCTTCACCCCCCACCTCCAGCAAGTACATATTTCTTTTCAGCTAATTCTCTTTGCACTCACTCAGAATTTTTACTGCTTTTTCTCCCTTATAATATCTTATATATATATTTTTTTCCATATTTCTTCTACATTGGGGGTTTTAACATGAAGTTCATAGACCCCCTAAGCTTGAATGAGCTTCGAGAAATACAGGAGCACTGTGAAAGTGAGTATATTTTACATGCACTTTTTTTTTCTCTGTGGTGGGTCTCTAAATACTTAAAGATTTAAATGAATAATCACGAAATTATCAAGAAAATTATAATGTCTCTCCTGATTTCCCTTGTGTTCCCCTCTAGTTTCTATACTCTCTTGTCATGGTAAACCTCGAGTGAAATGCTATAATCTTTCTTCTCATTTTCATTTTCAGACTTTTTCTACTTTCACTTATGGAAAGGGTGAAATGTTTCCTCTTAGGGAACTTCATTGTCCTGGGAGAAGAATAGTTCCTTCACAGTGCCCTATGGGAGGAGAAAAGAAAAAGCAATCCACAAAAAACAAAACAAAGCTCAAACATCTTGCCTGCACTTGCCAAATCTCAGGAACAGGCATTAGAAGATGCTTCCTTTCTAAGCATTCCTTGTTGCATCCATTAATAATAAAACGACTTCTACTGTTTTCCGGTTGATTTAGAAGGTAACACAGGAATCTTAAAACTTTTAACCCACTACTATTAGCTATTTTGAGATGTTGAAACATCCAAGAGAAAGCCAGCCATTCTTCTATAAGTTCTCTGAAATAAACAATTATTATGGATATTTTCTTCACTCATTCCTCACAGTCATTCAAATATTAAAGAAAACTATTTTTTATAAGATGAATTACCTGAATTGCTGATATAAATCAATCTGAAAATAAAAGTGTTTCTCAAATTGTATGCCAGATTATAGTAAGAGGTCTAGAAGAAATACACACTCACAGTAAATTAAAAACTTCTGAGAATCCTTCGGTAAAGAAATTTATTTAACTTAAGCTAGTATTTCCATGGGCAGTAACTTTCAGGACATTTTTTTAATTCACTCAGAAATATTCCATAGAAACCATTAAACTATTTGGGGAAATTATTAACTAGATAATAAATATTACACTTTATTTGAGTGATAGAGATAACAATTAAAACTATGATCCTAAATATCATTTTATTCAAATATCCAAATTTTTAACAAAGCAAAATGCCAACAAGTCAACCATATAAAAATTAAATACTAAAAGTCAAAAGCTACAAAACACACATAACCCACAGTTATACCGTAAGACAGATAAAGGTATTAGAAGTATCATTTGTAATTATTTGTTAAGTAGAGAAAAGGCAAGCCTTCTTTTTCATTCAGAAGTTTTATCTAGACTTCAAGTTTTTTAGTTAGAATGACCAACATACAAAGAGTGAAAGTATTTAGAATAAGAGTGATATGCACACCATGATATTTGGGTAAAATTAAATGTCTTTGAAAATAGCATTGGACTGAATTTATTTAATACCATGACATACTAAAAAGAAAAGAGAAATACAAAGATCTAAATTAGTATTGCCAAACAGTTACAGAATAATTCCACTGAAATTCATACTGTGTTGGGAGGGAATTAGAGAACTTCATCATGATGTTTGAATTAGTTTTGTTAATTAAAAAAAAAGCAAAACACAAAGATGAGTTTTATTTGTTGAGAATGTTCTGCAATGGAGCCAACCCAGAAAATAAATATATCACAAAATCACCCACGGATTGCAAAAAAGAGATATTCTTACACTGTCCATCAGACTTTTCCTATTTTTGCTTTTACATTGCTTTCGAGACTTGACCTTATGAGAGTCTGCTTTCTGCAGCGAGCTATGGGCAAACTGCTGGCAATGCACTATCAATGTTCTTTCTGAAAAAACAACAATGACAGTCTTTCCCCAGCTCATTATCTATGTCTCCAAAACTAAACCACTTAATACAAATAAAATGTCTTCTCATGTTCAGAACTTTAGAAAATATACCTTAGCCATAGATAAGAAATCATCCTCAGGGGAGCTGTTTTTTCTTGCTGTATAGATATTGGCTTGTAAAATATGTAATAGCCAATTGGGTGGTTTTGATTTCTGTGAAATTTGAGAATAGGTATTGCATTATTATCTCTTTAGAATGCAGTTTATTTAAAAAGAGAAGAGACTCTGGAGTCAGGCTTTGTTCATACCTAAGGACTACCATTTATAAGTTATGCATCTTAGAGAATTATTAAATATTTCTAAAATGCAGTTGCCTGCCTCATTTGAAAAATCAAGCTTACTAAAACTATCACATAGTAATCCTTTAAGAAGTGTAAATGTAAGTTTATACACAGTACATACCATGGAACTGAGATTTAGGAAGTGATTAAAAATAAGTTTCTATTCTCTTCTTTTTAAAAAACATTATAGCACTTATTTCTTTTTGTGTGTGTGGAAGTCATTTGCTCTGATCCTCATAAACCAACTGGTTTATATCCACAGTTATTCCAACGATATTCCATAGAAAGTTAATCAAATGCACACACATACACACACATGCGCAACACGTGTACACACTCATATTTATATATTGAAGCAGTGTTAGAAGTAGTTAGCACTTCAGCAGTGTTAAAAACAATTAACAATGTGGCCATTACAGGCAGGAAAAAAAGGGCATGTTTTCTTACCGACCATTGCCCAGAGTTTTTGAAAATGTCTTGCTACCATTACAATCACACTCCTGATCAGTCAAAGAAAAGGGTGATGTTCAGCATAGAAAATCACTAGCATAGATCAGTGTGACCAGGACGTAAGCAGTTTCTAGAAACTTAACACATCGAACTATTTAATTCAATGAAAACAAAATAGGATTGTTTAATAAGATGCTTCTAGAACAAATGTTCTTTACTGGAATCTAAAGATATGAGTATATTTTCAGCCATTTTCCTTTGCCTTAAGAAAATAGACCTGAGTAGAATATAAAAATTGCAGTGATACTATGACAGAGATTCTAACTTGTCAGAATACGAAAAAATTTTTTAGGGATATAATTTCAATGATCCTTCTTTCAAAAACATGACTAGTGAAGGGTACATTAATTTTTTGAATATAAATTTTTGGAGAATAATACATTTAAGTGTTAATGCATTTGTTCTATGCTTTGTCTTAGTAAAATGATAGGTCTGTTATAATGATTTCTCAGAATGAGTTTTGTCATAGAGTAAGAAAGCAGAAACGTTAAGATTCTTAATTCATTTTGTTTTTTTATTAAAATTATGGCAATAAACTCCAAAAGCCACGTTTACTTGGATATTGCTTATAAATTATTTCAGAGTATGAAAGTAGAAGAAAGACAATAGAATAATTTTCTTATTTTGGTAAACTGAAATATACTTGAATATTTTTACAATTATAAGTTCATAAACTAGCTAGAAATTCAAATATTTTCTTAAAGTTTTATTTCTCTCCTCCTCAGGAAATATCCCACATATCCTATTGTCCATGTCTTCTAAATATATCTAAAATCTTACCATGTTCACTGCTGCCATCCTGGCTCAAGCCACCCTTCTCTTTTGGCTGAGTGATTCCAATATTTCAACTGGTATCATTCAGGTTCTATGTAACAGACAACTTTAGAAAACAATGATTTTTCAGCAACAAATATTTATTCTAGCTTATATTCCACTGGTGATTAGGGGTGCCTGTAGTTCTATTGGGCTCTGAGGAACTTTCTAGGCCTAACTTGGCTTGTGGTACAGCTGGGTATGGGCTTCACATTCTTTTATTCTAGTGTCGAGGAAGAAGAAACAGCTACTATCTGTGGCACGCTGATCTCATGAAAGATGACAGTAGCCTGAGGACAGAATAAAGGTGTAGTTTGACAAAGTCTAACTGTATACAGGTGCACTTAAAGCTTCTATTTAAATGTGACTTTTGCCACATGACAAAAGTCACATATGCTCATTTCATTGACCAAAGCGAGTCTATTGCCAAGTCCACAGTCAATGCAATGGAGAACTATACTTACAGAAAGAAATTATAAAAGCAGGTAGTGATAAAATAAATGTGAACAAATAATATAATTTATTATGTCTCTAAAACAATTTCTCTTTATTTTCCCTTGTTATATTTTAGGTGTTTCCCCTCTTCCCCCTCAAATAGATTCAAATGATCCCATTAAATCAGAAGTCAGATTATATCACTCCTCTGCCTAAAATTTTCCAGTGACCTCTTACCTAATTACTGAGAGCAAAATACAACAAAGTTGTTGCAATGTCCTATATCATCTCCTATTCTCTTAACCATTGTTCTCTTTGCAACATGTACTTCTTTCTAGTTTTGGAACCCAGCAGGCACAGTCTATCTCAGTACCATTGCAATTTCCCATATGTTCCCATGTCTTCTTCCCTTACCTTCTTCAGGTCTTTATTTAAATATCTACTTCTCAGTTAGAGCTTGATTCACTATTTTGTTTAAAATTTTAATCCTCTTTCAGAGCTATTATAGCTCAACTTGTAATTTTTTTCTTGTCAGTTAAAAAAAAATGCTTTTTGGGTTATGTGCCCCCATCACTGGTGTAGGGGAGGATGGACAGGTACCTATTACTAGTCTTATCAAGGGTAAGTTCAAGGGATTAGTTGTGGTTCCCCAAAGAAAAACTGAAGGCACTTATCAGAGAAACCAGAATGGATGTTGGGCAAAAGCAGATGTTGGTAACTGCATTAAAAATATTTTATGCCCAATCAAATTGTTTAAATTCCTTATTTACTACAAGACAATTTTGGACAAATATATGTCTTCTGAAAATTAGAAGTATAATAGAAATAAAAATTTTCAGTAAATAACTTTTTAAGTTTTTAAAAATATATATATTTGACAGTACATAGACTAAATCTATAGCCTAAGTGGCTTAAATTATGTGTTGCCTACACTAACACAGAGAGTCAATAGAACCCAAGGTCAATTCAGCTCTTATATCAGCCCATAACTCTGCTCCACTAGTTTATGTGCTCACTAAGCTTAGATGTGCTGCACTCCCAGTGAGAGCATCTCTTCCTTGAATCTGGCCTCATTTCCCAGAAGGCTGTCAAGTGGGAGGGAGAAGTAGTCAGCTGAGCTAGTGTTACAATCATGAGGAAAGTGATAAGTAAGAAACAGCGAAAGCTCCTTTACCTCAAATGCAAGAGCCACAAGTAACATGAGCTCTCCAAGTTGGAATGTTAATAAACTTAAACAGCTGAGATTTTTGTGTAATTCAATTAAAATTATTTGTCTTAAATATTAACAAGTCACAATCAAGCATCAAAGATGGCTAATCATTGAAGAGTAATATTTCAAAACTCTGTCATCAATGCTGATGACTTTATGTATCCCCACTTTTGTCTTTGTTTGCATCTCTCTTGTCCTAATTTCCTTTTCAAGAATCAGAGCTTCCAACTTTCTACTGACTAATCATACCTGTTTCTCAGATGGTGTCTCTTGAAATGACATTTTATAGTCAAGATTATTTTTCATTCTCAACTAAAATTTAATCTCTATGAACACAAGGGTAAAGTCTGTATTTGCTCAATATTATATTCCCAGCATCTAGCAGAATGTACTCAATAAATATAAGAGAAAAGAAAAAATTTAAAAAAACCACAAGTAGCCCAGAAAAAATATGGGGTACCAACCAGTGCAATAGCTAAATAGCTTTAAAGAATAGCTTTGGTTAAAGAATGGTTAATAAGTAGCTTTGCCAGCAACCCTGTGACTCTAATTCACAGCTCATCCATTAAAATATACACTACAGCACAGTGTTTGCTCAAAGTGTGAACTAAAAAAACATTAGTTCCTTAAAACAATGATAGATGTAACAAAATAGTGTTCCATGGTTGAAATGTTTAGGAGACATTGAATAAAATTCAATAATAACAAGACAAAGAGGTAATCAACTGAATTGGAGAAGATATTTACAAACAACGCCTCTTATGAGGAACTAACATAAAAAATATACAAAGATCTCCTACAACTCAACAATAAAAAAAATTGAAAAAAAAATACAATTAAAAAATGGGCAGAGGACCTGAACAGACACTTCTCCCAAGAAGACATACAAATGGCCAACTGACATATAAAAAGATGTTCCACTTCACTAGCTATTAGGGAAATGTGAATCAAAACACAATGAAATACCACCTCACACCTGTTAGAATGGCTATCATCAACAGGACAACTAATAACAAGTGTTGAAGAGGTTGTGGGGAAAAGGAACCCTCATGCACTGCTGGTGGGAATGTAAATTGGTACAGGCGCTGTGGAAAAGAATATGAAGGTTTCTCAAAAAACTAAAAATAAAATTACCATATGACTCTTCTGGGTATTTACCACCAAAATTTGAAAACATTTTCCTGTAAAGATATATGTACTCCAATGCGCATAGCAGCATTATTCACGGTGGCCAAGATATGGAAACAACTGCAGTGTACTTCAAAAGATGATTGGATAAAGAATTTGGATATATACGGTGGAATACTCAGCCATAAGATGAAATACTGCCATTTGTGACAGCATGGATGGATCTTGAGATTAGCATGTTAAGCAAAATAAGTCAGACAGAAAAAGTTGAGAACTGTATGATTTTGGGCTAATATTCAAAATATACAACAAACTTATACAACTTAACATCACAAAAACAATTCAATTAAAAAAAGGGCCCAAAGACTTGAAGATATTTCTCCAAAGAGGACATACAGATAGCCAATACCCATATGAAAAGATGCTCAACATCACTAATCATAAGGGAAATGCAAATCAAAACTGCAATGAAATATCACCTTGCAGCTGTCAGAATGGTTGTCATCAGTAAGTCCACAAATAATAAGTGCTGGCAAGAATGTGGAGAAAAGGAAACCCTCATAAACTGTGGTTGGGATTGTAAATTAGTGCAGCCACTAGGGAAAACAGCATAAAGATTTCTTAAAAAATTAAAAATAAAGCTGCCATAGGATCTCGCAATTCCATTTCTGGGAATTTATCCAAATAAATTAAAAATACTAATTTGAAAAGATATATTTTATTGAAGCATTACTAGCAATAGCCAAGATATGGAAACAACTTAGATGTCTATCATTAGATGAGTGAATAAGGATATGGTACATATACAGTTGAATATTATTCAGCGATAAAAAAAAAAGACTGAAATCTTTTCATTTGCCATAAAATAGATGGACCTAGAGGGCTTTATACTATGTGAAAAACATCAGAGAAAGACTAATACCATATGATTTCACTTATAAGTGGAATCTAAAAATCACAAAATAAATGAATAAACAAAACAAAACAGAAACAGATCTATAGATAGAACAAACTGAGGGAAAGTGGATGGGGGAATGGGATTTTGAGAAAAGGGCAGGATAATTGTTTAATAGAAAAGCACAAGCCCCTAAAAGCAACATTCATGCTAAAAAGCCTTGATATCAAACCTAGATTTAGTACCTGATCTAATTGCAAATTTAACCTCTTCCAGAAAAATCATTTTTAAAAATTTCAATAAATTAGAGGATAATAAAGAACAATGAATAAAGGATGAAACAGAACACTTAAGTGAACTTGTCCTATGTTTTGTTCCTAGGAACGTCTCGTCTATAATAATAATTATAGATGAACCGTTACTACCTGATACATTTTTGTTACCTATCGCCCGGGTAGCCTATACCTTCCAAGTGTCCTCTTTACTGCATTTAACCAAAAGAATGTGTATGGTTGGAATTACATTCATTGTGACCAGTTCAAGAAGGAATACATTTTATTTTAAATATTGTGCATAATAGGTCATATTCACTGGTGTTGTTAAATGTTTTGGTCTATGATGAGCATCAAAGAAAACACACACAATGAAATATAAAACAATTTGTACTGCAGTGAATTACTGTTAATGGTTCTTATTAACAAAACTAAAAAAAAAAAGATGTGAAGCTATATATCAGCTCAGAATAAGTCGTTAGATGAAACTATAGTAATAACTGTGATGATTGAGGAGATGGTGGCAATGATTTGTGTGGTGTGTGTGTGTGTGTGTGTGTGTGTGTGTGTATTTTGTGCTTGTCTGCCCAACAGAAACATAGCATCCTGCATCTTTTCAAGCAAAAATTAAAATCATTTATTATAAAAGCAGACTTTTACAATAACAATAATACAAAAGAAAATCTCTGCACTCTGGCCAAGCTCTCAAGTAGAAGGCCAGGATTCTAATGAGAATACCTATAAAAGGATATCTGCGAATTCACACACAAAAATATCGACTTGAAATTTCTTGCACATCTTCTAGCTTTTCTCAATAACTGTGTTTTGTTAACACTGTCTGCTGAGCCCTGATGACACCTGGTAACTGGAATATGTTGTTAACTGAACCGTTAGAAGTACTAGTGCTTGCAGCTAATGCATTCTCAGAGCTGCACAGTATGAACACAGCGGGTGTAAAGTAAAAGCAATAATAAAAAATTGAACAAACCTTAAGTGCTATGATTACTACTGTAGGCCAGTTTTTATCATCTCTTTTGAAAAGCTGCTGCTTAAATTTCCTCTGTCTAAAAGTATTGATAACAATATTAGCCTCATATTTTCTTTCTTAGTGATGGGAACTATATACCATATTTTTTAAAGCAAGTAATATTTGAAAGTACTTTCCCAGAGAGGGTGGACTATTTAATCTATGAATAAAATTATCTGAAGATACTGAGAAGATTCCTTCAAATAATCTAATAACTGACAAGAAAAATTCAATATAGTAATAACTAAGAGTTTTAACATCGACTTTCCTCTAGGGAACTTGTACCCATTGATTAGTTTTGCATCCTTATCAGTAAAAGGAGGACAAAGGCTTGTTTTAGAGGTAGAAACTCTGAGTGGCAGAAAGTTTTGCACTGATGATTGAAGAGAAGAATGATGATAATCAAATTCTAATTTCAGCAGTCTATTAGTTATGCAAAACTATGTTTTGAGTTTAAATTTATTTCTACCTAGTTAGATACAGATAGATACAGATATTTAGATGTAGATACAGAGACAGAGATAGATATATACCACCTAAAAGCAAGAAACAAAGGTGAGTTTATTTGAATCAAATTATTCCAAGTAAATAATATATTTTACCTAATTACAGAGAAAATGTTGCTTTCACAGTTTAATGTTAAAATTTTTGTTTCCTTTAGTAATGTATGAGATGAAAGCTTTAAAAACTATTAGGAAATATAAATCTTACATGTATATGAAGTGTTTTACAAAAGAATGTCTACACCGATATGTTCATGTCACTGTATAATCATTCTGTACACATTTTCCTACATCTTGCATCTGACCCATCAACACATTCTGTCTTCTGTAACTTTGAGATATGTTTATTTAGAAGTAAATCACTTCTTACACCTCTAATTCTATTAATCTGGTCCAAGTTATCATGCAACAGCCTCCTACCATAATCTCTCATTTGAATTACTGTCACAGCCTCCTAACTGACCACTGCTCTTGCACCACATTGGCCTATTTTAATAGAGCATCACAGAGATACCATTAGATCTTGTCAGTCAAAACATTCCAGTGGTCCCAATCTGACTTAAAGTAAAAGCTAGGTCTTTACAATGCTCTACTAGACACTAACAGATATCATTTCTTAATATCCTTCCTTTTGATCACTGTGCTCCAGACACAACCACCTCTTTGCAGCTCTTTAAATATGCCAGTCACACTCCTACCTCAAGTCTTTCATACTTGTTATGCATTCTGCCTGGAGTGTTATTCCCTTTGATAACAGTTTTACTGCTTTCTTTAGGTTGTTGCTCTCATATCATTATCTAAGTGTAACTTCCCCTGCTCATTCTGTAAAAATCTACTCCTTCACTATTTCCTAATTCTCTTCTTTACTTTTTTCTTCTTAGTACTAATAGTGCTATTATATTGTTTATCATTTATATCCCCAAATAGAATGTGAAGAATGTATTTTTTGTATGTTTTGTTGATTGCTTTATTTCAGGGTCTAGAACAGTATAAGATGCATAGAAAACATGCTCAATATTCATTTAATATTTATCCCAGATATGAGAAATTTTTTTTTGTAAATTATAGAGTTTTAGAGATGCAGAAATCTTAGATATCCCTTCTTCCAACATTCTTATTTTATGGAAAGGATACTGGGTAAAAAAGTTACTGTGAAAATGATCTTTTACAAAATCCATGCTTAATTAATGTCAGAATCTGGAATAGAAATTAGGATTTTATTTTCTATTCTTTAAGTGATTATATGCCTTATGCATCACTAATACTAAGATAGGAATTATAAATTTTAAAGGATAAAATACATGTTATAAATTTTAAAGAAAAAATAAGTTCAAGAAAAAAATAAGCACATAAAAGTAATACTTCTAAGATTGTGAAAATCTCAGTTATTGATACATTAAAGTTATCTATAATTAGAATAGAAAAAGATCTAGAGATCATATAATATCACATCAATTATTAATTAGAAACACTACAATGTGAATGAAAACAATGTACAGTACAAGCACTCATTGTACTGGGAAGTACTATAATTGAAAAAAGATCCTCTCATTATACTCAACACTGGTTAAACCCTTATTAGAATAATATCTTCAATTCTGAGCTCAACAGCAAAATGTAGATGTGGTTGAATTGAAGTATGCTTAGTTAAGAGCCACAAAGATAATTAATTTCTGGAAAATTTGGCCTCTGAGGATAGGTTGGACTAACTTGGATTACTGAGACTGAATCAAAGGTGGCTGAAGGGATATTGGATAATAGTTACCACATGTTAAAATAATTATATTTTAAAGAAAGAGAGCCATCTGTCAGTTTCTCCATTGGAGATTAAGAAAGGGGTCAATAATATTCCTCTGCAGCATACTAATATTAGGTTAACTGTAATAAAACGCTTCTTTGTATGGGAGAATTATTAAATGGGAAGATGTTACTGAGAAAAGTATTTTTATCAGGCAGTCTAAAATTGCCCACAGTGTCTCAATGTTCAAAATTGATTTAACCTGCCCTTTGATGTGGTTATGGATAAAGTAACAAAGCAAATCCACTCCTGGCCATTTCATGTCTGGTTCAGGTTCTCATTCTTCTTGATAAACTGTTCGAATATAATTTAATTGTAATTTAGTTCCGCACAGATATCTTGGTCACTTTTTTGCGTTAATCAAATTTAGTTTTCACTGAATAATGGTAGGGGAAAATGTTATGAGATTCGCATAATCACTAATACATGAAGGCTATTTATTAAAAGCTAGAATCTTGCAATATCTTCTTAAAATTCTTCTTCTTTTTTTTTTTTTT
>NW_024340692.1:7206826-7635476 GCF_902729225.1 Pteropus medius | reverse complement strand
TTTTAGGTGAGACAACCCTTGTTTGACCTCACAGATTGCAAGGACTTCATCAGTTTACAATCCCTAATTTTTTAAGGTTTATTTTTTATGCCTACAGTATCTGGTCTTCCTAGGTGGTCTTCCATCCAAGTACTAACCAGGTCTGATCCTGCTTAGCTTCTGAGATCAGACAGGATAGGACTTGTTCAGGATAGCATGGCCATAGACATAAAACTCTTTACTTCCCTCCTAAATAGAAGTCCCCTCTATTAAACTGCATTTGACATTCTTGCAGAGGAATTAATTCCTTCTTCTAGCATATCTCTTGACGTAAAAATGATAAGTTTTTGGTAAAAATTCATCAAGTGCACATTAACAATTTGCATATTTTTATGGTGGAAGAAAGGCTCTACTTATCTCTTGCACTTTAATCTTGGCATAATACAGTACTTTATTTTGGACACCATTTCCTTTGATAAACTGTACTTTAAATTATACTGATCTGTTTCTTATTCATGAAATTTTATAGGTTGTATTTTGAAAGGGCAGAACTTAACCCACCTCATCATCAATCATTCCCTATCCCTTGTTTTCCCAGCTACTTGATTTATACTTTAAAACATCAAACAGATGAGTATGCCCTCACAGGAACAACTCTGTGACTCCAGTCCTCCAGGAAGGAGTATGATTGTCGGTATCCTCTAACTCTCTTGTTTCTTTATTGCTCTAAATGTAGTGATTGCCTAGGCATCCTGTCATCTGGAGTTGAAAAGAAATAGTTTATCAAAAACATGATGAATAGTGTTTTCCTAGCAACGAAAAGTTGTTTTTCTTTAAAGATTTTCCAATTTTCTCTTTCCAAAATATATTCCATTTTGTTTCATGGCTTCTTAGCCAAAGACAATACATAAAGAGAATTTTATTTTCAGTATTGAGGTATTGAAAATTTCCTTTTTATTATTTAAGGTTGATATTGCTATAAAAATACATAAATGATGTATTTTCATTATATAAAATGAGAAAATAAAAAGTACTCATAATTTTATCACTTAGAAAAAAAAACTAAAAAATGTGAGATTGTGAGATGTACTTTTTGAAAGAGAATAATTCTAAAATTTTAAAAGTTATTAAGAGTTCATTTTAACCAAAATGAGATGATTATTCAAGAAATCTTTTATAATCTATTATCTTTTGTATTTAATATAGTAAACATCATTCCATATCAAGTATCAATTTAGTCTGTTTTAACAGCTGGATAGCATGCCACTCTTTGGGTGTAAGGCTGCCATTTATGGTTGTGCAGGTTTTCCATTGATCAAGGATCCCTGACTGAGGGTACAAATAGGGCTAAAATCTAGCCCATAGCCTTCATCCAACTCTGTAACCACTCGTGCCAGCCCAGAGGAAATGTCCTTTTCTAATTAACACAAATTATCTATATCAGTATCAATGGTCCTGTAGTTTTATACTAAAAGTTCTACAAGTGCATAGTTTAAAATACTGAATAACTCAACAAGGACTATATACCAGTATCTCCACCTCAAACCTTCCTACACCAAATTTTGATACCTAGGGTTAACATCTTCAATTTCTTTAGCTATTTCTTCTGGAATTTACATACACATTTATCAATAAGATATTTATACTCCATATATTAATATTTTGGTTTCAGATGTAATCCACTGAATTTTTACTATGAAAATATGGAATTTCCTTTTCTTACCTATGACCATACCACTTCCACTGTGGCCAATGCACACACATACACAAACACAGTGGTCCCAATAAAATTACTCAAATATTTTTACTAGATCAATATTTAATGTCCACATGTTATGACTACATACAGTGTATTAATTAAAGTGATATTTTACATTTCTAATTTATTTTATTTTCATACTTTTTATTTTAATCCCATTAATATTTTATTTATTTACTTATATGTGATTAAATGTTACTTGCTATTAATTCATCCCACAACTCTCCTCTAGAAGTATAATTTCATTATGTTCACACATCACATATTTCATTGGTTTAATTTTTTCTTCGATAAATACATCCTAAAGCTCTCTTCTTTTCTTCCTCATTCTGAAGTCTGTTTTTTAATCCTGCAGGATAACTGTTAATTTGTCATGTTAGGACCTCCATTCAGTCTCATCATAGGGGTTCCCATCAACTCCTTCCTGAACTGGATCTCTGCTTCCTGTTTTTTATTTTTTCCTTATTCTTGATTTATGCTTTTATTTTAATGGGTAGTATATTATAATAGGACATTAAAAATGAATTGAAAACAAGTAAATTTTTCGAGGCCTTGGATGCCTATAAATGACAATGGTAGCTGAAACCAATTTAAAACTTCCTAGATGACAGAGATTGCTCTTTGCGTTTTATACATATTTACTTACTTAGTCTTTGAAAAAACCTGGTAAGATAGTTGATCCTTATTTCCTGGGTCAGAGGGGAAAATCAAGAAATTTAAATTTAAACACTAAGTCATGGGAGGGGTTGCGTTACTAGCATAAAAATACCTGAAATCAGGCTTTAAGAGTCCTATACTACACAACCACTTAACTGCATTGTTCTACCACCACATGTGGTGAATAATTAGATGTGATTCAGAGTTTTAGCTTCTAGTGACCCTGATATATTTCCTTTAACCTTTTTTTACTATTATTTCTTTCTATTTCTTCACTGTTATTCCTTTCTATTGTTTGGTTATTGGATATTTTATGGGAGTCATCCAATGTCCATTTTTCCAGGTATATTCTATTTCTATTCTGGAAGGAGTTTTTCTTTGTTTTTTTTTTGTTTTTGTTTTTGTTTCTTGTTTCACTTTTTATTTATTAAATTTATTGGGGTAACATTGGTTAATACAATTATATAACTTTCAGGTGTAGATTATAATTTGACATGTGTATATTCTATTCTGTGTTTACCACTCAAAATCCGGTTTCCTTCAGCTACCATATATTTGATCCCTTTTAACTCCTTCATCCTACCCTTACCCAACTATGTTTGACCCCCCATTAATCATCTACCTACTCCCTCCTCCCGCACCCCTTACCCTATAGTAACCACAAGTCTATAGTCCATGTCCACGAGTCTCTGTTTGTTTGTCCTGTCCATTTGTTGCTTTTAGGTTTATATCCCACATATAAGTGATAGCATGTGATTTTCAACTTTTTCTGTCTGGCTTATTTCACTCAGCATAATTATCTTGAAGTCCGTCCATGTTGTCGCAAATGGCAGTATTTCATCTCTTCTTATGGCTGAGTAATATTCCACTGTATATATGTACCACAGCTTCTTTAGCCAATCATCTATTGTAGGACACTTCAGTTGCTTGCATGTCCTGGCCACTATGAATAATGCTATTATGAACATCGATGTATACATACCTTTTCGGATATGGATTTTCAAGTCTTTGGGGTAAATACCCAGTACAGAGATTGCTGGATCATATAGTAGATCAATTCTTAACTTTTTGAGGAACCTCCATACTGTTTTTCACAGTGTCTGTACCAATTTGCAGTCCCACCAGCAGTGTGTCAGGGTTCCTTTTTCTCCGTATCCTCTCCAACATTTGTTATTAATTGTCCTGTTAATTATAGCTATTCTAACAAGTGTGAGATGATATCTCACTGTGGTTTTGATTTACATTTCCCTAATAGCAAGTGATATTGAGCATCTTTTCAAATATTTGTTGGCCATTTGTACGTCCTCTAGGGAAAAGTGTCTATTCAGTTCTTCTGTACATTTTTTTATTGGATCATTTGTTTTTTTTGTTGTTATTGAGTTGTATGAGTTCTTTGTATATTTTGGATATTAGCCTTTATTGGGGCATTACTTGCAAATATATTTTCCCATGCAAATGGTTGTCTCTTTACCTGTTGTCAGTTTCTTTTGCTAAGCAGAAGCTTTTTAGTTTGATGTAGTCCCTTTCATTTATTTTAGCTTTTACTTCTCTTGCTTTTGAGGTCAGATTCGAAAAATCCTTTTTAAGCCCAAAGTCATTGAGTTTAGTTCCTAAGTTTTCTTCTATGTATTTTATTGTTTCAGGTCTTATATTCAGGTCCTTAATCCATTTTGACTTAATTTTGGCGGGTAGTGATAGACAACAGTCGAGTTTCATTCTTTTGCTTGTGGCTTTACAGTTGTCCCAGCATCATTTATTGAAGAAGCTTTCCTTTCTTCACTGTATATTTTTGGCTTTTGTATAAAAAATTATTTGCCCATAAATACGGGTTTACTTCTGGACTCTCGATTCTGTTCCACTGGTCCATGTGTCTGTTTTGCTGCCTATACCATGCCATTTTGATTACTTTTCCTTTGAAGTATAATTTGAAGTCTGGCAGAGTGATGGCTCTGGCCTCATTCTTTTTTCTCAGGATGGCTTTGGCAATTCGAGGTCTTTTGTGCTTCCATAAAAATCTGATGATTTTTGTTCCATTTCTTTAAAATGCCTATGGGATTTTGATGGGGATTGAATTAAATCTGTATAATGCTTTAGGTAATATAGTCATTTTAACTATGTCGATTCTTCCAATCCAAGAACATGGAATATCTTTCCATTTCTTTGTATCATCGTTGATTTCTTTTATAAGGGTCTTGTAGTTGTCATTATATAGGTCCTTCACGTTTCATTAAATTTATTCCTAGATATTTTATTCTTTTTGCTGCAATTGCAAAGGGAATTATTTTCTCCACTTCTTTTTCTGACACTTCATTATTAGAGTATAGGAACACTATGGATTTTTGAACGTCGATGGTATCCAGAGATTTACTATATTTCCTTATTGTTTCTAGTAGTGTTCTTATGGAGTCTGTAGAGTTTTCTGTATAGAGGATCATGTCATATGCAAATAGTGACAGTTTAACTTCTTATTTTCCTATTTGGATGTCTTTTATATGTTTCTCTTGTCTGATTGCACACGCTAGGACCTCCAATGTTATATTGAATAACAGTGGTGATAATGAACAGCCATGTCTTGTTCCTGATCTTAGAGAGGGAATGTTGTTAATTTTTCATCATTAAGCATGATGTTGCCTGAGGTTTTGTCTTGGATGGCCTTTATTATGTTAAGGTACTTTCCTTCTATACCAATTTTGTTAAGTGTTTTGATCATAAATGGATGCTGTATCTTATTGAAGGCTTTTTCTGCATCTATTGATATGATCATATGATACTTATTTTTAAATTTGTTTATGTTGGGTATCACATTAATCGATTTCTGTATGTTGAACCATTCCTGTGCCTCTGGGATGAAGCCCACTTGATCAAGGCATATAATCTTTTTAATATGATGCCGTATTTGGTTCATTATTATCTTATTTAGAACTTTTGGATGTGTGTTCATGAGAAATATTGGTCTGTAGTTTTTGTGTGTGTGTGTGTCTTATATTCACCAGGTTTTGGTATCAGGATAATATTGGCTTCATAAAATGAGTTGGGAAGTATTGCCTCCTCTTCAAATTTTTGGAAGAGTTTGAGGAGAATAGATATTAAATCTTCTTTGAATGTTTGGTAGAATTCACTGGAAAAGCCAACTGGTCCTGGACTTTTACTTTTTGGTAGGTTTTTGATGATTGTTTCAATTTCCATACAGCTGATCGCTATTTATATTTTCCAGTTCTTCTTGATTCAGTCTATGAAGGTTGTATTTTTCTAAGTACAGGTCCATTTCTTCAAGGTTATTAAATTTGGTATTATATACTTTTTCATAGTATTCTTGCATGATCCTTTGTATTTCTGCGATATCAGTCATAATTTCCCCTCTTTTATTCATGATTTTGTTTATTTGTGTCCTTTCATTTTTTTTTTTAGTAAGTCTAGACAGGGGTTTGTCAATTTTATTAACCTTCTCGAAGAAACAGCTCTTTGTTGCATTTATTTATTCTATCATTTTTGTTTGTTTGTTTGTTTGTTTTCCATTTCATTTATTTCTGTTCTAATTTTGATGATTTCTTTCCTTCTGCTGACTTTAGGCTTCATTTGTTCTTCCTTTTCTAGTTTTTTTAGGATGAAGTGTTAGGTTGTTTATGGAAGTAGGCCTGTAATGATAAGAACTTTCCTCTTATGACCACTTTTGCCATGTCCCAAAAGTTTTGACATGTTGTTCTATCATTATCATTCATTTCTATGTATCTCTTGATTTCTCTTTTTATTTCTTCTCTGATCCAGTTATTCTTCAGTAGCATGTTGTTTAATCTTCATGTATTTGTGGTTCTTCCTGGTTTCTTTTTTTAGATGATCTCTAGTTTCAAAGCATTATGATCAGAGAATATGGTTGGTATGATTTCAACCCTCTTATATTCGTTGAGGCTATCTCTGTGTCCCAGTATGTGGTCGATTCTTGAGAATCTTCCATGTACACAAGAGAAGAATCTATTAGCAGTTGTTTTATGATGGAAGGCTCTGTAAATGTCAATTATGTCCAGTTGGTCTAATGTGTCATTTAAGGATGTTATTTTTTTATTGATTTTCTGTTTGGATGATCTGTCCATATCCAACAGTGAAGTATTTAGGTCCTCTAGTACAATAGTGTTTTGGTCTGTTTCTTCCTTTACTTCTGTTAGTAATTGCTTTACATATTTGGCGGCTCCCTGATTGGGAGCATAGACATTAATGTATTATGTCTCTTTGGTGCATGATTCCCTTTATCATTATGAAGTGTCCCTCAGTGTCTTTCTTTATCTTTTATATTTTGAAGTCTATTTCGTCTGATATTAGCACCTCTACTCTCATTTTTCTCTGAATGCCATTTGCTTGAAATATCATTTTCCACCCTTTCACTTTGAGTCTATATTTGTCTTTGGAGCTGAGATGTGTCTCCTGGAGGCAGCATATGGTTGGATTTTGTTTTTTGATCCATTCTGCAACTCTGTGCCTTTTTATTGGTGAGTTCAATCCATTTACATTTAGGGTGATTATCGAAATATGAGGTCTTCTTATAGCCACTTTGTCTTTGCTTTCTGGTAGCTCAGTTTTTCCATTGCTTCCTTGTCCTTGTGTTTTTGCTTTCTTTATTTTGGTTGACTTTTGTGGGTTTTCCCTCTGGTTCTTCTTGTTTTGTTATATACTTTAGTTCTGAATCTTTGGTGTATGGTTACCATTATGAATATATAAAGGATAGTTTATATATATATATATATATATATATATATATATATATATATATAGTCGTAATTTTTCTTTTGCATGTGCCTTATCTCCATTTCACTTTGAGAATATGAATCTTTGAATCCTACCCTTTTCAGCCATTGTTACCTCAATTTGTCCGTATGTATACTGAATGTTCATTACTATCTTGTTATAACAATTCTATTATTATTTAAGTTTATAATGCCCTGTTCTTAGTAAGGGTTGCACTCCTCTGCTTCCATTTGCCTGATAGTCACCTCACTCCTAGTTATTTATTATTTATTTATTCATTCATTCATTCATTCATTCATTCATTTATTTTTGTCATTTTGTTTTAGGTAAACTGACTCCTTCCAATATTTCCTATAGTGCAGGCCTCATAATGGAGAATTTCCTCAATTTTTATATGTCTGGAAAGGTCTTAGTTTCTCCTTCATATCTAAAGGTGAGCTTAGCTGGATACATTATTCTAGGCTGGTTGTTCCTTCACTTAATAGTTTAAACATTCAATTCAAAGCTTTCTGGCTTGTAAAGTTTGTTCTGAGAAGTCCAAGCATAATCTAATAAGTTTTTCTTTATAAATTACCATTTTCTTCTCCCTGGCTGCCCTGAGAATTCTGTCTTCATCACTGATTTTTGATAATTTTAATGCAATGTGTTTTGGTTAAGGCCTTTTTGGGTTGAGATAATGGGGTGTTCTGTTGACTTCTTGAATTCCAAGCTCTTGCTCATTCCTTAGATTTGGGAAATTCTCATCCACTATTTGTCTGAAAATGCTTTCTAGTCCCTGCTCCTTTTCTTTGCCTTCGATAATGCCCATAATTCTTATGTTTCCTCTTCTGATGGTATCAGCCAGTTCTTGTATTTCTCTTTCATTATTTTTCATTCTTTGGTTTCTCTGTTCTTTCTTCTGATTTATTTCTAGATTTCTGTCTTTGATATCACTGATCCTTTCCTCCATTTGGTCATGTCTTTTCCCAAGCTTGCTATTTAATTTTTCAACTCTTGCAAGTGTCTTTTTTTTTTTTTATCTCTAGAAGATCTATTCTGTTCTTTTTGAGGGTTTCAATCTCCTTGCTCTGCTCATCTAGTTGTTTTTTTTCAATTCCTGAAGTTGTTAACATGACTCGTCTCAAAACTCAGAGTTTTTTCAGCAGTCCCATCCTGATTCTGTCATTTAAATTGCGTATTTCCATATCTGTAAGCATATTTTAATATTCAATATTTTTTTCTGTTATTTCCAGCTCCCTCTTCTTGATTCATGAATATGCTACCTTTCTTCATTTTTATAGATGTTGACTGCTGGGCTTCTTTAAATGGTGATCAGGTTGGACTGTTTCTTGGGGGAACTACAACTGTCAAACTACAACTCTCGGTTTCCCTGGAGGGGAATTATTTAATATCCTGCCTGTAGGCTACGAGCCCAGCAGCCAGTGTTTTAGATTTGAATGGGAGAATTGGCTTTACTAATCTCAATATGGGCTTTTACAAATCTCTGCTTTTCACCTAGTATCTCCATCCTCATTTATACTTGGAACCCACAGGTCCAGAGCCATGTCTGGCCCAACATCTTCAGAAATTAGTCTTCAATTAAACACAGGCTATTGTTTCTTATACAGATTCTCAAACAACTCTCCTTTTCATCAGCCAGACAAGTATTCTACTCATAGAGGTACCTCTAGTATTTGTGATTCTGTGAGTCAAAAATGCTTTTTGCTGAGCTTTTGCTACTCCTGCATTAGAATGCTCTCTGTTCTGGTGCTAATAAATGATCATGTGTTCATCTGTTTTCCATTTTTCACAATTTATTACTGTTCCTCCTTTTCTATGTTTTGATGAATATGCACAGTTCTACCATTTTTCTGACATACAGGGACCAAGCAGAAGTAACATATATTTGACCCACCAAGATTACCAGTAGTTGTTCTTCAATCATAAAATTAAACTCAAAATCTCTAAGTTACCACTAGAAAAAGATTGTTCTCATATAAAGAGGCACGTGGACCATGTGAGCCTCATATTCTTCCCCTGAAATTCATGTCCCTTCTGTTCTCGATATGCCACTGCCAGCATCATTCTAGCCTGTTCAACCCAACTGACTATCTTCTTAATATTTACCGAAATGTGGGCAGCTTCCTTCTCTTTTTTTCCTTCTTTATTAACATATGAGATAACTTGATTATTCCATAAATATTTTGATTAGGCCAAAGATAAGAAAAACAATTTAAAAACTGAAAGACATGCAGAAATTGCTGACTTATTTTATGCAGCTCTTTCTCCCGTCCCACATATGTACTTCTGTTTTGAGAACACCGTCATCCACAGACGTCACTTTTAGGTTACATCTGTATATCCAGTTTTTGTTTGTTTACAGGAGTAGTTAACTTTAAATACTTTAAAAAATTTTCTACCTCTCTTTGCAAGGTTTATTTTTATTTTCTTTATATATTTGCAGTAAGTTTGATTTTTCTTGATCATAGTATGGATTTCTTTCCTTTCAGAATTTACCTATGAGCTTCTGGTATTTGTGTAACTCTAACCTCTGTAAAATTATAAAGGTACAGACAATATCTTCTTTCCTCAATAGCAGATTTTATATAATATGAATAATGTATATTGAATATCACAGAGTTGGAGGGTAAGGTTAACCAATAAAATCATTTTCCATACTTTGCCTGAAATACGTCGAGATGAAAATCTGGTGATGTATTAAATGTCGACTTCCAACATTTTTCTCTCTTCTTCAACTTCAGTAGCTGGTGGTTATTTTGACATTGTCTATGCCATTTTTCTTAATACCTAGTAGAATATATCATTGTTTTATATATTTATAAATTTCATTTCTTATATAAAATGATCAGAAGATTGGGAATAATTATAAAAACATGCATATTAATCTCAGATAAAAGGCAATATAACTCAGAGGTAGCAGGAGAAAAGTTAAATGTAACAGCAGAACAGATAGAGAAAAATAATCACCAAACTGCCAGAAGTAAGTTTTAGAACACAGAAATAATGTCAAGATATCAGGGCCTTGAGGTAGGGCAGAGAAGATGACTTGTTAATGAAAAACTTACATGAGCATATGATTTAGAAGGAAAACTATTCAGGTTATACAGAAAGGGATGGTTATGACAGTATTTCAAATATGCATTTGAGACTGTTAAACGTATAGCAATATTGTGCAAAACATCATTGTTACTAATTTATTTCATTTGATGCTACTAAATACTAACAAATTTCTTAATATTTACCAGAAATGAAATTCCAGAATTTCAATATTACAAGTTGTAAGGATAACAGTGGGATCACTGCTGTGTCTAAACCTAGAATGCAAATGTGATTTCTGTATTTTGACAGACTATTTGTCTTACATATACTCAGGCCTGACCTCTCTGAAAGTTAGACATAGATGAGGACTTACCTGCCTAAGAGATAAATAAGCTTTCTAATCTTATTGATTAGAAGCTCATATTTTGAAATCACTAGAATCAATAGTGTTTGCCATGTTACCGGTGCTCTGTGTGAGATAAAATAAATGCTACAATAAAAATTTCCACTTGGAGAATTTTGTAAGTACTACACAAGGTGGAAAAATTCATATCTTCCTATGCTGCATGTCGCTTCTTCTGAACAAGGAGTAAATATATCCCTATCACTCACTACAGACCCAAGGAAATGACAAAGGCGTACAGAAAGTTGTGAAGTGCTTTTTTTTTAAGAATAGGAAACCATAAATTTTAAACACAAATTATCACTTTTCTTTCCATGTGACATTTAGGGTAAATACTTATTTTTTTGGTTTTTTTTTTCAAGTTTATATTTTAGTAGAAACATCCTCGATCTCATAGAACCATTCTATATGACGGTGGGAGACGTCTTGGTTTTTCACTTCTGTATCTCTTTAATTTAGTACCTGCTTGTGTTAGTCAGTTTATATTTTTTTAAATGATTGCAGTGCGCTCAAAAATACTCTCAATCAAAACGCAAAATATTCTCATCAAAGCATTAATATGATAATAGTATTTTTGTGTATAGCTGTACTTTTAGTATATATAAATTCTGCCTTAACCTTCATTTCTAGTTTGATAATCCAAAATATTTGGAATTTAAAATACCCATGATTTTCAAATATATTTTGTTGTTATAAATACTACAATAAGATAAATATTTCCTTTATTTTTTTTTATTTTCATTGTACAAAATTTAATCCCTTAAATATAAAATATTTGACAAACAAATCTATTAAATCATTATGACTCAATATCTTTTGAAGTCAAGGCCAAAAGACTTACAAATGCAAAGCTGTCCATTAGGCCAATAATTCATAAACTTGAGAAAGCATAGAAAATGACTAGAGAGCAAGTTAAAAATCAAAATTACTAAACTCCTCCTGAAGAGATTTTGGTTCAGTATGTCTAGAATACTGTGCTTTCCTAAGCATATAGATTATTTTCTGATGTAAATAGTATCTGACCTTATTTTGAGATACACTGGAGTGCAGTGTACATTAAATTATAGCAGGTCTCATGTCACAATTTTTACTTCTCAAGAGCTGACCTGAGATTAGGAAGCAAGTGAGAGCAGTTTTTTTTGTTTTTGTTTTTGTTTTTGAAAATGAAGATTACACCAGAAGAAAGAAGGAATACAACGCAAGTAAGGAATAGGAGCTAGTAAAGGGCATACTGTTAGACAGTTACTGCAATGGCCAGCCAAAGCCTAATTTCCTGGGGAAATTCAGAGCAATTCACCAACACAAATGCTTCAGTATTATTTCACTGGCAGGGAAAAGGAACTGGAGTATTTATATACTAACTCTGGAGAGTCACTGGGAAAGACTGCTTCCAAGGGCTGTTGATTTCTCACCACTTCCAGTTGCTTGGGGTGGTAGCTGTCCTGTCTGTAGTTTGGCACAAGTGATCTTCAGCACAGATACAGAATGGCAGGTGGAAGTCACATAGAGCTTCTAGTAATAATGTTTGAGCATTATGGACCAGTTATTGACAGTGTGACCGCAGATTGGGTCTGTATATTTATATCTCTCTCCTTAGCGCCTAGAATACAGTAGGCAATAAATAAATAATTTCAAATAAATAAACAATAAATTAATGAAAGATGAAATACACAGCTAGTGACAGATTTCATTATGTTCAAATAAAATGCAATGAGCGATTAAGGCAAAACGCTAAATTCTGGTAGCCATGGAACTCATGGTAGTAAAATTTCAAAAATTTTCCTCTTATGTGATGTGTCTTCATCTTAATGGGCACTACAATTGCCTATTCTGAATGAGCACCTCTTCCTCTCACCCATTTCCTTTAGAAAACTCCCTTCAGGAATATTTTCTCTAGAATCACTCTTAATAGGAAGATGCCACAGGATTTAACGTAAAGTTTCATGTTACAACACAAATGATGGTTCCTAGTGAATATGCTTCCATCTTTCTGATTAAATATTAATTCATTTTATCTCTTTTTTTCTAATCTTGATTTTTAATATCCGCATTGTATTAAGTCATCACAAAAGGAAATAGGAAGTAGATATAAAAAGTTTAGTCTCAGAAAGAGCTTAAATAAGTTTATATCTAATTGGCAGATATTTGTTCCAAAAATAACTTGCCAACACTCATATGTGCATACTTTATTATACACACACAAGCACACATATGCACACACATACATCTATATCCCTGAGTAAGACACATCCATAAAATTCATAAATTCCCTTGAAAGTGCTGATTCAGATAGAAGGTAGGATGGCCTTTCAGATTCTCTGTCTTACTAATGTATCTCATATTTCCCAGTTATCTAACTGAATCAAGGTCGGAAACCTTGAAGGCTAAAAAAATTCAATATCCTAAATAGCTGTCTCACATCCTACTTGGAATTGGAGGGGAAGGGGAATGTATAAGCAAGTAATTAAGTAGTCTTAAATTAGAAGTCTCCCACAACTGCACAGAAAATATTCAGTTCCATACACATACTGATTTGTAGATTAAATACAGGGGTTACAAATCAAAGGCTTAAAAATGTCAACAAGGGAACAGAGGTGTCAATTAATCTAACTGCATATTGGTTAATGGAAAATGGGGAAGGGAGAAGTAAACTACATAAATGCAACAGTTCATGTCTTGCCCAAAGCCATTGAAATAAAATGCTGGTGCATGCACAGCTAGATATACTTGTACATGAGTGTGCACGTGCACACACACACACACACACACACACACACACACCTCTTCTGAAGGATAAATAAAACTTTGCTATAACCAACTTTCGATCATAACTTTGGGTAAAATGTTCTCTCCCTTAAACAATGCAATCACATAGTTTTATTATTATGCCCTTAAATTGTAATGATTCATAGCCATTTTGAATTTTCTGTTAATTTTTCATTCTATCATATCTTTAAAATCTTCTCCTTGCCACAAATTAGAATGTTTTAAGGAGTATTTGTGCATTTGAACAAAATCTAGAGCTGTAAAGCTGCCTACATAAAATACTTGTAGCCTAAATTTTACAAAGTGGTTCAGAAACAGGATAAGGGAAGATGTTAATGGTTTCTCCAGAGTGTGGTCAGGTTTATTTGGAATTTAGCATATATGATAGTGGGTGCATAAGGAGTATGACTTAGATGTTTTTTGGAATAAGTATTATGCATGGATATAATCAAATTTTTGTACCTCTTTCTTAACAATGTACTCTTTACAAGTTCCTTAAACTGTTTTGCACAGCTATTGTGAGGATCAGTAACCATAATTTATTTAAAGCATTTAATTCAATGCATAACATATCATAAGTGCTCAATAAACTGCTTTTTATTATTTCTTTATTAGCGTTATTATTATACCTGTCCAAAGACAAGTGGAACCAAATATCTGGGCAGCATTCAGAGAGTACTTAACAAAAGATAAAATAATAATATTAGCTGACATCTATTCAAGGAACAAAATGTTCCAAGAACTGTACAAAGTGCATGAACTCATTTAATCCTCTCATCAATTCTATTTCATTTCCAATTGTACAGATGAAGAATTGGAGCCTCTGAGAAATGAAGTATCTTGCTCAAGGTCACACAGGTAAGGCTGGTAATGGCAAACCCAGGGAGTCTAGCATTAGAGACAGGATCTTAGCCAACATTCTGAACTGTTTCTTGATAACAAAAAATAACCATTCAAGTATGAACAATGTGAATTAAAATGCCATGTTGGGCAGATAAAAAAGGAATGGCAAAATTTGGGTGAAAAAATAACATACATTTCCCTTAGCCACATTTGGCTCATGGCTTTTACCTATAAGAGGAATTAGAAATTAAATACTAAAATTTTGCTATATTAGAGGTACAAGTGCTACACTAATGAGACAGTGACTTATTTATGGCTAAATAATCTGAATAGTTAGCTATAGAACATTTTCATACAATTCGGTGTGTTTTGTCACTATCAGTTTATCTTTGCTTATTTTATTTTGCTTTATCATAAAGTAAAGCAAATATATACAACAAATAATATATATTACATATCAAAATTAATATATAATAAATATAACGCCTTAAGTTAAAAAATGTCTTTTTCCAATATTGATTTAATAATCTACTACATTGCACAGTACCTGACAATCAAAATTATTATTCTGATGTCTTAATAGAAGAATAGTATTGCTATCTCTTATTTATAGAACATCTCATTATCTCATTCACTGTAGTGTGTACTTATGTTTGTGTATATGTATTTCCTCATGGTTATACTGCCCAACTTTTTCCTAGACACCATCTTCTAAGTACTCACACAAAATAATCAGGCACACATAAAACCCAACAACAAAAAAGAACACATTTAGAGAACATCTTCTGTTGCTTGTATTTATAGTATTCAATTGCACTTTGGATCCACATAGTTAAAGCAATTGCCTAATGTGAGTTTTTATTATAAATCCACAGAAAAACATATTATGTAAATAATAATTAATTTCATTATATTTACTAACAACCACAATGAATACATTGTTAGGAAATATATTTTCCTAGGAATGGAACTTTGGTCACACGACATTTTAGTGACGTGACTACGTGCACTAAGCAAATATGGGACTGAAAGAGGATGCAGCCCAAGCTGTCAGATATCTGGCCTACTTCTCATCTTCTCAGAGCAACCAGCTAAAAGCAGTAATGAAATGCGTTACCAGACCCAAAGCGTGAATGCTTAAAGCAGAACATGCTCCTGTGGTGCCACAAGCCTTTTAAAGCAGTTTTATCTATATTAAAATGAACAGCAAAGGGAACATGGGTTCTAGTCCCATGGGAGCCGTGTTTTCTAACGTTGCCATTAGAAATAAACTTTGCATTCAACTCCCCACAGCAATATTATTATAAACACGATTTTATGTGGATAAATTACTACTATATTTCAGCTACACTGTGGGTTAAATAGGCTTTTGTGAACTGCACTGCATATATTATCACCCCATATACTGTTGCTATTATAGAAAAATGAATTCTCAGTCTGAGCTAAAAACTGTAAAAAGAAATTTGATCAACGTGGAAAATATATCCTAGTAAAGTCCTTTTAATTCCTCAAACCTGAAAATTTAACTATGACTGCTTTGGGGCAGAAATGGGTATTTTCTTCCCATATGGATATTTATTCCCATTATTTATCTATTAATATATCTTCTTAGTATGTTAGGATGAAATGTAAAATTTCTAATATTTGACTATTTTGGACCTACAAAACTAGCAGTTTCACACAGTGTAATTTAATACACAGATGTGAAACAGTCCAATTCTCCATTCATTATTATGTTTTTTCTCCATTTCCCATCATACAATAGAAACATCTAAACATATCCAGTCATATTACACTATTTTGAACATTTTGATTTTGATTTTCATTCAACCACTATTAATATAGCATCTCTTATGTTCCACTCTTTTTGTTTTGTTGCATAAAAGTATCACTGATTTATATCAGATTTGTAAAATACAGAAAAATGTAAATAATAAAGGTCATGAGTAATTGCAGAAATACTACTGACATTTTTGTAATTTTTTTCTGGGTTTAGACATATATATGTATTTAAAAATGGGATCATGATAAATATGCGGTTATAATTTTTATTTACATTGTATCTTATGAAGTACTCTTAACATATAAACATTTCAATGACTGATAGCAACCCATGGTATGGTTGTATCAAAAGCATCTAACCCTACTTTTGCTTTTGGATAGTTGGCTTTTTCTAATTTCTCTATGCAACATTATGAAATGAATATTTTTGCATATGAAAGTCTCATGCATCTCTGATTCCCACTGTAAGAAAAAATTTTCTTAGAAATGGACTTTCTTGGTTAAAAAGTAAATTTATTTTAATTTTTTCAAATAAAAATATATTCTATATTATTTTTAAAAAGACATATTTATTGCAAAACTCCCAAACAATACAGAAGCATGTAGCTATGTTAGAGTAATCAAAAAGATGCAACATTGCAACATTGCTGCTTTGAAAATGGAGGAAGGGGCCATGAGGCAAGGAATCTGGGCAGCTCTAGAAGTTGTAAAAAACAAACTAACAAATTCTCCCCTAGAGCCTCCAAAAAAGAACCAGGCCCTGCTGGCATCTTGATATTTTAGTCCAGTGTGACACATTTTAAATTATGACTTCAGAACTGTAAGATGATAAATTTAAATTGTTTAAGTGACAAAGTTTGTTGTATTTTGCTGTAACAATAATTTTTTTGTGGTAATTTGTGAATAATACATTAGCTTATCCACTCACTGTTTTGATAGACATCTGTGTTTTTTTTCTAAATTTGTGTATAATAAAGTTGCTATAAATATCAGTAAATCACTCTTACATGACTATATATTTTTATTTCTCTTGGTTGAATTCGTAGAGACTGCAATCACCCATTTCTATGGTAATTGAGTATATAACTCTATATGAAACTACTAAAGAATCCACAAAAGTTGCTGTAGCATTTTTACAATCCCCCAAAATATATGAGAGCTTCAATTGCTTCGCATTCTCACCAATACTTGGTCTTGTCAGATTTTTAAAATTTTAGTCATTCTAAGGAATGTGAAGTGTTATCTCCATTTTTTAAAGTTTTAATAAGATACAATTAACAGTAAAAAGCTCACTCTTTGGAAATGTACGACTGCATTTTTAATATCTTCACAAAGATGTGCAACCATCATTACAATCAATTTAGAACATTTACATTACTCCAAAATGAAACTCTACCTATTACCAGTCACTCTCAATTGTGCCCCAAATCTTCCCCTCTCCACCACCCAACCACAGACAACCTCTCACCTATTTTCTGCCTCTATAGATTTGTTTATTCTGGATGTTTCATATAAATGGAATTGCACAGTACGTAGCTTTATGTGACTTGTTTCTTTCACTTAGAATAATGTTTTCAATTTTTATCCAGGTTGTAGTGTAGGTCACTATTTCTTTTTATTGCTGAGTAACATTCTATAGTATGGGTATACCTTATTTTATTTTGCATTTATCAATTATGAACTTTTGAGTTGTTTCAAAATTTTGACCATTATGAATAATACTGTTATGAATATTTGTAAGCAAGTTTTATTTTATTATTAGCTTCAAGTATACAGTATAGTGGTTACATATTTATATATAGTTCATAAAACAATCCCCCTAATTGCTGTTTCTCTCTTCTGGCTCTCCACCTAGCCATTACATTAATGCTAACTGCATTCCCTATGCCATGCTCCCCATTCCCATGACCATCTATAAACTACTAATTTGTACTTCTTTAACCCTTCACCCCATCCTCCCAGCCCCCAAACTCCCTCCCTTCTGGTTGTCACCAGATTGTCCTCTATATTTGCGAGTCTGGTTTTGATTAGTTTTTCTTTTTGTTCCTTAGATTCCACATATAAGTGGAATCATATGGTATCTATCTTTCTCTAACTTACTTCACTCAGTATAATAACCTCTAGGTCAATTATGAATGGTAAGATTTCATTTTTTTAATGGCTGAGTAATATTCCATTGTATATATGCACCATAACTTCTTTGATTTGTTGCTTCCATATCTTGGTTATTGTAAATTGTGCTGCCTTGAACATAAGGGTGCATAGATCTTTATGAATTATTGTTTTGGTTTTCTAAATACCCAGAAGTACAATTGCTGGGTCAAAAGGTATATCCATTTTTAATTTTTTGAGAAACCTTCAGACTGTTTTCCATAGTCACTATACCAATTTGCAATCCCACCAACAGTGTGAGAGTTCCCTTTTCTCTGCATCCTCGCCAGCACTTGCAGTTCTTTGATGTATTGATGATAGCCATTTTGACAGGTGTGAGCTAGTTATTACATGGATATAAGTTTTATTTAATCTTGGATATGTTAGGAGTGGAATATCTAGGTCATACGATAACTTCAAATTGTTTTGAAATGTGGCTGTACCATTTCACATTCCCATTAACAATGAAAGAAGCTTCCAATTTCTCCATATCCTTGTCAACACTTGTTATTATATGTATTTGTTATGATAGCCTTCCTATTGGGGGCTAAGTACTATCTTATTGTGGTATTGGTTTACATTACTCTATTCACTAATGATTTTGAGTTATATGTACTTATTTACTATTTGTATATCTTCTTAGGGGAAATGTCTATTTCAGTTGTTTGCCTATTTTTCAGTTGAGTTATTCATATTGTTATCGTTGAGTTGTAAAACTATTTATTTATTTTGGCTACAAGTTCCTTGTCGTATATATTATTTGCAAATATTTTCTAGCATTCACTATGCTGTGTTTTTGTTTTCTTCACTGTGTCCTTTGAAGCACAAAGGTGTTTAATTATGATTAAGTCAAATTTATCTTTTTTTAATCAGTTTTGCTTTTGATTACTGTACTTTCGTAGTATGTTTTAAAATCAGGAAATGTGAGTCCTCTGGATTTATTCTTTGTTTTCAAGACTGTTTCAGCTATTCTTTATCCTCTGAATTTCTATATGAAATTTAGGATTATGTTGTCAATTTCTACAAAATAGCCAAATGGAATTTGATAAGGATTGTCCTGAATTTAGAGTTGACCTTTGAGAATATTGTCATCTTAACAATACTGTCTTCAGAACAATAAACATGTAATATCTTTTCATATATTTAGGTCTTCCTTAATATCTTCAGCAATATTTTCTTGTTTTCAGTGTATAGATTTTGTGCTTATTGCTTAATTTATTTCTAAATATTTTTCATGCCATTACAAAAGGAATCGATTTCTTAATTTAATTTTTGGACTATTGGTAGTGTATAGAAATGCAATTGATTTTTGCATACTCATCCTGTGCTCTAAAAGCTTTCTGAACTTTTTGTTAGTTCTAATAATTTTTATTGGATTCCTTAGAATTTTCTCTATATAAGATCATGTCATCTGAAAGTAGAGATAGTTTCATTCCTTCCTTCCAAATATTGCTGCTTTTTCTTTTGGTTTTGTGCACATTTTTCTATTGTTGCTCTAATCTTTATTTTATTTATTTCTGTTCTATTTTTAAATATATATATATTCTTTTTTCTCCTTTCTTTGGTTTTAGTTTCACTTTCCTTTTCTAGTTTCTTAAGAGGTAGGGTTATTGATTTGAAATTGTTCTTCTTTTCAAATATAGACATTTAATAATATAAATTTCCCTCTCAGCACTTCTCTATTCCATCTCATAGGTTTAGTATGTCTCAAATTTGTTTTCAATCAATTCAAAGTATTTTCTAGTTTTTTTGATCCATTGGTTATTTAGGGATGTGTTGTTGAATTTCAACTTTTCTGTAAATTTCCCACTGTTTTCTTTTTTCTTTTTTTGATTTCCAATTAATTCCATTATGTTTGAAGAACATACTTCTCTGATTTCAGTCATTTTAAATGTATAGAGACATGTTTTATTACTTAGAATATGGTCTCTCCTGGAAAATGTTCCAAATGCTCCTCGTCTTGAAAAAAGTGTTGTCTTGCTTTTGGATAGAGTGTTCTATATATGTCTGTTAGTGTTGTTAAATCTTTTATAACTTGCTCATCTTCTGTCTAGTTATGCGCACCGTTAAAAGTGGGATATTAAAGACTTCTATTACGGTTGAATTACATATTACTTCCTTCATTCTGTCAGTTTTGCTTTATGTATTTTTGGAGGGCTGTTTTAGGTGTGTGTTTATTACTATTATACATATATAGTGGATTTACCCTTATACCTTTACAAAAAGTCTCCTTTTTATCTCTAATAACATATTTTTGTTTTAATGACTATTTAGTATATTAGTATAGCTGCTCTGACATTGATATGGTTGCTGTTTTTGCATGAATATTTTTTCCATTCTTTTGATTTCAACTTGTATCTTTGAATCTAAAGTATGTGTCTAGGGGTGTCAAGATGGAGATTAGGTAAATGTGGGGTTTGCCCCCCTCTCAGGACCTCATTAAAATTATAACCAAATTATAAAATAAGCAATGCAGAGAACCACCTAAACTTCAGTTAATCATAACACATATATAAAAAAAAGCCACATCATGACTGGTAGGGGACACAAAATAGACTGATCCTATACCGATATGGGGTACTTGAGCACTAGGAGGGACAGCGTGAATACAAAGGCCCCACTGAAGGAGTGAGGGGCCCTGGCCCCACACAGGACCTCCCCAGCTCAAAATTCTAGTCCTAAGAAGAGGAGTTCCCACAAAATCCAACCGTGAAAAATCAGTGGGGATTCTGGCTGTCCAGATGAGATGGAAGGAACCTGAAAACCCAGATGACCCCTTAAAGGGACCAAGCACAGACTCACTCATTTGCAGACATTCACCTTGGGTGCCAGCAGAGGGTCAGCAGCTTAGGAGGCATAAGAAACATACAGAGAAAGACTGAGTTGTGTGGCGCCAAGGCGAATACTGGAGGGACAGCTGGCATTGTTCCTTTGTTGGGTGTCCCTCTGGGGCAGTCTACAGATGGGTGCCAACTTGCCTGTATTGAATCTGCCCTCTGCATGGCCAATTCTGAAGTTTCATTGGCCTGTGAGATTGACCCACCTCACTCTGTGTCTCTCTGAGACCCTACCTCACTCAACCCACAAGTTGCCCACGGTGGTCCATTGCTGGGCAGCTGCCCCACCCTGCCCTTTCTTGGGGCAATGTATTCATGGCAGACAATGGCCCTCAGGCTTACACTGAAAAGCATTTTGGAGGAGACATTTGGTGGCAGACCATTGGTGCCAACAGAAACCGCAGTATCTCTTAGGTGAATGGCGGGGGTCTGCTGGCCCAACTCAGACAACAGTTGGCTTCACTGTGATCTGTGACTTTTGTGGGAGTCTGCAGACTCAGAACTGGCAGCAATTCCAATTCTGTATTGACCTGCTAGAATTAGCTTGCTCCACCTCATGTCTCCTTGAGAACTTGCACCACCCAATCTACGAATTACCCATGGCAAGCCCATTCAAAGGCAGCCAACCCTTTGTGCTTTCCTCGGACCAGGAATTAAAAAGCAAACAATAGTCCTCATCCCATGCTACCCATACATAGCCCATGCATCACATGAGACACTTTAGGTGGGAGGCCACAAACCTTTCACCAAGCTACAGTATTTCCCCTGAATTGTTCTCATGTCTATGAGCCCAAGGCAGACAGCAGCTGCCCTTGTTGTAATCTGAGACTTACAGGAAGCCACAGAAACAACATTGGCATGAAATTGACACTGTATTGGCCGGGGGAAATCTGTGTGCTATACCTGGGCAACTCCCTGGGTTTCTGCACCACCCTACTCGCACACCACCCAAAGGCTCTTCCAGCTGCAAAGTCATATGAGCAGCTGGCAGGTAACCTCAGATCCTGAGGTGCATTGGTCTTTTTCCTATGCTGCTCCATGGTAGGTACACCTCAGCTCACAACACTGCCTTTTCCACTTGCCTTCAGATCTGGCACAGGCAGCAGTCATCACAGATATCTCTGTCATTCCTACCAGGTAGTCCCAAGCAATCAAAGGCAGTAGCTAAACCTGGCCTACTCAGGAGCCCCTCCCAAGGGGCCACAGAATAAAAAAACCTGGAGGCTGGCATCTGACCACAGCAGAGTACCGTCCGACTAGCCCCATAAGCAGCACACCCAAGAGTGGTCTCTACAGGTACACGAGGCTGCTAGGGTAAATTCCACTATGAGGTGTCAGTGCCCATACAGCAACTCATACCCTGTGGGCATGGCAAATTGCCCAAACCAGTCAACCCGAAAGTCAGTCTCATCCAATAATGTGCTAACCACAATCAGCACTTAGCTACAATAGAACACAAACAACCCACACACAAAGAACATACCCAGAATCCATGGCGCAAGTGATTAGGGAGAATGCACCACTGGGCCACACAGGTCACTGACTACATAAGGCCACTTGGCCAAGTCTGAGAGATGTAATAAAGTTTTCTTATATATAGAAACGTACACAGAGAGGCAACTAAAATAAGAAAATAAAAAAAACATGTCGCAAATGAAACAACAGGAGAAAATTCTAAAGAAAACAAAACAAAACAAAACAAAAAAACCCCAAAAAACTAAATGAGATGGAGGCAAGCAACCTATAAGAAACAGAGTTCAAAACACTGATTATAAGGGCGTTCAATGAACTTAGAGGAGAATAGATGATCTCAGTGAGAACTTCAACAGAGAGATAGTAAGCATAGAAAAGGACATAGAAATCATAAAAAAGAACCAGTCAGAAATGAAGAATACAATAACTAAAATGAACAATATATTGGAAGGAATCACCAGTAGATTAGATGAAACAGAGAATTGAATCAACGAGTTGGAAAACAAGGCAGCAGAAAACACCCAATCAGAAAAGCAAAAATAAAATAGAATAAAAAATAAATGAGGAATACTTAAGAGACCTCTGAGACAACATCAAACATACCAACATCTGTATCATAGGGATACCAGAAGAAGAGAGAGACCAAGAGATTGAGAACCTATTTAAAGAAATAATGATAGAAAACTTCCCTAACATGGCAAAGAAATTAAACATACAAGTCCAGGAAGCACAAAGAGTCTCAAACAAGAGAAACTCAAATAGACCCACATCAAGACACATTATAATTAAAATGTCAAAGGCTAAAGACAAAGAGAGAATCTTAAAAATAGCAAGAGAAAGGCAACTAGTTACTTACAAGGTTACTCCCATAAGAATGTCAACTGACTTTTAAACAGAAACTTTGCAGGCCAGAAGGGACTGGCAAGAAATATTCGAAGTAATAAAAAATAAGAACCTACAGCCAAGATTTCTCTACTATGCAAGACTACCAATTAAAATAAAAGGTGAGATAAGCTTTCCAGAAGGAAAAATATAAAAGAATTCATCATCAACAAGCCAGTTTTACAAGAAATGTTAAGAGGACTCTGTTAAAAGGAGGGAGAATAAAAACCTCATAAATATAAATAATAAAATGACAATAATTATTTACCTATCAATAATCACTTTAAATGTAAATGAATTAAATGCTCCAATCAAAAGGGATAGAGTAGGTGAATGGATAAGAAAACAAGACCCATGCATATACTGTCTATGAGAGATCCACCTCAGATTAAATGACACACACAAACTGAAAGCAAAGGGATGAAAAAAAGATATTTCATGCGAATGAAAATGAAAAAAAAAAAGCTAGAGTAGCAAAACTTATATTAGACAAAATAGACTTTAAAACAAGGATGATAATAAGAGACAAAGAAGTACATCATATAACGATAAAGGGATCAATACAAGAGGACATAACCCTAGTAAACATACACGCACTGAACACAGGATCATCTACATGTATAAAAAGCAATCATTGGCCAATATAAAGATAGAGATAGAAAGTAATACGCTCATAGCAGGAGACTTTAACACCCACATTGACACCAATGGACAGATCTTCCAGACAGAGAATCAGTAAGGAAGCAGCAGCATTAAATGTCACACTAGACCAGATGAAGTCAATTGATACTTTCAGAGCATTTCACCCCAAAGTGGCAGAATATACATTCTTCTCAGGTTCACATGGAACGTCTTCCAGGAGAGATCACATATTAGGCCATAAAACAAATCTCAATAAATTTAAGAATATTGAAATCATATCAAGCATCTTCTTCGACTACAATGGTATGACACTAGAAATAAACTACAAGAAAAAAAATGGAAAATACACAAAGACATGGAAGCTAAATAACATGCTACTAAACAATGAGTGGGTTAACAATGAGATCAAGGAAGAAATCGAAAGATACTTAGAGACAAATGAAAATGAAAACATAATGACTCCAAATCTATGGGACACGGCAAAGCAGTCCTAAGAGGGAAATTCATAGCAATACAGGCCTACCTTAAGAAACAAAATAATTATAAATAAACAATCTAACCTTACACTTAAAAGAATTAGAAAAAGAACAGCAAACAAAACTCAAAGTGAGTAGAAGAAAATAATAAAGATTAGAGAGAAATAAACGAAATAGAGCCTAGAAAAACAATACAAAAGATCAATGAAACCAAGAACTAGTTCTTTGAAAGAATATACAAAATTGATGAACCTTCGACTAGACTCATCAAGAAAAAAAAAAGAGGAGACCCATATAAATAAAATCAGAAATGAAAGCAGAGAAATAACTATAAACCTCACAGAAAAACAAAGGATTACAAGAAAATACTATAAGAAATATATGCTAACGAATTGGACAATCTGGAAGAAATGGATACATTCTTAGAAACATTCATACAGACTCCTAAGACTTCAACAAGAAGAAACAAAAAATCTGAACTGACCAATTACCACCAACGAAACCAAACAGTAATCAAAAAACTTCCTGAAAACAGAAGTCCTGGAACAAATGGCTTCATCGGTGAATTTTACCAAACATTCAAAGAAGAATTAATACCTATCCTTCTCGAACTATTCCAAGGAGGAGAAAAGCCTCTCTAATTCTTTTAATAAGGCCACCATTACCCTGATTCCAAAACCAGACAAACGTTACACACACACACACACAAACCATAGGCTGATATCACTGATGAACATTGATTAGAAAATCCTCAACAAAATATTAGCAAACTGAATTCGGCAATACATTAAAAAGGTCATACACCATGATCAAGTGGGATTTATTTCTGGGATAAAGATTGGTTCACTCTCCAGAAATCAATTAATGTGATATGTCACATTAATAAATTAAACGATAAAAATCATATGATTATATCGATAGATGCAGAAAAAGGTTTTGACAAAATCTAGCATCTATTTATGATAATAACTCTCAGCAAAATGGGAATAGCGGAAACACACTTCAACATAATAAAGACCACATAAGACAAACCTACAGCTAACATCATACTCAATAGAAAAAGGCTAAAAGTGTTTTCCTTAAATCAGGAACAAGACAAGGATGCCCACTTTCACCATTGCTATTCGACACAGTATTGGAAGTCCTAGCTGCAGTAATCAGACAAGAAAGAAATAAAGGGAATCCAAATTGGAAAGGCAGATGTAAAACTGTTATCATTTGCAGATGACATGATACTGTATAGAGAGAACCCTAAAGATTTCACACACACACACAAAAATATTAGAATTGATCAATAAATTCGGTAAAGTAGCAGGATACAAAATTAATATTTTGAAATCATTTGCATTTTTATACACCAATGATGAATTTTTGGAAAGAGAAATTAAGAAAACAATCTCATTTACAATTGCATAAAAAATAATAAAATACTTGGGAATCAAATTAACCAAGAAGATAGAAGACCTGTTTTCAGAAAATTATGTCATTGAAAAAAGAAATTGAAGAAGATACAAATAAATGGAAGAATATAGAATGCTCATGGATAGAAAGAATCAATATCATTAAAATGGCTATACTATCCAAAGCAATCTATAGATTCAATGCAATTCCTATTAAAATTCCAATGGTATTTTTCAGAGAATTAGAACAAATAATTCAAAATTTTAAATAGAACCATAAAAGTTTCCAAATAGCTATGGCAATCTTGAGAAAGAAGAACAAAGTAAGAGGTGATCACTACTCAATATCAAACTATATACAAGGCTATAGTAATCAAACCAGCATGGTACTGGCATAAAAACATTAATAAATGGAACAGAATAGAGAGCCCCAAAATAAATCCATACCTATACACTCACTTAATATATGACAAAGTAGGCAAAAATCTATAATGGGGTAAAGACAGTCTCTTCAATAAATGGTGGTGGGAAAATTGGACAGATAAATGCAAAAAAAAAAAAGAAAGAAAGAAACTGGACCACTTTCTTACACTGTATTCAAGAATGGATTCAAAATGGATTAAAGACTTAAATGTAAGACTCAAAACCATAAAACTTCTAAAAATGATTAGAAAATATATACTCGTAGATTTGATTAACTAACCTTATTTACCATTTCTGGTTCTCTTCATATGTTCTCATGAATTCAAGTTAATTATCTGGTGTCATTTCCTTACTCTAAGACAGCTTTGTTCCCATCTATCCAACACAGAGGGTGTTGTTATATAATTATATGCCCATTGTTTTATATAATTGCTTTTTAATCAGTTAAGAAAAAAGGAAAAACATATGCAATTATAATGTCTTTTTAAATCTCCCTCTAAGTACCTTTACTAGTGCTTTAACTTTTTCATGTGGGTTTAAATTGCTTTCTGGTATCATTTGCTTTCAGCCAAAAAACTTTTCTTTAGTGTATTTTGTAAAGCAGTTCTGCTAGAAAGAATCAGAGTCTCTCTCTCTCTCTCTCTCTCTCTCTCTCTCACACACACACACACACACACACACACACACAATCTTAGGATGTTTGTATTTTTCCTTCATTTTCTTAAATTAAATATTTTATTTTGAGCTAATTGATGATGTATATGTAGTTGTAAGAAATCATGCAGAAAGTGTGTTCCTTTTATCAAGTTTCACTCAAGGGTTGCAAAACTCACAGTACAATATCAAAACTAGTTGTTAACATTGATATAGTCAAAATATAGAACAATTCTTACACAATAAAGTTCTCTCATGTTGTTTTTGTATAGTCACTTACCCCTACCTCCTCCTTAACCACTTACAAACACTAATTTGTTATCTGATTCTATAATTTTGTCATTTTAAGTATGAGATATAAATGGACTCACTCAGTGCATAGCCTTTTGAAAATTTCTTTGAGATTGGCCTTTTCCCTCAGCAAAATTTTCTGCAGTTTATTTCCGATTGTCATTTGTATTAATAGTCATTCCTTTTACTTTATATGCTAAATAGTATTCCATAGTATGGATATACCACAGTTTTTTTAACTATTTAAAATTGAAAGATATCTGAATGTTTCCAGTTTGGTCATTATGAATAAAGCTGCTATAAACATTTGTGTATAGGTTTTGGCATGAAGATTTCAGTAGTCTTTGGGGTAAACGCTCAGGAGTCCTATTGTTGGGTTGTATAATAAGTTTATATATATTTTATTAAGACATTTCCAGAATGGTAGTACCATTTTATATTCCCATCAGAAAAGTATAAGTGATCTAATTTCTCTCATTCTTACCAACATTTGGTGTTGTCATTATATCTATTCAAAAATTATATCTATTCAATATTCCACAATATACAAAAGGCTGTTCACCAACTGCACAGTTATTTTTATTTTGTCTTTTATGTTTTCCTCTTCATATTGTCTGCTCTATTTTGATATAATCAATTTTCTCTTGAATCATGCGAGTGAATGAGAAATTTTCTAAAATTTTCTTCTGTTACTATATTTTATAAAGATATTCATTTTGATTTATTAAACTATGGCCTATAGGACAAACCAGGATTATTACTTATTTTTATAAAGAAAGCTCTATTAGAACACAGCCATACTCATTTGTTTACATATTATCTACAGCTTTCCTATGTCACAAAGGCAGAATTGAGTAATTGCAACAGAAACCTTCTGATCAACAAAGTAAAGTATTTATTAACTTGTCCTTTACAGAAAAAGTTTGTCAATCCCTGTTTTAGTTTTTTTTTTAGTTGAAATGCAATATCTTTTTATGGCTGATAATAGTTCTTTGTAAATTATCCTTATAGAGAGACTGGTTCTAATATTAGAAGTTAAGGTGGATTCTTAAAGATAATATGAAATTCCTCTCTGAATCTATGAAACTAAGTGTTAAAAATAATTGGGATTTATTTTGTTATTTTTCAAATCAGATATCAAGTAATGGGTAAGGTGTGGAAACAGGATGGACTCAAGGTTAGAAATGGTCATGGCAGGGATCATCAGCTTTATATAGGGAAGTATTCAAATCTTTTCTAGGCATAATTAGGAGCTACACAATAGCTCTGTTCTGTTCTAACATAATCAAATCCAAGCTGGATGTAAATTTAAGTTTTGATTCCTATGATGAATGTAGAAACTGATATACTTTTGTTTTCGAAGGACCCAAATTCTATCCTTCTCCTGACATAATTGAATTAAGATTCTTCTACTTACTTTTTCTGGCACAATTCCTTCATGTGCCGGTATTAAAGGGATGGGTTGGTAATGGAAGTTAACATTTTCTAGTTTCTAATGTTGTTTTATTTTTGATCATTTTAATTATAAAAATGTGGTGGTAATTTCAATGAGAATATTGAAATAAGCTGGAGAATAATATGTCTTTAAGTTATCGTCTTGCCAGAAGTCAACAGAATATGAGAGAGAGAGAGGGAGGTGAAAGAGAGAGAGAGAGAAAGAGAGAGAGAGAGAGAGAGAGAGAGAGAGAGAGAGAGAGAGAGAGAGAAGAAACTGCCACTTTTATAAAGGATAAAAAGATAAAAGAAGAAAAAGAGCAGTAATAAAACAAATAAACACCTCTAGAAGTAAAAGTGATATTCAGTGTCCTCTGACAACATCAAAGCCATATAGCAGGCATAGCCAGGTAGGGGTTCAGCTTGGTCAAGCAGAGTGAAAACAGAACACATAAGGAGTGGCATCCTCTCAGTGTTCATTTTTGTATCTCTTATGCTTATGTCAAAACTCATTTGACCTCAAAAGAAAAGGAAAACCCAAAGGTAAACATTTATCCCACAAGGAACACTAAGTAAAATGCAAATTCACAAGGAAGAGGCAAATCTCTTTTTCTTCTAAAGAGTGTCTTCAACAATGAATAAAGCAGTTAAAGCCAAGTTTGACCTATACTATAAAGTCTCTCCAGGGAGCTGTTTTGTTTTGCATATCCCGATTCAATCTTACATTATCCCAAGGCACATAACAGACTTAGATACAATCATTAAACATTCACACCTGAAAAATAATTTTTATAGAACTTGTTTTCTATGATTTTTGAGTCACAGACCCCTTTTAGAATCTATTAAAGCTATGGAGATTCATTCCAGAAAAAAAAAATTGCTTACGACTTCAGGGATTTCAAATATGTTGTAATCCAATCCTTGTTCGAAGGAAATTTTATAAAAGAGCAAAAAATAAGAAAATTTGGTGCTGTCCATATTCTCATTACAGTGTTTTCTTTTTTAAATTGATGGCATTGGTCTACAACTAACTACAGAGATATTTTTCTCCGATGTCGGACATTACTTAACAATGATGCCCTAAATTCTATTTATTGTCATTGTTTTTGTACAGACAATGCTAGGTCATCTTATTTTCCCTCCCATATATGTCTTAAGGAATCATATTATTCATTTGTTCCATGTTTGCTATATTTAAATTTTGACACAGAGCAAAAGTAGAAGTGGAAATAGATGATTAAAAATAATATCTAAATTAGCTCTCACTTTTCAGTTCAGGATTTCTCTTCCTAATAACCTGAGATGTTTTAAAGACTTCAGAGTAGTTTATATCTTATATATGATTAATGTAGAATCGAGCTTCTGTCATTAGTTTGAGTAAATCTGTCTTAGCCTTTTTCTCAAAGACTGTGAAAGTGAATTGAAGGGCCTCCAATTGTAGTGGAACTTTATATGGATCTCATTTAATTCACAGACCTAAATCTATCCTCTAATGTATTTTCACTTCCACCAAACACTTTGCTCATCTTCATTGGTATTACCATATCACAGTCTATGATTATCTGAAATCTGCGTTTAGATTAAGTTCCAACACCTCAACCTTCTCGTTAAAACCTTTCAATATTTTCTACTTTTGTAATTTTCAAGTTCCTACTGTTTCCCCGCTAAAGCACAATTAAGGGGACACAGGGCTGCCCAATATCCTGATCCATTAAGAAAGTGAAGACACCAATGATGGTAATTATAATTACAATACCAGTCAAATTCTATTTCAATTCAAGACCCTTTATATAACCTTTATAAAGTATTTTAGCCCTGTCCTTACACATATAGATATTACCCCCATATGGAATATAAGGGTAGGGGAAAATTGCCCCACTCTGTATCTGTAGGTCTTTGTGCATTTATGATATCAGTCCTCTGAGAGTGGCCTAAAATTGAAATCAGTCAGATGGAATTCTAGAAATAAACAATAGGTAGCAAATATTTCGTTATTATTTTTTATATTTCTAAGTGGTCTGGATCGCAAAATCTCACCGAATTTTTTCTTACTTTGAACACAAAGAAAATAATATATATTTATTCATAGAAATCCCACATCTATATTTTCATTAAATCTAAGGTGAAAAATTATATAAATAATATTGGTTTAGATGTTTATTATTCAGGACTATTAGATGAAAATAATCAAATGAATTTGAAATGGCTTAATTCAAAAACATAAATAAACATACGAACAAGATGAACTACAGAAATTTTAGTTCTAATATCATAAAAGTTAAATTACAGTATGATTTTTGACATGACTAGGTACAGAGCTCAAGCAATGTTATCATGACTCAGTCTTCCCCTTTCTGTCTTTTGGCCATGTGTTTACGTTTGATCTATTTTCAAGTGAGTTTTCTTTTACTGGGAAAATATGTTCCCTAGTATTTGCAGGTTGCATTCAATCCTTCCAGAAATACCCAGTTCAAATAATCTCAAATAATGCAAACACACACACACACACACACACACACACACACACACACACACACGTACACACAACATACACAAAAACTAACTATCCAGAATCAAGTTTCATTGGGCTTCCTTGGTAGGATTTAGGTTACATGCTCACTTTTGGAGTTGTGGGGACAGAGTGAAGTCCAATAGAAACATAAAAACTGAGATTTCTAAAGAGGTAATTACTTAAAGAAAATTAAGATCGTGTTAATAAAAGAAAAATTAATGGATGTAGGCAGAGAAAAATAATAGATACCCAGAATTATTTCACTACCCCCAAATGTTTACTACACTTACATTATTCACTTCTTAAACCAAAAGCTTAGAAATAATAAATTATCCAACGTTCCTTAAACATGATATGTTCTCTCTTATCTCAGGACTACTGAACATTTTTATTTCACCTGGAATACATTCTTCCTATTTTTCTTTGCTTGACTAAACTTAATTCTCTTTTGGACATGAGTTTAGACACTGTTTTCTTGACTCTGTTTATATTACCCCACTTCATATGTTCTGCACTAGACTCTAAACACTATGAAGGCAAAAGCAAAGCATCATTAAAAAAAATTACAATACTTATCACAGTTCCTGACAATAGTATATGATCAATAAATATTTCTTAAATGATAGATAAACTTATGTCTATATGAAACAAAGCCAGATATTTCTGAAATGCAAACAAACAAAGAAAATAACAACTGGGACCTGAGAAATAAATAAAAAGAAATACTATGTCTGAGCCTCTTAACTAGGATTTGTGTCTTTCACATAAAAATTATCTTAATGTGTTATAACATTCTAAATTACCTATTATCATATGTTTTTAATATTTTTCTTTTATCAATTCATTATACTTGTAAATACCATATCACTTTTATCATTAAACTATAAGTTTCATAAGTGTAGGAATGACATCTTCCTTAACTATTGCTACATTCAACCTCCAGCTGAATATTCAGCACAAAGTAGATATTCAGTTAATATTTTTAATTAACTAATGCATGAATCATCTCAGTAACTGCTAAGTCACCAGAAAAACAGTCTTTCATCTTATGATCCTTGCAAAAAGAGAGGGTTCTTAGGTAAATGGCCAAATTCATGACAACTTGGAATCAACAGGAGGACCAATCTCTGAATATAAGAGTCTTGTCAAAAATAACAGCCCAGCTATGTCAATACATTCTCAATAAACATTCATTCATAAAAATACCTTTCTAATAATTAAGATATTTGTACTAGATATTCTTTTCATTGTAAACATAAATGGTGCTTCTTGTAAGTCACAAAAAACCCACTCAAATCCACTGTAAACACATCAAACACACACGCACACGCGCGCGCGCGCACACACACACACACACACAGACAACTTCATTTTTAGTGAATTCCTCTGAGAAACAATTACAAATATATGGGTTTATTTCTGGGCTCTTCAATCTGTTCTACCTGTCTCTGTGTTATTTTTTATGTCAGTGCCATACCTTTTTGATTGGTATAGATTTGCAGTATAATTTGAAATCAGGAAATGTGATACCTACAGTTGTTCAGCATCTTTTGTGGTTCCATAAGGATTTTAGTATTATTTTTTTCTATTTCTGGGAAAAATGCCATTGGAATTTTGATAGAATATTGTACTTAATCTATAGAAAGCTTTGGGTATATATGCATAAATTATATAAGGAACACATAAAACTCAATAGAAAAAAATAAAAATAAAAATAAAACACTACAAACAACCAACCAAATAATCTGATTAAAAAATGGGCAAAGGATCTGAACAGACAATTATCAAAAAAAGACATACAAATGTCCAACAAATATATGAAAAGGTGCTCAACCTTACTAATTATCAGAGAAATACAAATTAAAACTGCAATAAGAAATCACATCTCACCAGTTAGGATAGCTATTATTAGAAAATAAAGGATAACAAGTGCTAATGAGGATATAGAGAAAAGGGAACCTTTTTACACTTTTGTTAGGAATGTAAATTTGTGCAGCCACTATGAAAAACAGCATGGAGTTTCCCAAAATACTAAAACTAGAACTACCATACAGCCCAGCAATACTACTTTTGTGTATATATCTAAAGAAATTGAAAGACATTGTCACATTCTGCACTCTCATGTTCCTTCATAATAGGCAAGATAGGAAAACAACCTAACTGTCTATCAGTGGTTGGATGAATAAAGAAAATGTAGTATATTCATACAATGGAATGCTATTTAATCTTAAAATAAATATAAGGACATTCTGTCATTTGATACATGGAAGAACCTGGAGGACACTATGCCAAGAGAAATAAGCAAGATAGAAAGACTAATGCTACGTGATAACACTTATATGTGGAATCTAAAATAGTCAAAATTATAGAATCAGAAAGTAGAATGGTGGTTGTCAGGGGCTTGAGAAGGAAATGGGGACCTGATGGTCAAAGCGTACAGTTTCAGTTATGCAAGATTATCTAAATTCTGGAAATTTGCTATTCAGCATAGTACCAATAGTTAACAATACTGTATTAGTTACTTAAATTTGCTAACTGGGTAAATCTTATATTAAGTGTTCTTACCACACACACATACATGCACAGGCACATACACACACACACACACAAAAGAGGTGGGAAGAAACATAGGGAGGTGATGACTATGTTTGTTTCCTTGATAGTGATAATGTTTTCACAAGTATGCATTCATCGTGTTGCTAAATATGTATGGTTTTTCACATAATAATTATACCTGAATAAAGTGGTTTAATTAATTTATTAATTCTACACTGGAAGTTATAAGAATAAAAGTTATTGATTTAGATCAAAGAATATGGACTTTACTATTAAAATCTACTTTGCTTCAGTTATTCCATAAAGGAGACAAAAACAAACAAAAATACACACACACACACACACACACACACACACACACACACACACAAAACAAGTTGTAAGCAACCAAACAAAGAATGTGTTAATTTGTGAATTTTGTTTAGTTCTGTTCCAATACTCACTCTCTTCTAAAAGTCATATGACACATTCCTAATATTATACTTTTTAGACATGCTGCATCAGGTGTATGATTTACGATGACTGGGAAAGTAGATGGATGTCTTAAGACACTCCTTAAAAGGAGTCCAAAGCCATGATACTTATAGAGTATGGCCTTAATCTTGTCTTACTTATCCCAAAAGAATGTTCAAGCTATTATAGTGGTTAAGATTAAAGAAATATGTCTTTTGCTCTTACTTTTCCTTTCTTGAATTTTTTGTAAGGAAACTGTTTCTATATCATATATTACATTTCAGATCTATATTTTCCCCTTTCCTAAATGTTAATAAAGAAAATAGTTATAATGTCACCATAAAAATAGCCTAGGTTAATTCTGGTCAACTGTTGATCTTAAAAAAAACAAATACATAAATAAAATTCTTGAATCTCATTTCCATTTTTTCTTATTAGTCTTCACTTGCTATATTTTTGAAACCTATCTGATATTATGTCATTAAAAGAAAGAGAAAATTTTCACTTTTTGTTGTCAATATCTTTCTGCCTGTCTCAGCTTCATTACAAACTCATCAATTACTTGAAAATCCAAAAATGCCACAAGAATTTCAATTTGTGTTTTCTCATTCTCTTCATAAACTGTAACCAATACGCAGTAGTTGAACAAGATAGCTCCATGATTAGCTGCCATTACATGGTTCTTCCTTCTGCCTGACGCTACTAAATAGCCACAGAATTCACCCAGAACCATTAAAGCTAGCATTACCCTGCTATATGGATATACTGGGGTATAGTTCTCCTTTTTGCTCGGCTCTTAAATCACAAGGTACCTTTCTTTTCCACAACAGGAAAGAATGTTAAAACTATGGTGAAACATCACAGTTTCGTTTATGTTGGGCATAGGGGAGAGTTTCAATAAATATCTGTGTCTGATTATTTATTTCAAGTGCAAAAGTATGTTAAATACAGTTTCAGATCTTCCTTATACCATCTCCATTTGACTTATTTTCTTTTTACAGGATTATTCGACATCAATAACTTACACAGTGTCTCCTTTGGACATGTAACATTGTGGCGACTAAATAATGGGTTTAGAGTTAATTTAAAGGGTATTCAAATGTTACCTCTTTTTCTACCAGCAATCTGACCCTAACTTGATGAGCTTTTCTTTTCCTTTTTTTCTTTTTTCTTTTTTTATTTTTAACACTCACTCGTTGTGAAATATCCATATCATATGCTGATCTCTGCTCCACACATGTTAGCTCTCTTCCTCTAATTATAATGCATTTCTTCTCAGAGTAAAATATTTATGAGGACAATATAAAGTCTGTGTTGGTTAACAAAGTCTAGTATATGATATCTAACAGTCTTTTAAAGAATAATTGATAATAATATATTTGTAATCTTAAAATCTTGAAGGCTCTAGGTACTTATTTTGGAAGTCTTATATTATACATTAAAACAATCTTTTAAAATGAAATTTACTTTTAAGAATAACATTTATCCTTGTAATTTTATTTATTTTTATTTTATTTATTTAATTTTATTACATTCTTATAACTGAATAAGTCCAACTACTATTTCATAGACATATAAGTAAGCATTTATTGATGCCTTTTATTAATTTCATATTTTATAATTTGTAAATATATATGCTTTTTCAGATGACAGATATCTTCTTAGGAGCTAGTAAATCCCATAGGCCTTATTAAATGGCATAGAAATCTGAAAGAATACAAAACTCCTAATATTTAAGGTAAATTTTGTCCACCATCATTATAGTAGTATGTTTCAATAAATACTGGATTAAAATTTTTGATGTCTTGAAAAGTAACTAGAAGAGTTGATTTTCTAAAGGTGTAAAATAAAAGGAGCACAACATCTTCCACATTTTGTGTGTTCAATAGGTATTTGGTAAATAATGGAATAATCTTACTTGTAGAGAAAACTTTATTTTTACTATTCCTAAATCTCTCCATTTAGTTAATCTTTGCTAGAGATTCATTTTTCCTTAGTTTGTTTCCACAATATTTCTAAGTAGAATGGATATTTAGAAGCATTTCTCCAACTTATTTGTTGCTGATGTACTTTTAAAAATTTGTCGGCCTGTGATTATATCAGTGTACTTCATGGTCTTTTTATTTAATTTAACATTAAAGCGACATAATAACAGACTAGTTCCATGATAACTAATGATGAACTATCTCTTCAGTGACATGAGACTTTTTCCTCTAAATAAAATATTTATCAATGCTTGACATAAAAACAACTGAATTCTAATAACAACTTTTTTGGCCTATTAAGAAATGTAATTTCTAGTGCAAAAGAGGGCCATTCATTTCTGCCACCTCCAAATGTAATTTGAAAGGTTGTTATAAGGCTTCTTTAGTGTTGCCTTCAAGTGATTTGCTAAACAAATTTGATTGTTCGGTTGTTAAAATACCTGTGATGCAGCTTCATATTGATGACTATATTGCACAGAACAAACAAGATCCTTTGGGTAAAAGGTCTAAGATGTACATATTTTGGTACTAATTGATCAAGAGAACTAGCTGCAAATTGCACCATTTAGCTTTTAAATAATTTGTTTTCAGAATCATTTTTTAAAAGCTTATACTCATGTACTAAAATACTCACATCTAAATCTATTCAGCTTTTTCTTATTAAATTTTAAAGCACATATTTTAGAAACACATTTTCATGTTTTCAAAACCCTAAATATCAATAAAATAAAAATGAACAAGCCAGTCAAACTCCACTGGGAACTTGTCTTATGAAATAGATCAATGAGGATTCCAGCTAAGCTCCCAAGAAAAGAAAAATCGTCCACCTGCTAGGGGATCTACATTTCAACAGGCTGTTTATATATTTAATCATGTTGAAAAGAAGCCAAATGCTGTGGTTTCTACCTTTTAGCTCTTCTAAACAGGATTTTTTCCTTTATAAAAATGCACTTTAAAAGTAAGTTAAGCGTTGTGCATTTTTTTAAACTTTCATATTTAAGGAAAATAGTTGGTGCATATAAAATATGGAGCAAATACAAAATCCTAAAAGGCACCTTAAATTGAAGTAGATAATGTATTTTTTTTTTAACATTTTACTTTCAAGGTTGTGTAGAAATAGAATATGACTTAAGAAATAAGAAACTAGGTCAGCTGAAGTTTCATGTGAGCATAGTTTCCCAATGCACATATGATAACAAAAAGGCATCAAAATACATTGATAGAAAATCTTCCCTCAACTGCTGTCTTCCAGAGCATCAAAAAATCAGTACTGGACCAATGTTAGCAAAACATTTTTCCAGAGCACTCAATGATGCAGTGACTTGAAGGAAATCAATAAGATAGAAAGATGAGAGAGTCAAATACATTCTAACTCTGGAGTGAAACTTCTTAATCTTCCTTAAAAGTCTCTTGTGGTCACCTAATCGAACTACAAAACCTGGAAGCTCTCTCTAGGATGCCACAGGAGAGAGATGCAAGTCTGTGCAAGCTAATACTGATATCTCTTAAGCACAGTATAAAGAGAGGACATTAAATTCATAGAAATCTTAATTGTAGTTCTACCTTTTTCAAATACATATGTGTGTTTTTCAACAGCTTACGGATTTTGAGACTCAGTTTTTTCACCTATGAATTAGGGATAATGATGTGTACATCATAAGACAGTTTTGAGAAGTACATAAGACATTTAAAATATGTAATATTATATAGTAGATGATACAGGCTTCTAACATTTAAAAACAATTTCCAACGTAAGTTAATTTTAATGGTTTAAATTAATCATTTTACGTATTTGCAACATTTTCTTACATTAGCACTATGAGGTAAATTATCAAATCTTGAACTGTATAAAATTCTTTACAACTTCAGGAAAACCTGATGTCGGACCTTTTCTTAAGGGATCAATGATTGGGTAGGTCGAATTAACCAATTTCTTACAAATTATATAGCAAGCAAACTATGATGATATAATGAGATTTTCTACAAGTCTGGCCACAGCACAAATAATTGGCTGTAGTGTTTGGACTCATAATAATAATCTTACTTCTGAATTCCTACATAAAAACATTGAAATTATTAGTAGTTTTCACTATACTTTTTCATATGCCCATAGATTTTTCCCTTTTATATATATAGTATTTCCCTACTAATATATCCAGATAATACACAAGGAGAATGTCTTCTACTGGCAGTTACAAAACACATGTGCTTCCAGTTAGAATGCTTTTTCTATAAATACCAAAAAAATTATGTGCATAATGTAGCAAAAATACATTAAAATGTCTTACTGGCCAGGGCCTTGATATTTTAATTCTGTCAAAGAAATCCAGAAGAAAATGTCATGACTAGCTATTAGCAACCAGCCCCATATACCTATCCAACTTTCAACATCTATGTTTATATACTCTGCCTCCACCTGTCTTGTGATTAAACCGTCTAGGTTCATAGCTTAGGACATCATTCCACTTGTGTAGTAGATCTGTTCTTAGCATATAAACATCCTCTTATTTCTCCTATGAAAGAAAATAAAATGTCTTCTGACACTAAATCACTCCCCAGATGCTAATTCTCTGCTTTCCTTTGACAAAACACGCCCCCACCCCCGCCCCCAATTAATGAATACAAAATATGCCATTTCTTTGCACACATTTTTCTAATCCTACTCCAATAAGGCTTTTGCCCCTACCTTCCCTTCTCTATACCTTTCTTCTCAAAGTCAGCCATGACCTATGCAATGGAAATCCAATGGTCAGTTTTCAGCCTCTGCCTTACTTCAGCCATCACCAGTATTTTACACAGCCTGTTATTTCCTTTTTCTGGAAGCATTTGCTACATTTGGCCTTCAGAGCAGGTTCTCCTCTGATATCACTGGCCACACTCTGCTTTAGTCCTCCTCAATGCCTCCTTTTCATCTTCACTCTCTTTATTCACTTCCTAGATAATCTCATCAAGTCCCTGGCTTTAAACACAAACTGCTATTGATTTCCAACTCTATGTCTCTATCCTGGAAATCTGAATTTCAGATGCATCAATCGAATTTCCTATACAACGTTGTCACTTGGAGGGCAAGTGATATCTCAATATGTCCCATATGTAGCTCCCCATCAAGGACATCTAGTAAATGACAATTATATTTTTCTCATTCCTCTACTAAATAAAAAATAAATCATTGATGTATCAAATCTCATTTTCTAATTCCCCACCTGCCCTCTATCAGTAAATTATGTGCCTCTCCCTTCAAAATTTAACCAGGACCTAACCAATTTCACTTTATAAAAAAACTAAAATATTTTGCCTGGTTATCAGTATCTTCCTAACTATTCTCCATTCTTCTATCATATCCTTCTTCCATGTATTCTCAAAACAGCAATGCAACTGAGAATATCTGCTTTAAAAACCCTACATCAGATTATAGCACTATTTCAATATAGTACCTTCTCATTTCATATAAAATCACAGAAAATACATTTTCTAAATAATTGTATTTTACAAATATAATTAGGTTTGGGATGATTATTCTGAGCGATTAATAAAAAACTTGTAAGAATAAAAATATTTTGTTAAAGTGAAATTCAACAGTGAAAGTATAACAAAAATATATTTTAAGAAGAAAATATATTAAATAAAAGCTTTTTAATGACAGTACTTAAAGAGATGATGATGAGTAGCATATTACAAAAGTATTTAGTTCCAATTAAAACTAAATGATATATGTAGTTTTATATTCAATTTATACTTAATTGACTATTAAATTATTATAATTAAATAGAATTACTATTATATTTAATTTAACGTGTTTAATAAATCATAATTGTATTTAATTTATATTTATTCATTTTTTAAAAAAATTTTAAAATGTCAATATTTACAAGACACAAGAAATCAAATCCTTTCAATTATACTGGAATTTATAACGAAAAATGTTAATGTTCAACTTAAAAAATGTAAAGAAGAAACTTTTTAAAATTCATTTTAGGGTCCGCAAACAAAAGTGGTTTAAGGTCATTGCTATACAACACCTTCTAATTGTTAGGAATGGAAGAAACACTTGGAGACACCAAACTCATTTTGATAAGTACCCTTTTAACTCATGTAATTTTAACAAATCAATTATGTTTGTTGTCTCTTTTAAAAAATCTTAAAATTCTCAATAAAAAAAAGATAGTCATTGGCAAGGATGTGGAGAAATGGGAACACTTGCACACTATTTGTAGGAATATAAAAATTGGTGCATATGGAAAACAGTATGGAGGTTCCTCAAAAATTTTTTAAAAATGGAACTACCATATGATTGATTCAACAACCTCCCATCTGGGTGTATAGCTAAAGGAATTGAAATCAGTATCTCAAAGAGATATCTGTACTTCCATGTTCATTGAAGCATTATTCACAACAGCCAAGACATGGAAGCAATCTAAATGTCCTTTGTTAGATGAATGGATACAGAAAATGTGTGACATACATATAATGGAATGTTCTTAAACCTTAGAAAAGAAGGAAATCCTGCTATTTGAGACGACTTAGATGAACCTGGAGGGCATTATGCTAAATGAAATGTCAGTCACAGGACAAATACTATATGATATCACTTATATAAGAAGTCTAAAATAGTCAAACTTATAAAAGCCAAGAGTAGAATGGTGGTTGCCATGGGGCTGGAGGAAGGGGGAAATGGAGAGATATTAGCAAAAGGTAAAAATTTCAGTATCCAAGGTGAATAGGTCCTAGAAATCTATTACATAGCACATATTGAAGTAGATCAAAGAGATGAGACAACTAAATGCAATCTTTAGTTAGATCTTGAAATGGAAGAATGACATTGGTTGGAAAAACTGATGAAATTTTAATGAAGTTTATATATTTTAACAGTATTATATCACTATTAATTTCTTGGCTTTGATAGCTTTTAAGATTACTATGGTTATGTAAGATATTAACTTTAGGAGCCAAATGGGAACTGAAAGCTACACTTTCAACTTTTCTGCATCTAAAATTTTTGTAGACATTTGTGAATCTGTATGTCAAAATAAAAAATTTTAAAAGAGCTAAAAAATTAACTGGGAAACTACACATTTTTCTCATTTATTTAAAAATATTTTCAAAGAAAAACAAATATAGCTCAGGGCCTGGCCTAGGTTCTATGAATACAGCAAAACCTGGAGGCCTGGCTGCTTTCACTTAAGTTTTCAGAACATCTGCTTCTCAAGCCATATCTTAAGGATTTAGATCTGCATTGCCCTTCATCTATTCTATTATTAGTAATTTAACTAAGTAATTAATATTGACTCAATAAATTATAATTCTTGGCATTAAAAGATAAATTAAGTGCATTCCTACCATGTATGACAGTGTATCTCAATTCTTTCTTGAAGGAAGAGTCTGTATTAAAGACTCGAAATCTAGAGCTCCCTCCAAAAGCCATGGAAGATTGGTGCTGGACAACAAGTTCCTCAGGTAACTGTTATAAACATTAATATTTAAGGACCATATTGTAAAAATATTATAGATCTATAAAGTATAAAATATTGCTGTATTATTATTTTTCTGTATTAAATTACTATCTTTTTAAAGGGGAAAGTTAGAGAAACATTTCCAAAAAAGAAGCTACTGAAGTAATATTGAAAAATCAGTTTGAATTTACTAGATAAAGCTGATCTTGAAAGCATCATATGAAAGACCAAAGAATACTCTATGAAATGATACTCTCAAGTAAAACAAACAAACAAACATATCTTTCAACTGCAGATTCAGAGTCCAAATTAAATTAGTATACATGATTTAAAAAAAAAGAACCATCAAATGAATGATTACTAAGTAATTTTTCCTAAGTCAGAATTTAAGAAAATATTTTTAAGAGAGATGAAAGTGAACAAAATAATTAAGAATCAAGTGCAATTCATTTTATAAAATATACTTTTTTGGAGCAATATTAGATTTAAGAAAATTTGAAACTATGTTTCTTTTCACCTCTCATCCGTCTTTCCCAACAATCTAACAATAAATTTGTCAAGTATTTGGTACTTTTTAACATATGTTGCTAAATTTGATTTGCTGAGATTTTATTAAAGGATTGCATTTGTATTCATGAGAATACTGGCCTCTGGTTATCTTTTTTTGTCATATCTATTCTAATTTTGTTATCAGGTTAATACTAACCTTATAAAATAATTTGGGAGTGATCATTTTTTTGGAAGAATGTGTATGTAGTTGATATTATTTCTTACTTAAGTATCTGAAGTAATATCACAATGAAGGCATTTGAAACTGTAACTTTTCTTTGTGCGAACGTTTTAAAGATGAATTCAATTGCCTTATTAGGTAGAGGGTTATTTAAGTTATCTATTGTTCTTGAGGGTACTTTGGCACTTTGTGTCTTAAAAGGAATATCTACATATAATCTAAACTGTGACATTTACTGTTATTTGCCCATAACATTTCCTTATTATCTTTTAAATATCTGTAATATATATAGTAATGTTCCTCTTCAATTCCTAATATTAATAATTTGTGTTTTTTCTTTTTTCTTTTTCAATTTGGCTAGGATTTGTCAATTTTAAGATTTCTTACAATCTGCTTCTGGTTTTATTGATATTATTTATTTTTTGTCTCTATGTTATTTATCTCTGTTATTATTGTTAAATACTTCCTTGGCTTACTTTGTGTTTAATTATCTCTCCTCTTTCTACTTTCTTAAGATGAAAGTTTACATTTGATTCAAGAGTTTTATTCTTTTCGAATATACACATTCAATGTTAAAAGTTTTTATGTAAAACACTTAGTTTTATCCCACAAATTTTTATTTTCATTTTCATTCAGCTCATAATACTTTCTAATTTTCCTTATAATGTCTTCTTTAATTCATAAATTATTTAGACATGTGTGTTTAGAATTTTCCTTTTTCCCCTGGCATCCATATTTCTAGGGGGTGATTTTCTGGTTATTCTAAGCACCATTGTAGTGATGGTTGTGTGTCTGTGGTAGCTTTTAAAAATACTTTACAGTTTAAAATACTGCAGTTGCAATGTATTGCATTAATGGGTTTATTCTTATTTACATTGCTTTCTTTTCATAATGTTATTTTAATATAAAAATGCATGCCTTCATTCACATTAGTTATATGTCCAAAGATTATTTCTCAATATACTTTATTCTATTCTGTGATGCCTATTACATATGAATTGAAGTAACATAATCTGTTTAGAATATCCAGTAACTGTTCAGATAGAAAATGATATATAATCTCTATTTATATATCAGCATTGTGTTCTAAGTAAATTCTTCTGTAATATTTTCTGAATTACTACTTTTGGCTTTGACAGTACAGAGATAGAATTATTATATCTATTATATATTGTTTTAATGAGATATTTTTATTTAAAATATTTATTTATAATTGTTTGTTTCTCATATGAAGCATTTCTTATTTCACTCCTGCCTATTTTTTCTTATTTTTAAAATTTTTATGAAACTCATTTTTTAAAAAATTGATAAATGTAATTGAAATCTTTTTAGGTAGTTGTGTAACATTGACTTAAACTGTTCCAAGTTTTCATTTTGCTTGTTATCTTTCTTAACACTAGAATGTTTTTAATATGTTTTGAAGTTTCTGTTTGTTGGCTCAGTCTTAGGTTTTTTTAAAAAAAAATATTTTTAACTCTTATTCTCTCTTTCTATCCTCATTCTTCCTTATTTATATTTTTCTGCAAGTTATTGCCCAGGGCCTCACTTCTTTGTAATGTTGCTTTGAATTCTTGTCTTCTTTTGATATTGCAGATATAATTATCTATTTAATAGACAGCTTGGCTTATATTTCTATATGTTCTTACCTCCCCAAATATAGAGTTTCCTTTAAGCAATAACCACAGCTTGTGATTGAACTGGACATTTTTTTCAACATCCACTCTTGAGCAGGGGATTGGGGAGGAGGCTGGCAGGAAGGGAAAATCTCACCCTAACCTCAGATCTTAAGCATTGAGCTTAGTTCTGCTCTCATCTGTGGAACACCTTCAGTTCCTCTTACCTCCATAAAGTCAATATTCTAGTCAACATTGCCTATTCCTCACAAGAAGCCCAGTATACATATGAAGTAACCTCTGCTTTACTTATCTATTTGTTTCTATTTTATTTACTTTTATAGCTCAACTATATATTTTTTTGGGTTTTAAGTATTAAACTTATCTAATATCAGTATATATTTGTAGCAGAAGATGTGCATCAGAACATAAACTTCTTCAGCTGTGTTGATTATTCTACTATATACAACTTTAAAATTTCTATATCAGATCATTATTGACTGTCATTCCTTGAGCTTCAAAATACAGAATTTCTGGTTCAGGTAAACACATTCAAAATCAAACTAACCTTGCTACTTACATCTAACGCTTCTTTGAAACCCAGGCTATAAGAACTTCTACTTTTTGTTTTTTAATCAAACTGAAGCTCAGATGAGCTATGTAGTTTTTTTTTATTGTTATTGTTTGTTTTGAAAGATCATACAGTTTTATCTTCACAGAGGCAAGAGTAAAGGGAATTCTGAGTTTTCCTAGGTTGGTCCATACGCTATCAAATCAACCTATATCCAGTGACTTTCAAGACAGAATTGAGCCTATTGCAGACTAAAGAAAATAATATTTGGCAATTAGCGTCTTTACACTTCTTGAGTAAAGGACACGATCTATATTCTGTGGAGAAATCTCTCTTATGAGAGGGAGAGATAAAATATAGTGACTATTACAAAACAATTTAAATCCTAGAATTTTTAATAATTTTTAATAATAAAGAAAACTTGTTTTCTAGTTATGTGAAGAATTTGACATAAAAAAAATTTCAAAACAAGTCATTTGTTTTATAAAAATTTATGGAACAATTAGAATGAAAGTTTATCTATGCATTGTTTAAAGTAACAATTGTTTGTCTTAGTAAAGTTTAAAGTAAATACTTTAAACCAGTCTGAATTTGCTTTCTTGTTCCATATCTAAAAATGAGGCTTCTCAGTATGCTGCCTGCAAACAGTTCTTATATTATAATACTTCTTTGGAAATTCTACAATTCTACATGTAAAGAAATAAATGTATTTTGAGTAGAATATACAATTTCAGAAAGATGCTTAAAAAAGTAAACATAATTTTGAAAGCTCGAAGATATTTAAATGAAAATAATTGTCTTTAAAATTGACTTTCAGATTCTCTATAAAGCACTTTAGTACAATTATTTGGGTTTTCTTTCTCACATGAAAAAGATGGCTCATGCATTGCAAATTAAATAAATGAATTGCCAAAAATAACCTAGTTGCCATGTCTACAAAATGCATGGAGACTGACAATCATTGATGGAATGTGGGTGGTATGCTCATACAATCCAGAATATTCTAGCTGAGACTTTATTTGTCTTAATAGCTTCTCATTTATTTGGATAAAAACAAAAACAAGAAGGCAGAGCTTGGTTACAGTGATGACTAGAATTTAACTAAGTATTTAGTATTATTTATACCTTTGTAGTACTGATCAGTATATTCTTGGGAACTTGAAAGCACAGAAATGACTTGTTCTCTCTTACTATTGATGGTCATCATAATTCTAAGAAAATTTCAGTGAGAAAATAAAATTTTATTTGAATGAAGATTTGGATAATGCCAATAATTAGACAATACTGTATATATGTTTTTCTATTCCCCAAAGAGCAGAACACTGTTCTAAACACTGAGTGGGTGCTTACAGACATGATTAATTGGATAATTAGGTTACAAGTATCTATACTGTCACTTTTCCTCCATTTACTTAAAATTCCCTTTTCATTCTAGTCAGTTTAGACAATGTGAAACTTTTGAGACTCATACTTTGAATAATCTCTCCCTCAAGCAAAGTCGATCATTTCTTTCTTTTTGTCTCCAGTTAACCATAAATGTCTCTACTGGGGAAAGACTATTTCCTCCAATGTTGCATCCACAGCATGGTTATGGCACAGTAGACTTTTACTAATAGGAAGATAAGTCATAAACCATATCTTTTCTATTTGATGCTATCTTTATGACCAATAAGCAGAGACATTTGGAGTGAAGATTATACAGTCAGTTGATAAAACAGTAATTTAAAAAGAATCTGTTGCTGGTTAAAATCAAGTCAAATATTGATTTTGACTTGTTTAGCACTTAAAAATACATATGCACATAATCATACCTTAGAGCGATGAGATTAAATGTAAAATGAGTGAAAGTCTCATAGAAAAAAATTTCTTAGAAGAAATAGAGTAAACCCTATACTCAAAATAGAATCTGTAAGATAAGAATATGTTTTGACGTTTATAAAAAAAACTTAAGAAAGTATAGTCTTCTTTTGTTTAAAAATACATATTTAATTCTTAATTACTTATAATTGCTTTATACATATCTTGATTTGGTTGAAAATTATTTTTAAGTTGAGCTAATTATATATAGACGTGTGACATACAAATTGGCAAAAGAAAATATTTGACATACTCATGTAAATACAGTATATTTTTCTTTATGAAAATTGGAAGATCCATATTTTAAGACACTATATCAGAAGCTTTGAGCGAGTCTTAACTATTTAGTAATTGTACATTGTTGGAGAAATCATGAAAACCTCTGAGTTTCTCATACATATCTTATCAATTTCCAGTGCTACTTTTAATTTAATGCATATAGGCACTATTTTATTGTTATAATAGCTATTATTATTATTTTATGCTTATATCATTGATAATCATGAGTAATATAGATGATTTAGATTTAGCATATATTTGTTGCTTTTTTTAAAGATGACAGGGTGTTTTGGAAATGCCTGTATTTCAGTAAAGTATATATTTCTAATAATTATAATTTATCTCTTAATTCTGTATTTCAGTAAGTATATATTTCTAATAATTATAATTTATAATTTATCTCTTAACATTTTCCTCAATTTCTTCTTTAGTAATAAAAATACTGCCCAGTACCTGTGTTTAACTTGGAAATATGAATTCTAAAAAATCTTTCTCCTGTCACTTTCTTCATTCTTCAAGTAAATTATCGAACTCACATTTTCGTTCTCTCTATTTGGTAACAATAACCTAATTAGAAAATGTAAATATTTGAAAGAAGGGATGAAAATTAGTAAGTGAATTTATATTCTGTGTCATTTCAAGAGAAACTTGCAGACAGATCCTTTAGGTCTGTAAGGTTACAGTTGAGACTTTGATCTTATCAAAATGTGAAAATCAGCTTGCCAATAATTATTTGCATATACATGATTATCATTTGATTACAATATTAATTGAAGGTAAAAAAGGGGTTTTTTAACACTTCATTAAAAAGACAAGTTTAGAATCTACAAATGTATTGTTAATGTGACAATGACTTACATTTTCCAAATTCTCTCTTTGTATAATATCTAATAGCATTATTTTCCAGAGAAAAGAATATCATTTGAAATAGAGCCTCTATTAATATCATTGAATATTATTTTCATATGTCATCTTACTTTCAGAGAATATTGCAAATTTTAGTTTGGTCAATGTTATTTCAACATCACAGTGGTATGTCATATTATTCCTACATATTTATTCACTACATTTTTGACTACTTAAATTGGTTTTGTCAATAGTTACAGAAAACTCAAAGTGAATTAAAAATAAGGAACTTGATTAGCACATACAATTGGAATTAAGATATAAAGCAGGCTTTCTTTGGACTTAATCCAGCCACTGTGATCCCTTATATCTATAACTTTCTAGGCATCTCTGTTCTCTGCATTACCTCTTAATTATTCTGATAGTAAAATGGTTTTAGTTTTTCCAAAGTTTGCATTTGCATAAGGCGACATTTAGCAAATTAAGACCAATTTCTCCCACCTGACTTTCTTTTATCAGTGATAATTTTTATCCATAAATCTTCTGTAAGCTTCTCTTCCTGTCATTGACCTCACTTGTACTATATACCCATTTATGAATTCATCCATTAGATTTAAGTCTGGTTTTCTGACAGAAAGGAGATAACTGAACATGATTGCCTAGATCCAATCACAACCTACCTCCTAAAAATGGACTAATTCCCTAAAGTGTAAGACAGCTAAATAAAGGAGAGGGACATAAAATAAAAAATACTGACACACAAAAAAATAAACTGCTTATGAAATACTCTATATTATCTCACACTACATGATTGTTGTGAGTGCTGACCCATCTGTAGTTGCTTTGAGCATACATTTGTCTGCTCTTCAACACTCTAAACATTAGCAGATTTATAGTCTATATAATAATCTCTTAAGTTTCTTTGGGGTCCCAAGAAGTAACAATGCCTTTCAACAAATGCCATGAATCAATAGAAAATTTTATTCTGTTTTTACTAAAAAAAAAAAGGCTAAAAAGTTGAATCGCTCTGATTTGTTCAATCTTTTAGTTCATGAAAAATATAGCAATTTATATAATACACTCTACTTAAAAAAAAAAAAAGTCCACTGTCCCAATATTCTAAAACTAAGACTCTATCTGTCAAATGACCAGACCAAAGTAAATCTCATTTAATCATTGGAGCCATGTAAAAATTTGGACAGAGTTCTATAGCACTCATTTGGATGCTAAGTAAATGTAAATTATCAAAATAGACCAAATGGTAAGATAACCTGTGTAGTTTTCTAGATTTAGACAGATATTGATATAGACAGATATTCTTTCTCAGCATGCTTATTTGTTATTTAAATGCATGCTTTTTATTTTACTTATTTTTATACTTAAATATTTTGAATCACTTTCAGAAACAAATATCTTTGTTATGTCACAGTTTGCTTGATTTTTTTTTTCTTAAAATAGTATATTTTATTAAAGACTGAAAACTTTACTTTTGCAATCTGGCACTAAAGTAGTCCACTTTTGGGTTTAGAAAAATTATATAATTCTATGCATAGTTAAAAATAAACAAATGACAACAAAATCAACAAATAAATATTTAGCAATCATTAGCCCTTTGCATTTGTTTAAAATGATTTAACTACCTATAAGAAGTTAAAATCACAACAATATTTAAGCAGAAATTTCACATTATTTATATTTACAAGAGTGGAGCCTAGGGAATGGAAAAATGCCATAATAACTCAGTGAGAAATATTATTTTTTATAGAATGAGTACAATAGTCTTCTGTTGCTCACAAAATGAACAACACATGGTTGCCCAATCAAGCATTATATATTGGAAATTAAAAGAAGATAAAATTTAAACATTTGGTAATTCAATGGGCATAAGCATTCTTAAAATGGACAAGTATCCTCACATGGCAAAGTTGTGGCTAGCAAGCATCTAGCATCACTCCTTTTGATGGGCAATGCTACATTTAAGGACCAGGGCTAACATTCTGTCTCCACTCTTAATTGGGTTGAAGCACATATTGGACATGAAAATTAGTAGTAGAGAAGCTGACCAGTACCTTCTTGTTCCTGGCTCTCAAAGAGAACTGGAGCTTCTAGGTAGACTAGTCTCTTCTGTTTCTTTCAGACGATACTAGGAAATGATTGTAATTGTGACTAATTTGGAAAGGTGGTTGTGACTCCAACTGGTTATTCTGGCATGTATAAAACATTTTACATTAGTGGCTGCTTTTGTTAGCTGCTTGCCTTGTAGCTTTGTCTGTTAGATCCCATGGAAAATAAGTAGCTTGTTTTCGTCCAATGTATGACTGTCATAATCCTTCCCAAACATTTTTGTTGTGGTCTATGTGATTCAAAGCCGAATGTTGTTTTAGTTCTTTAAGAGATGTTTTTATGCCAATGGTTTCCAGTTCCAATATTTCTCATTTCACTAGAAATGGTCATTTTTGGTGTTTTCAAGAATTTTGGCTAGAGATGGATCACCAAAGAATGAAATAATAAGAAGCTACATGAAGGTAACTATATGATCTTCAAGAAAAATTCCAGCATTATTGTTTTATAGACATGGTAATGAAAATTCACAGCATAACTTACAATGGAAAAGTCTCCACATCCACATTAAAATTTATAGTTTTGAGAAGTATGCAGACACACTTGGACCTTTTCTCCCTAATCTTTGGGTTTATAAGATAAATATGTCATCCTTAATAACAATATCTTTGATGTTTTTATAAATAAATAGGGTTTTCTTGTTTTTTTGTTTGTTTTTTAGTTTTTGTATTTATTTCTTTCTCTTGGTTCTTGGAAACAATTTTCTTCTGTTTCTCATATATTAATAAACTCATAGTTCTCTATAACCAGTATGTTTAGGATCTAATTAGATTGCTCACTGATTAAACTTCTGTGCTTCTTTCTAAAAAAAAAAAGTGTAATTTTGTTTTAATACTGTTTTCTGTTTCTATTCAGAATTATTTTACAGAATTATTTTCTATAGTTTCATTAACTATCTAAGGTTTAAAAGTTAAATAACATTTACAATCCACCATCCCTGATAAATTTCTGAACTCATGCATTTCGTGTGCTAGGCCTCTGTGCTTCTGACCTCCTTTGCCTCACAGAGATCTGTAGCCATCAGGTGTCAGACATTTGTGCCTTAACAGGTGCTGCTGAGTATGTCTGACTTTCAATATGTAAAATGTTAAATTATAGAAAGATATAAAGACGGCGAGATTTGAAAAATCTTGTAATTAATCTTATAGTTTTACCAAAGAGAGCATCACTAAATCTGATAAATAACAGCTCCCATTTAATGGAGATTTTAGCTCCCATGCATGACATGTCCTAAATAAAGTATAGACACAACACTGGGTGGGGTGGCGGAAATTGATCTAATATCTAATTAGAATATTATCACATTTGGAAGTAATCTTTATTATTTTTCTAATGTCTACTTTAATGTGAAATCCATCCAGCAAAAAGTTGAATAGATAAGATTGAGATTTTTTTCATCAATAAATAGACTAAATGGTAGAAAGAAAAATTACCTTTTAGATTCTTATCTAATTATTATTTAATAAATGTTAGAACACAGAAATAATTTCTAGAACTACTTACACTGATAAACTCAGGTAAGTAAAATAGATTTAAACCACAAAAAGAGGTGATGCTAACATCCATACTATGTAGTGAAGTATAGATCTTAGTAGGTAGAAATGCCTTAAGAAAGGTTGCTGTCTACTTCCTAAAAATTCCGTTTGATAGTATCTTCAGATGATAGGTTAATTCTGAGTCAAATTTCATTTGACCCACTAGAATCTGATGAGTTTTGCTGCTTTTCTTTTTTAATTAGATCGATCAATTAAGGAAGTAAACATGGTAAGAGGTGATGGTGGCCTCTGCATATATTTCATAGAATGGTTTAACATGAAGCAAAAAAGGAACCATCAATTTTATTATTAAGCAATAATCATTTTCCTAGTTACATAACAGGTTATAAAAAAGGGCCAACATAAAATATACACAACAACTACACTTCCATCACCTCATCATGTATATAGAGACACACACAGAGAAAGAGAAAGAGAGGAAGAGGAATACAATTATGCACACAAATCCTAAATGGTTATTTTGATTAACTATGATGTAAATTATAAATTATGACCTGTCCTGGCAAGTCTTAGAGGATGAATCTTTTACTTGCCTTTCATTTTTTGGTTATATTTAACAATCTTTAATTTAGTTATTTAAAGTTTCTTTTTGATTTAGCACTTTTTGACCTAAAAATCATGCTGTAGTCAAGCCAAATTTCTAGTAGTTCGACAAGCACAGTCTTTTCATTCTAGTTTATGTTTTTTTTATGGGGTTCAATTACTGTGAAATTATGAAATTTCTTTCAAAATTGAAGTGATCTATTCAAGCCTTACATTTTGTTTCAAGATCTAGCTTATAACCTACTTTTTAATGGATTCTCTCTCTACTAAAGACACTTTCTAGCCATCATGTATCTCAGTATACTTATACTAATTATAGTACACTTGTACATGTATAGCCTCATCATTTGTCATGTTATTTCCAAACAGATATTAAGTTTTTAGGGAAATAGGATATGTCACATATGTGTTTTGTATCTTCTCATATAATTATGAAAATCCTTAAATAATTTACTGATCGATAAATAACTATGTACATACAATATTTCATATTTCAATCAGCTGTTGTCAGTATGCCTATAACCTTCATTTGGCCATGAAATCTTAAGAAATTTCGCACTCAGTCACAGAGTGCTTATGGGAAAATCCCCTTGCAAAATTGTAGACATTTGTATTGTCATCACATAAAATCTAACATGCTGTGGCTAACTTTTCATTACTAGAGTTAATGACTTTGAGCTTCTTTTTCACATGCAAAAGGAGGAAGTATTAAATGAAAAGGGATTTCCTTCTCTTATTTTCTATACTAAGTGCTAGATAATTGCCCAGAAAATGAAAATTAAAAAAGAGGTGCCTCTAATTTTGTGGTTAGTGTTAGATTAAAATATCTGAATAATCAATGCCATGGATAACATCAAATTTCCAACTGAAAGTTTCTGGCTAACTTTTTGCACACTTAATTCCTGCTTGTAGTTTTCATCTCACATCTTAACACACTGCATTTCTCAAAATTGTTATACACAAGTGCTGCCAAAAATTTCTAACCCTTTTATTCAGTTAGTATCTTCCTTATGCTTTCAAAACCTTACCTCTTCTGTTTTTCCTCTTTTTATCTCTTTCTTTCTCTTTTGTTTCTCTTTTTTTCCCTGTCTATCGGTCACTTGCCTTTCTCTCACCCTCATTTTTTCTTTTCTTTTACCATTATTATTTTTTTTTTTTAGAAAATTATTTAGTGCAAATACTGATGTTAAACTTTGAGATGTTCCAATGTCAATTTATATGGATTCTGCCCTTGAGGTACTTACTGTCTGGTAAGACAGATGGCATACACACAAATTGAATATAATATACATTATAAGTGATAAAAGCCATGAGAAAATTACTGATAAACAATTTCCCACATATAAACCACTCTTTTCCAACCTTTTAAATCATAACTTCCGAATCCCAGTTTACTAAACTATTTGATTTATTAGGCTTTTATGTATTTTTTACAAAGACTTCTATACATTAATGTTAATGAAAAATTGTTCAGCGTTTACTAGGACATGGAGAGCTATAGAAAGCTTAAGAGTAAGGACTTGAAATGCTGACAATCCATTTATATGTGATAATGCTGGCATCTGTATTGAGGAAGATTTCAATCAGAAGGAGGAATCCCAGTTCAGAGGCTACTGCAGTAGTGTAGCAGAAGACAAATAAATGACTAAAGGCATATAGCAGAGAGAGAGAAGAATGGATTGGAATTGACACAAATAGTACATATGCAGTATAATTATTATTTTCCTTTTTCATACAATGTCAGAACTCCTTGGGAAGAATAAGTCAGTGTGATATGGTTGGGCAGTGAGCAACTAACAGGAGTAGTGCTTATCAGCAGAATGGTGGGAGCATATGAGAATGTCTGTCTAGAGAACTTTGCAGAATAAGCCCTCTCTGTTGACCCACCTGGTCACTGTGAAGCTATGATCTCTGAGCAATGACACCTTACCCATATGACCACATTGGATATGTTCACGGAAGCTCAACCAAGTGTGGTCAAGAACTCCATGATGACTACAATCTGGATATAGAGCTATTTTCTAACCCTGAATGTCTATACTAAAAGATAAATCTGTTTTTGGTCACATGCCTATTTGAAATGAAGAAAATGGATTCGCAAGAAAAATAAAGACATTATGGATAAAAATAAGAACCAATGTCATGCCAAAAAGGATGTGACAAAGAGAGAGAAGACAGAGGAAGCAAGGACAGCATGTTGGTTTGGATTGTGCGGACAGCCCAGCAGAGGTGGCACCAGAGGAATCCATATCTATATAGGTTATCCTGCAGATTCTTCAAGATACATATGTATATTTATGATAAATTCTCCTTACTTTCTTAAGCAAAATAAAGTTGATTTTTTCCCAGTTGCCAAACGTGAGAACAGCACATCCATAATGAGAAAGGAAACCTAAATATAAAAGTTCTCAGACAATAGTGAGTTCTGTGGGTACTTTCAGTTTCTCTCCTAACAAAGACATGGTTGCTTTCCCTAAGTTAATCTGTGTCTGAATTGCATTCCTACTTCATACAGTCTGCAAAATTATTTTAAACGGGCATAGTGCATATTGGCATACCTGACTACATTAAAGAGATAGTCTTGTTAAATAAATTTATTTAAAATGAATAATATCTATATGGATAACATATAGAAAATAAAAACTCAATTATCACATTTACAAAATTATAAGTGGAACCTATTTTCAATATAAACTGAAGGTTGTAGGGAAATTAGCTAATGATTAACTTAGAAAGTTGATACAAAGTGTGATATGATTTGGCCTTTTTTTCCTATGCTTTAATCATGCCTAACCACAATAAAGTTATCTAGAAGCATCAAAAAAGTTACTTATAAGATAAACTGAACTGAATTGATATGAAGCTTTTAGTCATGAGAGGATTCCATGATTTTCCTGAGTCAAGATATATTCCATATTCTCATATATTGTCAATCAACATTAATGTTTTAAATTCTAAACAATAAGTCTGGAATAATGCAAAATCCTCAGTGCTCATAGATAATTTCAACTACACTCACTAGAACATGTGTTTCAAAACCATTTGTCAAAATATAATCCAAGAAATAATATACTTTTCCTTTGGAGGGTTATTAACATAGGATAATTATATTCATGACTGCACAATTTATTTATCTTTGTTTTTCTTTGTTTAGAAATAAAATATGTTATTAGCAACTTTCATTCAATCGGATAGCTATTTTGGTGGGGATTGTTTATACAATGTGATGAATATATTTAATAATTTCTATAAAATATTACACATTAACCAGAATTTTCTGAGATTTGTTTCTTACTTTTAAGAATCAGATGCAGAAAAACTTGAGGAACATGTGATAAATAGGGGAAAATTTTTCCTAAACCCTAACTTTCATGACAAGTTAGAGATTTTCAAACAATTAAAAAGTGAAAATGAAGACAAGATGAGAAAGAAGTTGATGTGGAAGACAGATTAATTTTCTAAATGGTCTGTGGTTAGTCAGTATCCACAGAATCTCAAAATCTACTTTTGTGTGTTGTATCAATCACCAGGACCCAGGTCCTGCGTGACCTCAGTTAGAAGCCAAAAACCATTTAGCCTTCACTTGAGTGAGCACATAATGTGTATGCCAAAGAATCATTAGTTTTCATCTAGGTGGCCTCATGAGAACCCCTTTTGATAAGAGCCAAGAGTCACATGTAATGTATTGCTTTGTTGAAGTAATGCCTTATATTTAAGTAGGTCCCTGTGGTACGCTGAACAGCATTTCAGACATATGACCACATACTAATCTCTTGATTCTGTAAATGAATCTTCTTAAATCTTATTTAGGAAACCAGTGTTTGCCAATTTGACTACCTTAAGGATCTTTAGACAAGGAGATCATTCTGGATGATCCTGGTGGGCCCTAAATGCTTACAAGAATATTTGCAATTATCCTTATAAGAGAAAGGTTAAGGGAGATTAGACAGACATGCAGAAGAGGAGATGGCAATGTGAAATTAGAGGCAGAGATTGACGTGATGTGGCCACAAGCTCAGGAATGCTGCCTCTATGAGATGGAAAAAGCAAGAAAGCAATTCTCTTGTAGAGCCTTTAGAAGTGTCATCCCACTGATACCTTAATTTTGGACTTCTGGCCTGCAGAACTGTGAGAGAATGTGTTTCTGCTATTTTAAGCCATCGAGTTTATGGTAATTTATTACAGTATCTACAGGAAACTAATACAGTCCCTATTCTACTTTTGCTATATAGACATTCCTTCAGTCAATATCCTGAGTGAAAAGTAGAATTCTGGAATCCAGAGGAGTGGTTGCATAAAGCAGAAATTGCTAAATATCTTAATATTAGTGAAAATGAATGGAATCGAAAACTAATAATCTTTCTTTAAGTAGAGCAGTGATCAACGGTACTTTTCGTATAACTATATAAATATACATATATATGTATATATGCAGTATATGTATATAAGTATTATACATTTGTTTAGGAGGAGCCAAAGAGACCTTTTTAATCCTCAAAGTAAATCAAATTGGTAAATTCTAATTTGTCAGCAAATAGAAGGGAAGTTAAGAAGGTGAGCTGATAAATTGAAAGAGAATGTTTTACCTCTTGTTTCTTGGTGAATTTAGACTTAACAAGCATTGCAGTAAAGTAAATAAGAGTCTACTCGTGGCACCTAAGCACCCACAGATTAAGAGGAATTATTTGCTGTAGACTGCTTGAAAGAAAAGATTTACCTGAAATGGACATTCCCAAAGGAAGAGTGTTGACCACATGGTTAAGCACCAGGAGGTTATATTCCATATTTTCACATACATAGCAAGTGTCTCTGATATGTTACAAAAAGACATTTCAAAATACTCAAGCGTAGCACTTTTTTATCTGTGTATCTACAGATGTGTATCTGTGTATCATATGTATAGTATAGTCTTTGCTGAGAGCCTCTACAGTTAAGAAAAACACAAAAAATAAGCCCTATCATCATGAAACAAGGTTGAAGGCCCAACTCTGCTAGTCATCTATATTGAAACCAGTTGGCAGCATGCCATTCCCTTAATCTATACAGAATTTCAAGCACATAACTTAAATATTTTTAAACTTTCATTTTGTTACTATGAATAGTTAGAGAAAAGAGTCAGGGCATATGATATGAACACAACAATAAAAAATATAAATAAAAGTAGCAACATCTTTATTTTTTATTTCAAAGTTAAAGCAGATACCACCTGTGTAGTCAAAAACACCCACATTCTTAACAGACTGGGAACTGTGAGTAGTCAAACAGGTGCTGAGAAGAAAATAGTAAAGAAAAAAATCTTAATTTCTAAAAATAAACAAAATACTTATTTTCAAGTTTTTAACATCCTGTTTTTCTTCCTATAAAGTTATAACAAGTTAACATATAGTAGAGTTATATTTTTCAGAAGGTACCCTAGCAGACCATAGAATTGTAACCTATAAAAAATGTCTAAAAATTGATGAACCAAACTTTTTGGTATTTTTTGTTTTGTTTTGTTAAGACAACTCCAAAAAGGAAAAGGAAATTTCTCATCAATCATTTATATTCTTGGAAATAAGGAGATTATAGGAACTATCTAGCCAGTGAAAAATCCTAACTTTACATTGATTGTGATATAACTAAGAAACCCTAATATAGACATGCAGTGAAATAGATGATGCTCTTAAAGCCATGTTTTGTATGATTATAAGTAAAGAGAACTTATCAAGGCAGCTCTAGCTAAAATGAGGATTGCCTTTTATGCAGAATACAAAATGTATGGTTACCAGATAAAATGCAGGACACTCAGTAGTTTTAAATTTCAAACAAATGACAAAATAATTTTCTAGCATAACTATGTCCCAAACATTGTACTATTATACTATATTTGTACTAAAAACTTGACTCGTGGTTTATTTGAAGTTCAAATGCAGCTGGGTGTCCTGTATTTTTATTTACTAAATCTGTCAGCCCTAACAAGGTGTCTTAGCTACATCAGTATCAGGAGAGTCTAGGAACAAGAAATGCAATTTCTCTCAATGACTCTGACTCTCCATTTCATTCTCTGCCTTCTCTCCTCTCTCTTTTCTCTAGAACTGAATGCTTTTTTAATTATTATTTCATTCTCATTTTTTCTTAACATAGAATAATTTCATCTGCCTCTTTTTTTTTCCTGTACTCAAGAAATAAAGAGATTGGCTCACCTTTGGTCATAATTTATCTCTGGTCAAATCAGTATTCACTAGGGTTTCACGATCACATGACCCAGTGTCCCCTCAATAGATACGGAAGGAACAGACTGAGAGAAGACATGTAAATCAAGTAGAGAAATTAATAAAATACTTACTTAAGACATAGCGATAAATCATGTCTTTAAAGAGTATTAGCTTATAAATCACAAGTTTATAATATTAATTAAAAATACGAGTATACGAAATCATCTACACTATACAACTCCAACTTTGTTATATATACATATATGCACATATGCAAACACAAATATGATCATACAAATGAAAAAAAAGTAAAGAAAATTATACTGGAAAATGTTCCCAGGGATGGTTGTTGCTATTGAATAAAATTAATTTTATCTTTTACATGTTTTTTCCTACTTGCCACATTTTCTACAGAGCCCTAATTATTTACGTAAAGAACCATAGTATTAAAAAACAGATAAGAGGAAGGAAAACATGTTTCCAAGAATTATGAATGTTGGAAAGGTTTCATAACCCAATGGATGAATAAACATTTGCCTAAATATAAATTACAAAGTGTTCAGTCCATATTTAAGCAAAAATACATTACTTTGTGTTGTCTTTTAACTTAATTTAATTTCCATATCTTATACAAATATAAACTAGGTCTGAACAGTAAGCATGTACTCAGCAAAAATTTTTAAAAAATAAAAGAGCTAAAAAATATTTAAGGTCATATAAGATAATAAGTCTTACAAGGCTTTCATCATCTGTACAACAATCTTAAGTATATGTGTCTTCACCTTTAGTAACATCTATGGTTTTTTAGTCTTCTGACAACCTATTTCATTATTTGTTAAAAATAAATTATATTTATTTATTTATTTATTTATTTATTTATTTATTTATTTTTTATTTTATTTTATTTTTAAAATTTTTTTAAGAGTCATCTGTAACTTCCAATGATTGATTCTGTTTCTGTGCCTATGGAATAGTATAATTTCTCTTTTACATAGAAGTACGTCTTAAAAAATAATTTTCTTCTCATTTGGCTGATTCTCAACTAAAATCTTCCATTGCTTCAACTTAGCTATTTTGTCTATGCAGTTTCCTTTTGACCTCCTGATTTCTGTCATAATAATAATTTGTTTAGGCATCTAGACTAAAACTTGCAGTACACAGTGAATGAATCACCAAATTCTTTCAATTCTTTTAAATGTAACTTGAATCCCTGTGTTGATCTCTCTGCTACCACTAGTTAGGTCATTTTTTTGTGCTTTGGTTATTGAATTTTTAAAAAAGTAGTCTCTCTGCTTCTTGGCTTGCTCTTCATTTGTGAAATTATCTTAAAAGTGTTACCTGATAAATCTTTGAACATATTGCTTCGTGTGTAAGTAGCTCTGCCCTCAAATCATCCATGTCAAACACAAAAAAGGGAAAAATCTGCTCGTAATTAGCTTTTAATACTTTATTACAAAAATAAAAATAACAAAATATGTTTTAAAATCCAAGATGTTGTTCGTTACCATTCAACCTGCCTAAAATACTTTTTATTTTATACTTACTTCTAAGAGTCTACCTTTCCTTCAAGTCCAGTTGAATTGTTGGGTCTTCCATAATACCTTTTCTTAAGTTCTAAATCCTAGTGGTTGCATCACCATCTGTAATATAACTATACAAATCCTTTAAAATGAAGTTCTAAGCTCTTATGCAATATAAAGTGCAAATTTTGATCAAGATTTTCAATAATCCGATAGAAAGAAGAAAATATTTAAATTTTCCTTTTTCCTTATAGCTTAGGAGCTAATGCTAACCATTGTTCAGGATTATGACAACCACGTTATGATCTAGGAGCAGATAAAATTAACATCTTAATGTCAATAGTGCTGTAAATTTCATACAGGAAAGTAAAAGTTTTCTCTCATATATTTTGTTTCTATAGCAATATGAAAAAGTTTCTAAACTTTATAAAATTTATAATTACAAAGCCTAGAAATTTTGTTAGAAAATAAAGGTCCTTTTAAAAATAAAAATTAATATTTCTTTTAAGAAAAAAAGTCAAGCATAATTCACAAATCTATGTAAATCATGACTAACTACAACTATACTCAAACAGTATAAATCTTATTCACCCAAAAGACATAATAGTAGCTAATTCCTTGGAGTTACCTATGAGTCATTAAATTGCACAAAGGACTTCTCAAATATGAGGCATGTAAAAGTTCCTTTGCGGTAAAAAAAATTACATTTTCCTTCAAAAGTTTTTTTTTTTTTCCTAATTAGAAATATACTTTGTTCTCCAAATATTTTGTATTTAAATAGAGTTTATCATGATTGGGATTTTTTTTTTTTTTTAACTCAGGTAGCCAGGGCTGCTGATATCACTTTGGGAGTAATTAGTAGCAAAATACTAAACAAATATTATATGAGAGTTCTCTATCAGATACCTGCAAACAATCAGGAATGAAAATAATAAAATTCTTGGAATTTTAATTCCAAAGATAAAAACTTATGAAATGAAGAATACATTGAATTTTTATTTCCAAGAATGTATGTAGAAATTATATTTTTGGAAGAATAACTACGTTATAAAAAATCTAATGAGTAATAGTTAGTCTTGAAATATTTTTTATATTTATATTACAGAGCCTTGATTTTATAAAGAATTGAAATTTGTGCACTGTCGATTTTCAGATATCTCTACCTAAAGTGAGAAAAGAGCAGCTCGTCATCGTCATTCTCTCGTTAGCTAAGAAAATTATACTTCCACAATGGTCTCCCTTGATCTAATTTAGGTTTGAGCTAAGAGACAAGGCTAGTAGTATGCATTTTAAATTACGCCTTGGCATAGTGTTATTTCTTCTGTGCTTTAGGTTTATAGATTAGCAGGTATTTCTACTACAGCTGCAGAAACAAGTAACAAATGGACAGTGTAAGGGCTGAATGTAGAGAAACAGGTGGAGACCATATCTTGAAGGAATATGCTAAGAAGCTAGAACTTTACTCTGGAAGTTATTCGAGGTGTTTGTGAGCAGAATGACTGACGTGATCTAACGTTGCTCTTCTGTGACAGTGCTGCTCTAATGTCTGCTCACAAAGACTTTTAAGATAATTCTCACACCAGGAGAGCTTTGTTTTCCTTTTTTAATAAGCATCACTGGCCTGGCAAGCCTTCATTCTTTGTCATTTCCATAAGAAACACTGTCAAATTTTCTAAAGTAAAGGAGCTGTCACATTCAACTCTATCATTCTATAAATACCTGCTTTGACAAGGAGATATATAGGTAAAGAAGAATACTGCTATTATACTGGGCTTTACAAATACACAAAAATACTATAATATTTAAATTGACAGTATAAAATACAATTGAAGTTTTAAATTTAACATCTGTGAGAATAATGCTGCATACAATAAAAAGAGGATAGTTTGGTTTGGGAATATGTGTTTTACAGGGCCCTCTTTTGTTTAAAGTGTTCAAGAAAATGCATGATCAGCCAGAAATTCTTCGAGGACTTATCCAGTTGAAGGATATTCTAGGTATGTTGTTTCTACTTTTTCCTTTTCCTATACCCATTTAGCTATTCACTGAATATATTTGTCCCATACCTTTACAAAATGATACATTTACAGTGAAAAGAAGCAGCATTCAAATAAATCCACTCATTCTACTTATTTCCTACCCTGACTTAAATTAAGTATCATGGGAGAAAATTAAGAGTCAGTTACAATAAAAATCTGGAGGTCTGTTTTACCATGTTCTCACCATCGTCTGCTATCCTTAAGAAAATTAGCACTGGCTTCATATATTCCCAAAATCAAGTATTTTCAAACAAAAAACAATTAGACATGTACTTGGAACAGTGGAAGCTTGTAAATACCAGGGAAATGTTTAGTAAAAAACAAAAACAATGCAGAATATCTGTGGTAAATAAAATAACTCATTTCAAAATAATCATTCAGGCACTACATGACTAAAAAAATTGTATGTCAAACTTGAAATTATTTCATCAATTCTCAGAATGAAATGTTAATTGTTCAATTGTATGTCATCGTTCTAACTAGTCAAGTATAAAATTAAAGAGATCAGCAATAACTAATGTCCATAATTAAAAAAAGAACTAAGTGAAATTTATCTCTTAATGTCTAAAATGAAAAAAAAAATGTATCAATGAACAAATTACAAAATATAGGCAGTGACATTACAGCCACATGTATAGTAAAATGTTTTCACCAGTTAGTGAATTTCAAAGGTTGCTTGACATTAGCAAAACATAGTGGTATAATTATAAATTACTGAAATTGAAATTCAAACCAATTTGACTTAACTATTGCTTATAAATTACATAATCTTGAGTAAGTTGTTTAATCTCTGATTTATCATTTCCTCTTCAGTGAGAATAATAAATTTTAAGATTCTTTGAGCCCTACTTGCCATAATGTATATAAATGACACTATAGTATATACATCATAAACTTACAAGTACAAATGGATAAACATTAGTTTTTTTCCTCTCAGAATAAAAGTTTTATGACTATATTTTGCAGGGTACAAATTTATTCTATGTTTGGAAAAAATACTCAATAAAACTTTATTCATATATTTTTTTTATATCCTTTCCCACTGTACACTCAGAATATTGTGTGGTTTAACAAATAAGTGCCCCATAACATCCATTCACTCTCACTTTCTATTATATCTTTTTGTATTCTCAGTGTGCACACCCATGGGGAAAGTATACTCTCCTGGAGGTTATCTATTTATGGTCAGACGTAGCATCTTATTTCTGACTGGAATAAAAACCAAGTAAATATAAAGAAGAAATTCATGTTTTTCAAGATGAGCTATCTAAAGAGGTCATGGCCACACACTGTACTCATTTTCCCTTTCTGTATGTATTTACCAGTGCTGGCAGCATCTTCTGAACTTTAGATTTTACTATGTTTTAAAAGGAAACTCAATGTCTTTCTCTTATGACCATATTATTTGCATTAGTCAGTATTTGCTAACAGCTGTAGAAAGCAACTACCAATCTCAATAGCTTAACATAATTCATATTTCATTTTTACTATTCACATCACGTTGTGTTTGAAAACTTTCTTATAATTGGAGACTCAGAGATCTAGGCGGCTTTCATCTTATATTGTTGCATCTTCATCATATAGCTTTCAAGATCTGTGTGGTTGAGATAATAGAATGTCAAATATCACACAAGGTTTTATTGGATAGGCTTGGATGTGATATATATTATTCTAACTAGCAGAACTGTGGCCAGAACTCAATCACATGACACTAACATAACTATAAGGGAGCAAATAAATGTAGTCTTCTTGTAAGCCAGGAGGAAAACTATCAAATTGGTGAAAATATAGCATCATATCTGCTATACAGTGTGTGCTCAATGAAGTTTGAGACTTTGTATTTCTTGATGATAACTGTGTTGCCTGTCTCAAGAACAGGGTTATAATACAGATGCAATGTTTTAGAATGAGTAAATACTTGCTACAGGTGAAACAAAATATACAGATAATAATGGAACATTATTATTTTTTGTGTCTAATAATACAATTATATAAAGACTGAACTTAACAAAATTCTGTCTCAAAGACAATATTAACATAATATTGTCTACATAAAATTAATAATAATCTTTACATATTATAATCAAAAGGAAGTGTTTGAAAGCCTTAAATAGTATTATTGAGATGTAATACTTTTTAATGTGAAAAAAAAAACATTTTTTCAGCAAGATTTAACATAAAAATTGCTTTTTCTTGAAAAGCCAGTGGAGAGCTAACCCTTGACTGTGGCTCTGTGAGAGGTAGATGGAGGACAGCAGCTCAAAGAGTGCCAATAGGTACAAACAGGGTAAAAACTATTCCCTGAGCAGCAGGTGGCAGATATTTTAAAGATTGCAACTTTTCTTAAATGTCATTACTCCAAAGATCTGTGCAAATAGACATATCAGTAGCTAGAGCCACAGAAATGGAATCAATGAAGTGCATGGGAAAAGGAAGGAATTATTGTGCAAAAGACCCATAAGAGAAATCAGAGAACCAGGCAGATATTTCCCAGATTTGAGAAGAAAATGACCTTGTCAGGACAAAAAAAAAAGTCCTCCTTAGTCAAAAGTTTAAAAATTAACATCAGAAACACATTAGAAATAAACTAAATTTGTTGGAATATTTGTAACTCCCCTAAGCCTATGTTTTAGTAATTTATTAAATATGAATTATGTGAAGATTTTAAGAGGATTCCTTAGATAAGTGAGTATTTTCATGAGTCCACATATACAAGTGACTTCACTGAGCACAAATCAGACCATCCTAGTGAAGAGAGTTTAGCTTCTTCCAATAAAAGTGCCTAAGTATAAAAGTTATACAATTAATGCCATTGTATAACCATCCAAAATAAAATCCAAAGAAAAGAATCTTTGCAGGAAGTAAGTGAGTCTTTCCGATGAACAATTATATAGAATCTCTGGAAATTGTTTTCTAAAATAGAATAACATATAAAAACCTAAATACTGACTTTAAAGAAGGAGACTATGTGAGAGCAAATTTAATCTTTTTTAATGCGAGTTCCATTCAGGTTACTGTGGGTTTGTAGAATATGTTGTACAGGATTTCTACAACTATTTCATGTGTTTATCATTAGCTAGACTGTTTCATTACTGATTTAATACTGTCAATTTTTATTCTAAAATAAAGACTGAATTCACGTTAATTTGTTTAATGCCTCTGAGCAAAGAAAAAAAGCTAGATACTTACAAAATCTAGAATCTTATTTTTCATTGGTGAGGGGAATAAACCTGGATTCCTTCAATTTCGATGTATTTATATAGCATTGCATTTACATATATAGATACAGATATAGACAGATATACATTTATACTTGTTAGCTTAGACAGGGACACAATTACACATGTATACACACACACATACCACATATACACATACACATCACTACACAAGTCAGATTTAAAAACGCATTGAGTTAGAATTATTTTCTGTGGATTTTTAGAGCAAAAATTTTCAATATGCAGAACCATTCACCAACAGTATATTTCCCATGACCCCCCTTTTTTTTCTATTATAGCCATCAAATAATTGCTTCTAAACAAATGCTTAATTCACCATTCCCAGTTAATCCTAGATGATTGTTGGGATTCCAGAAAGAAAAGAAGTCCAATGTCTGTAGAATAGAACAGTAAAAGTAGATACATATTAGATGATTAGATAGATAGATGATTGATAGAGAGAGAGAAAGAGAGCGAGAGCGAGAGAGAGAGAGAGACACACAGACAGACAGACAGACAGACAGAGATGATAGACAGATAGAAAAAAGAGACTCAGTAGAATGAAAAATAAGCCTTTTGAAATTGACTTATTTTGATGGATTGTAAAATAAAAATTCCTGTCGGGGTGGGGTGTGGCGGGGAAGTGCTGCAAATGCGAAGACTACAGAGAGTAATCACAGTATCATAGAAAGTATTCCTGGACTAGGTCTTAGACTCAGCTTCCTAGCTGCATTGTTTGGTTAAATATAAGTAATATTTAAAATCAAATATTACACATCTATTCACCAATATTTTACAGAATTCAAACTCTAAATTAGAACTTGGTAGACATGTAATTCTGCTTCCCTTCTAGGAGCAAATGATTTTTCTTTTCAAATATATTCTTTTAATTGGCTGTTTAATTGGCCTGACATGCTGAGTTAGGAAGAAAATGCAGCTGGTATTTCTCTTGCAGACAAACAGTAGTGGTTATGATGGTGATATGGAGAAGCAATGCTCATTTCACCATGCCATCTTTTATACCCAGATTGTATTAGTCTTACAAAAAACAAATCTTAATAAATTTAAAAGGATCAAAATCTTATCAAGCATCATTTCTGACCACAATATATGAACCTTGAGATCAATATCAAGAGAAAAACTGGAAAATTCAGATACATGAAAATTAAGCACAAACCGAATGATGAAATAAGTCAAAGAGAAATTAAAAGAAAAATCAAAAGCTGTCTTGAAACAAATGGAATTAGAAACACAACATATCTAAAATTATGGAACACAGCAAAAGCAGTTCTAACAGGGAAGTTCATAGTAATAAACACCTTAATGAAGAAAAAAAGAAAGATATATAAATGACCTAATTTTATACCTCAAGCAACTAGAAAAAGAAGACCAAACTAAGCCCAAAGTTAACAAAAAGAAATAAAAATAGAAAAGAGCAGAGAGGAAATAAATAAAATAGAGACTAAAAGGACAATAGAAAGATCAACAAAAATAAGGGCTTTTTAAAAAGATAAACCATATTGACAGAATCTTAGCTAAAATAACTAATATTAAAAAATTGAAGACTCAAATTAATAAAATCAGAAGTGAAAGATGAGACATTACAACTGACAACAAGGAAATACTGAGGATCATAGGAAACTATGAATAATTATACACCAGGAAATTGAATAATCTAGAAATAGCGAATAAATTTCTAGAAACATACAACTTATCAAAGGGAATCATGAAGAAATATCAAATATAAACAAATCGATTTGACTAAAGAGGTTGAATCAGTAATCAAAGCCTCCTAAAAAGAGAAAATTTCAGCTATTTGTGATAACATGAGGATATTACATAGAAGACAAATACTGTACAGTATCACTTATATGTGGAATCTCTCTTTCTCTCTCCTATACACACACATTTGTTTGTTTGTTTAAGTCAAACATACAGAAACAGAATAGAATGGTGATTGCCAGGGGCTAGGGGGCACAGGAAATGGGAAGAAGTAGATAAAAGAGTAAAACTTCCATTTCTAAGATGAATAAGTTTTGATGATATAATATATAGCATGGTGACTATAGTAGCTAACTACATTTTACACTTAAAATTTGCTAAGAGAATTGATTTTAGGCATTTTCACACAAAAAAAATGAAAAGTAACTATGTTAGGTGATTGATGTGTTAATTAATTTGATTATGGGAATCCTTTCACAATGTATGCATATATCAAAAATCATATTGTACATTTTAAATGTATTACCATTTTATTTGTCAATTGCACCTCAAAAAAGCTGTAAAAAATACTTGGTAGTTCCCGCTAAATGTTCCCAACTCTCCTCTTAAACTGAGAAACAGAACTTCACAAATTACCTTTTCCATGAGTACTCAAACACTGAAAAAACTCTTCCCTCCACTTAGATTACCTCTATCCTTGTGTCTAACTCATGAATATCTATTTATCCTTTGTGACTTAGCTCAACTTCAGTCTCATCTGGTAGGCTTCCTTGCCAAGTCTCTCTTCTACTCTAGGCAGACTTAGAGACATATTACTTTGGTAGTCATAATATATTATAATATTATAATAAATTATAATATTACATATATTATTCCATAATATATATGTACATATATATATATTTGAGCCACATCACATTGTACTATAATTATTTCTTTTGTTTCTGTCTCTTTAAGTAGGTTGTATACTCAGCATAGATTTGTATATTCTACATTTAGTGCAGTCTCTGAAACATACTAGTATCACAATGAATGCCTATAAAATATTTTCAGGATTGAATCCTTTCTTGACTCATTTATGAATTGGTTCTATCAACTATTATTGCTTTCTCTTATAACTGCGGTTTCCACTTGGCTATGGATTCCTTATATTCCTTAAAACAAATCAAAACAAAACACATTTTTGTAACATTGAGCTATCATATTTCTGAAAACAAGCGATGACCATTACTGATTCTTATTCCTCATCCCTAATTCACTCATTAGTCCTTGAACTATATTTTTATCTTACCATTTAGCTTGAATCACTTCTCTGAAAGTTGCTAGTGATGCCCTAATTGCCTAATATTTTCCTATTTCTCATCTCGCTAGAACTTAATGAGATGTTTTATACACATTTACCATTCTCTTTTCTTGGGCTTCTTTTCTTATGTCTTTGTGACTTTGTGATATCCTGGTTTCTGATTATTTCTCTGACTTCTGTGTCTCTCTTTCCCTCTCTATCACCAATAGGATATTTTCCAGTTTACATCTACTTTATGTTCATCTCAACAGTCACATCATATGATCTTAATTAATTTCTCTATAACATGGAGGGCATAAAATTTGTGTCTTATTCTATACTTGTTGCTTATCTTCTTGGATATTCTGCTGGTGTCTGATTTTCAACATTTCTAAACTAAAATGTGTCATCTCCTATATCATACATACTACCTTTATCATTCCATATTTCAATTAATGATGCTGCATTGTTCTCACTGACACGTGGACTTGGAACGCATACATATGTTAACATTTCTCTCTATCATATGCTTCTTGTACAGTCAATCTTTCTTATAAGTTTATTTTCAATGTGTTTATTTGTAATTCTTGGTTTTCTATTTTCCATTTCTATACTGCTTAATTCATATTCCATTTTACTGTAGCTTTTATCTATTTGTAATTTACATTATCTTCTAATTTAATTCAACATCGGCAATTTCTGCTTGCTCTAAATTTACATAATATAACACTATAAATAGGTAGACAGGGTAAAGGGGGTCAAATATAGGGGGTGGGGGAGGTGAAGTGAGTAAAGGGGATCAAATATATGGTAGTTGAAGAAAACTGGGTTTTGGATGGTAATCACACAATAGAATATGTCGATGTCAAATTATAGTATACATCTGAAAATTATATAATTGTATTAATCAATGTTACCCCAACAAACTTAATGAAAAAAAGCCACTATAAATAAACTTATGAAATTGTATAGTTTTTTTATGTTACTCAGTACTAATCAATCTGAAATTCTCTTCCCTTATTCTTTCCCATTGAAATTTCTCTCAACTCTAAAGGTCTAAGTCAAAGTCCATTGTCTCTGAGTCCTTCAGTCAGATTATCTTCACCATCCCAGTAATAGCTCCCTTTAACTCTAATACTTCAATCTCTTGATTTGTTTTACAGTAAATTGCCTATGTGCTTTTCCCTATTTTAATTTCACTGATATTTGAGAACCGTCTCATTCATTTTATTCTTTTCATGGTGCTAATCACATTTTTATGGCTTACCAAAGTTAGAAACTGTGTTGTATTTCCTCTAACATCTTGTCTAACACTAAATACATATTTCCTAATAATTAATTGAATGAATGAATTTGTCATAATCACTAGATACTGTCTCAGAACTTTGTACATAGAATCTATGTATGTCAATTTGAAATATAGAGCATTGCATAATATAATACAAACCCAAAATGTTGTATACTTACATGTTAAAAAATAGCATGACAGACTACAATGATTTTGAATTTTTCAGTGAATTTAAAGACATTTTGAAATAACAAAGCTCCACATCATCATTATTGTGACTATAATTTTAAAATGCTCTAATTTAATGAGTACTTACTAGATATCAGGTGCTATGTTAAACATGTTATACATAATATTTTATTTTCACGGAAACTATAGAGTATTACTAGGTGCAATGTTTTGTTCATATTTTATAGACGAAATATCTGAAGTCGCCCAGTGAGTGAACATTGTAGTAGGGATCCAGACATTTCTATCTGTTTCAAAACCTCAAGCTCTTAACCATTGCACACTATTGTCTTCCACTTTGCATGTTACAGTCCAAATGCATTTTTATTTTTCCTGACATAAAATAAATTGAAATGTTCTTTGTGAGTCATTCATTCAAGTACTATCAGTTGCCCTTTTCCTGATAATGGCATGATTCAGAACTTTTAATAATGATTATAATTAAGCAATGATATCATTGCCCTGTTTTATGAGACAATAATCAAATTCCTAAATGGCCAAACTAGAAGGCCAAAGGCAGAGCAGTTTATCACAGTTAGAGAATCAGATTACTGCTGAACAAAACAGAGAGCCTTGATATGCATGTTTGAGGGTTAATAGCCCTCTATCCAATGTTTTTTAAATGTTATATTGGCAAGATTAAAAATGGAAAGGAATAACGCTGGTTTTATTGGATATGTCTGCTAAAGTTTCTCTAAATGATGAAGAATATTAAATTTCTCAATAGAGCACTTGACTCGGAGTCGAAATAACTCAAACCTTTCTTAAGTCATTTGCCATCACTAAAATTCAGTTTCCATGTTTTAAAGTAACTGATTCCTTGTTAATAGCCAATGATTGGATATGCCAGAGAAAAATCTTTGAAATCATACGTAATGAGGGAAAGAAAATGTATATATTCATTGATCTTCCTCAGCTTTTCTATATATATGAGCAAGTATTGTATTGTACTATATTGGCATATAGTACACATTAGGAAAGACCAATTTCCATTTTCTAATCTAAAAAAGTACGACATTTCTCCCACTTTCTGAACTCCTACACAGCCTATTTGAAAAGGACTTCCCTATATAGCTTTATTTTAAAGGATGTCACACAGAAACTGATTGACATGTCAGAGTTTCAAAAAGATTAAAGTAAAGGCATTCTCACATATTTTATCTGTGGTTTATGGATTTATATTAAAATAATCCTCACTCCCATAAACATTGAAAAACTTCAGGACTATAGGTATTTTAAAACATGTAATTAGCAAGTTATGTCTACATTAAATACACACGTCTGAAGCCTGTTCTTAAACCGAAGTCCAATTGCAGATAAGTAAATACATTAAACCATTGAGTAAAACATTATGTTTATCTTAGGGGATTATTTGAATAACAAAGTAACTTACATATCATTTTAGAGGAAAGAAGAATAATTTCACATAATACAATGAATTCATTCTTTTGAATAAAATGGGGTAAACCAGAAAGAAATATGGTCAATGCCATAATATCACAAGTCCCTCCTTTTTAGAATGTACTACAAATATTTAAAGATTGTTTTAATATACCACTTTAGTTGAAAATTCAATTAAATAATTTTTGATGATATGTCTAGTAATAAAAATCTATTGGTTTTAGACTAATATTTAATGTAATAAGTGAACATGGGTTTCATTGATTTTATTAGTTCAGTTTCCATTTTGCAATTATATAAATATAACCTTAACAGTTTATAATTTTTATCACTTACATGTGTTAAAGAAAAATTTTTCATTCAAATGTTAAAGAACAGTAAACCAGCCTTTACTTAAAGCAGGAGGGGCAATGAGGTTTTGTTATATGGGAGAGAGACTGGGCTCAACTCCAAACACAACAAGGAAAAGTGGGACTTTAGAGCCAAAGAGCAGATGGGGGTCAGTGATTGGAAAATTACTAAGAGGAAACACTGGGTAAGATGGGATCTGGCTAACCTGACCTGATTCTTGCTGAAGGCAGGTGGGGTGATTAGACATCACTTGTGGGGATGGTAAACCATGAGGAATCTGATTAAATATCAAGAGTGATTAGATATTGAGGATTATTTGGCTAAAATGACTTTGTAGCATTCTTCCTAAAAGTTGAGACCCAGTTGAAGCAGAGCTCAGAGGAGCGTCATTAGAGTTTGGTTGAGGGGAGATCCTTTGTCTCCTGGTTTACAAAAGAAAATGGCTTCTTTAATCTTTTATTCTCAGCCAAGTGTCACTGTTAACCTCACTAAGTCACTAAGTGAGGTTGCCATGCACCAACCCCACTTAGACTTTGTGTATATCTTCTCATATTTCTTTGTGTATATCTTCTTGTATATATATATCAACATTTCTATGATGGCATGTAAATCCCTATTATGATCTAGGTCAGGAGTCAGGAAATTAAGCCACGTGGGTCAAATTCAACTATTGCCTATTTTTATAGTTTTATTGGAATCCAGACATGCTTATTTGGTTATGTTTGGTTATGCTTTATTTATGGCTCCTTTCTCACTATAATGAAGGTATTAAGTATTTGTGATAGAGATTGTCTATCTCATATCCTAAAATATTTACTCTGTCAATTACAAAAAAAGTTGGCTAACCTCTGTTCTAGGCCAAAACTTTCATTTTAATTTATTTTTTGTCTCCTTCACTAATCTTAAAGTCCTAATAAAATGGGTCAATTTTTGAGCCTAAAATTATGCCATTTCCATATCCTTTCCTGCACTTTTGCATGTGCAAAAAAGCCTTTACCTCAAGAACTTGTTCCCTTTGACAATATCAGAAATCACACTCATTTCAAGGCCTAACTTGAATTCCACCCAAAGTCTTAACATCCTTCCACTGAAATTCAGCTCTCCTTTTCCTGAATTTTCACAGCATTTACTTTTGCAAATTATAACACTTGTTACATTCTGATACATGTTGGAATTTTTTTGAGTATGTTTCATATCCCTCATAAACCCATTAGCTCTTTGAGAATCATTGCTAGGAATTACTAATTTGGATTTTCTCATCAGACCCTAGCACACAGAAAATAAAAATTTCTATAGCTGATAGACATTTTAGAGTTCATTGTGTTTCATAATAGGAGTTTAAGAAATGCAAGTAGATTGTATGATGGATAAAACGATAGAAGAAAAGACAGGGAGAGAGAGGTATGTGAGATATGGAAAGCAATTAAGTTGTTCCCTCTAATCAGAGAGACTGAGAAAATAAATGTCAGGTACCCTGTAATAGACTGTAATTTTTAGAGAAGTTTTAGATTTACAGAAAAATTAAGCAGAAAGAACAGAAAGTTCCCGTATAGTACTTTCTACTTTCTGTATCCCATATGGTTTCACTAATTATTAACTTATCACTTTAGTGTGGTAGATATGTTGTTACAACTAATGATCCAATATAGATACATTATTGACTATGTTTGAGCGGATATATTACTGGACTCTCTATTCTGTTCCACTGATCTAGTGGTCTATTGTTTCACTAGTATCACCCTGTTTTGATTTCTGTAGCTTTATAATAAGTCTTGAAGTCAAATAGTGTTAGTCCCCTAACTTTGTTCTTTCTCAAAATTGTGTTTGGCTATTCTGGGTCTTTCTTTTCTACATCAATGTTAGCATCAGTTTGTCAATATTCACAAAGTAATTTGCTAGGATTTTGATTAGAATTTCAACGATTCTATAGATTAAGTTGGGAAAACGTTATATTAATATGGGTAACTATTCATGAATGTGGAATATCTACTTAGTTCTCAGATTCTGTTCATCAAAGTTATAATTTTCCTCATATATTGTACATGTTTTTAGATGTATACCTAAATATTGCATTTTTTGATGCTAATGTAAATCATCATTTTAATTTCAAATTTATTATTTATTGCTGATATATGGGAAAGCAATTGACTTTTGTATATTAACCTTGTAACCTTACTAAAATCATTTATTAGTTCCTGAAATTTTGTTGTTTTTGATTCTTTGAAATTTTCTACATAGAAAATCACGTCACATGTGAACAAAGACAATTTTGTTTCCTACTTCCCAATCTGTTTTCCTTTTATTTCCTTTTCCTGTTTTATTGCATTAGCTAGAAATTCTAGTATAATGTTGAATAGGAGTATTGAGAAGTGACATCTTCTCTTGTTCCTGATCTTAATGGGGAAAGTCAGACAGTTTTGGTAGTTAGAAAAAAAAACTGTAAAGTTCTTGAATGTGGTCCACCAGGACAGTCTTGTGTTTAAGGCTTAGTAGATGAAGACATTATGATAGTGAAGGTCAGGGGATGGAATTTGCATTATAAAAGCAATTGATGAATGTTGATAATCTTCATAGAGAGTAAATGTCAAAGTACTAAGTTGAATTTTCAGCTAATTTTTCATCTAGGCTAGAATAGCCTCTTATTTCACCTCCAAAACACCGACAAAAAAAAAAAAAAAAGTCATAACTAAAAACATAAAAACAAATAGGCAGTCAGTCATATTCTCTGAGCACCCTGAGGATAGATCTCAAGAATTTATTTCAGCTCATCAACCAGTCATTATTGTAAGTAGACAAGAATATTTATTTATGGCCTAATATATGATAGTCCCAGTACCTATGTCACTAGAGCTAGAGATGTAGACAAATTCATTACCAAAATAGCATGTATATGAGAAGTTCCCTTAACTCTATATTACTTCATGTTAACAAAACTATTTTAAATCATTTGACATGGGGTTTAATTTGTCAGAATTTGATGGAGAACCTGATCATTATGTATTGGGCTTTAGAGGGAATATTTTTTTTCATGGATCAATGACTAGGTACATTAGTCTCCTATGGCTACTTTAAAAAAATTTCCACTTCAGTGGAATGGCTTAATACAACATAAATTTATTACCCTACAGTTTTCTAGGTCAGAAGTCTGACATGGGTTTCTCTAAGCTAAAATCAAGACTGTTCCTCATTGGGGGTTCTAGAAGAGAATTTATCTCCTTTTGATTGTAAGACTGAGTCCCCATTTTCTTCATGGTTGTCATCCGATGGCCATTCCCAGTTTTTAGAGACCATCTGCATTTCTTGCCTCATGGCTTCCTCCTTCTGTTTTCAAAGCCTGTAATAGTGGGTTGAGTCCTTCTAATGGCTCATGTCTCTGACCCACTGTTCCGCCTCCCAAATCCACTTTTACCACTAATTCAATTATATTAGGCAACTCTGATGTTTTGGAAAAACCTCTCCGTTTTAAGGTCCTAGATCTCAATTACCAAGGTCCCTTTCTCCATGTAAAGTAATATATTTGTAGATTTCAGGGAATCAGAGCATGGGCATCTGTTTTGTTTTTTTATTGGGGGAGGGTGGATTATTTTGCCTGCCACACTAGAAAGTGAAGAGGACAGAAGAATTAAAGTCAAGTGAGAAAATATTTAAGTTAAAGTCAAGGAAAATCATGCATATCTTTGGATTGCAAGGATTTTATGGCTGAACAAAAGTAAATAATTTTTCTTAAGTGTGGGCATTTGATACTTTTCTTCAAATTTAAAGTTTAAAGACCATAATTCTTTCAACATAGTAATTATTTTATTCCAGTTTTTTAAATACATGATGCAACTATTCTCAAACTTCTTTTGTAATATGAAACACTGTGTAAATTTTTAGTGTTTAGAAATTTTGTTCCAAGGCATTTAAAAAGTTATTTCACTGAAGTATTTGAAGTGCCTATATCATATCAATTTTTTTTCAACATGAACATCTATCACTATGGTGAATAATATTAGAATAGCAAAGAATTAAGGAGAAACCATCAAATTTTTTAGGGTATTCAAGTTTTAATTGAGTTAAGGTATCATAGTTTACTTTCATTCCTGTATTTTGTTCTTATTATTCATACATTTAAGATTATATTGATAGATTGTTATTAGTCTGATTCTTCTCCTAAATGTTATGCTGCTGGAGGACAACTTAGCATTTTATTTTATTTTTTCATTGACTTACATAGTGCTTGGCTTATAGTAAGCACTCATTTTGCTTATTCAAGTTGAATTTAGAATATTTTTCTTTCCTTAAGTTTTAATTTGTCTCACTTATTCAAGTTGAATTTATTTTGCTTATTCAAGTTGAATTTAGAATATTATTCTTTCCTTAGGTTTTAATTCGTCTCCACAGAAATGATCATATTAGCCCAATTAAATATCTTAGCGTGTTTTACACAAAATGGTATAACCTCAAGAAGCCAGCTTCACCTTCATTTAACCAGATTTATTACTTTTGAGTGTGGAGTTAAGGTAATGCTCTAGGATAAAAAGGAGCCCATTTGATTGTGATCTTTTGATTGCCAAGTATTTTAACAAACTAAAAGAACATCATAAATATGTGCAAAAGTATGTGCAATGAAATTATCTTACACATTTAAGGTGGTAATAAGCAAACTTTTATTTTTAATCTAAATTCAGATATTGTTATTTCTAATAGAAATAAAATTTTATAGCAAACATAACCCAGTGTTTATTATCAAAGCTTTTACTAACAACTTATTTCAATCAATTTCAATAAGAAGCTGATAGCAGAAAAGTAGCAATAACTTGTTTAATAAATTACAGGTCTACCAGTCTAATATAAATATATAATATTTCTTACACTAAAGAGAAGTGGACGTCTGCTGATAAGTCTACTCCAATAATTTCCATTTTTAAAAAGACTTCCTTTCCACAAGACTAATGTGTGTGTTTTGGGGCCTTCTTGGGAATTCTCTTGCTGTTATTTTTGGCAATGTGGATGTGCCTCTATACTAAGTTAAAGATCGGCCGCTAGGAAGGCTGTTTCCACTTTGAGTCATCAAATATGCTGTCCTACCTGAATTGATTTGAAATTTTTCACTTGCACATAAACAAGATCTGACTTCAACCAGTTAATAAAAAGACTTTACTATGAGGGTAATGGCATGTCTTATACATGCAAAAGGATAACCCAAAGCTGGCCATTAGGAGCAAATGGAACTAAAGAATACAGATATTCAGGTTCTAATGCTTTTGCTCATCTCTGCTCCAATGTATGTACTCAGTTTCCTCTCCTTTTTCTCCCTCTCCTTCCTTATTATTTATTTATATAGACATCCCCCCTATTGGTTCTGTTTCTTTGGACAACTCTAATATACCATTTCTAGAACTGAAACTACCCAGTAACTTTATAAATTTATTTATGTATTTTCGGTCCCTATTACTGCTCTCATTTGACAGTTATTGATACATGGAATTTTAGACTCTAAAAATAGCCAGGGGCCAGATGAACACTGAGACAACACTGAGATACATGCTAATTCTTAACATCCTTCTCCAGCTCAGATTCAGTAAAGCAGATTTAAAGAGGCAGATCATGATGCCCACAATTCACATTGCCCTTTTCTGAGAGACACCAATATATTCTTAATCTTGCTGAGAAAGCAATTCTAGGAAAATATTACGTGTTCATTACCAAGTGGCATCTTTAAGGCTAGGTTAGCACCTTACCCAAAATATAACTGTATCAGTGACAATCAGTTTTAAACAAAAGCTCTGCCTAAACGAGAAAAAAAAGAGTAGTTAGTATCAGTAGAGTCTCCTTTGGAATTTGAACTAGAGATATGCCTATAGAATCATTCAGTTATTAGTAGGAACAGAGTAGAAGGAGACTCAGAGAAAAAACAGATATGGAAAGAATTGTTAAATCACATTAATGTAGTGCACTAAAGTGAACCCCAACAACTCCTGCTATGATTAGGGAACCCTCACAGTGCAGCCACCCAAACTGCCTTGGATTCTGAACTCTCTTTAAAGCCATCAACTATGTTTCCATTTGTGGAGGCCTGGGTCTATACCATCTTTGGGTCCTGTAATTGTCTAGTCTCTTTTATTGACACATGCTGCCTCATAATAAACCCATTACTAGAGATAATCTAAACTGAGTCTCTGATGCCTGTATCCCAAAGAGAATAACTAATATATATCTTGTAATATTCACAAGATGATGTCAGACTTCTATTTTGGAGTTGTTTACATATTTCTGCTCTCTTTTGTTGTTCTAATCAGAGAGATACCATCTCTTGGCAGGTAAACAGCTGTCCGTGTGCATATAAAACTTTTGAGAGAATGCAAAATATTAGGGAAATAATAATGATCATTAGCAACAAAGCATTGCTCATGGTTTGGAGAGTACACCTGAGCCAGGGTCCCCATGACCCCAAACAGCTAGAATCAAATAAGTCAAGAGATCCAATAAGAGTAATACTACTTTAAGTCAGTTGGCCTGTTTATGTATTGTGTTTCTGTGTCTCTACTTCCTCACAAGTGTTTATCCATTGAGCATATTCTAGAGAAACTGATTCATTGGAAATCAGGGAGAAGTTTGTTACAAGCAGAAAGAACTACAGAATCACCAGCATTCAATAAATCCAATAATCATTTGCAGGTTATATCATTCTCTTTTGCAATGGCTTGAGATATATAAACAATGATATTATCTTTTCAGGCCAGAGTAAGAAAGAAGGTGGATAAAAGAATCATAAAGACCCTTTTTCATGGTGTAAGAATTAGGGAAAGGATGGTCAGGGAGATAGGGAGTAAGAAAAGAAATATTCTTGACTCTCTTGATATGAAGTCTTGGGAGGAAGCAATTTACCTCCATGTTTGCTATTTCTCTTCCTAGTCAAACTGATGTTAAGGTCTCCAGTATTTGAATAGGACCAGATGTTAGGTGAAGCCTTCTTCAGCTGTGAAATACACACTCAAGCTTTGAAACCTTGTAATTTGACAGTGGTGACAGTGCAATTGTTGTACTTCGTAGGGTCCTTTCTATGAATTTCACTTTTGCAAAAGCATCAGAGTAAGACAATAATGGTATGTAAATGAAAAAAAAAAAAACACTTAAAAATACCCATGGTTAAGAATCTGATGAGAATTCATTATAATGGAATTGACAAGGAAATTTGGTTATTTCTGAGATATAATATATTTTAAGATAATAACTGGAATTATGTCTAACATATCACCACATATCAGATTTCCAGGAATTTAATACAATTTCTAAACAGATATGAATAACATGGTGCATCCATGCAAATATAACTAAGAAGGTTTAGCATCACTTCTTATTGGATAATACTTCCACTGTAATTTAACGTATCAAATAAATATAATTATTTTAAAGATTTACCAGGTGAGAGACAAATCTTTTGAGATCTTCCAGAGACACTATGGAAAATTTCATAATTAATTTGAGGTCAAAAAGATTTTATTAACGATTTGATTTTTGGGAAGTTTATCAAAAAATTTTCACTTAACAAAAGTGACAGTTAAAGACTTCAGAGGCAAATACAGCAAGTTACATAGTTGTGAAAATCTTAGCTCTTTTAATATTGAGAAAATGAGGGTTGTTTAATTAAAGACCTGACAAAGACAACATAAAAGACAGTAAATTATTTTGGTAAAACACAAAATCTTTGCTTTCTAAGTTGATTATTAAAAAGTAAAGAAAAAACTTTGTTTATAATTTATTAAGAAAAGACCAATAATCTAAGAAAACTTTGTTCTCTTAACGAAGCAAAAACTAAATTCCAATTTTGCAACAGTACATTTTTCATATTAAAACTCATTTTTTAATTTAAATAATTCCATTCCAATTTTAGCCAGCGTAGCCACACATAAATTTTCTTTCTCGATTTCTTTTCCATAAAACTCTATAACCTTTTGTATTAGTGCACTACATTAATGTTGTTATTATATTTTTCCTCTTTCTCATACTGGATTTGTTGTTTTATGTAAAGGCAGAATTCCTTTCTTTTTCCCTTAACAAAAACTGTTTCCTCATACCTCGTACTTTTCTTACCAAAAATATTCTACTTGTACAGATATGTTTCACTTATTATTTTAGTAGTTTTAATTACATATAATAATTAGAATGCTTAACCCTCAGAATCCTTAATTCCTCATGAAAACTAATAAGTAAGTAATTTATACATTGTTACTCTAGGTTCTCTAACTGGCAAATTTATAAGTACATTTCATAATTTTTAGAACTATATTTTTCCTCATAGTAAATTTGTTTTGTCTTTATTGAAATATAATAGACAATTAGTTGTTTGTATTTACATTGTATAATTCAAAATTTTTAATGTGGCTCATAACTTGTTTACTAATAGACTCAAATATTTTCAATTTTTTTATAAAGGAAGCTAAAAGTAGATAAGCCCATACCCTGTAATTAGTGTTTCAGTATTTCATCTTTTCAAAAATGATATAGATATTCATAAAATAGCCATCATTTAACTTATTTCAGTGTGTTACCATTGGGGGCAATCTAAATCCATCATTGTTCCAGGGGCACTGAGGGGACCTCAGTTCTTGCCACCAATGCAAAGTAAAGAATTAGATTAGAGAAATTTAGGAAAAGTGAGATTTATTAAAGTATGTTTTAAGAGAGAATTGGGCTACACCAGAGATGGCTGCAGCGCTGTATAAGTGGGCAGGTCTGTATTCTATTTGGGCTGTGATGGGAGGTTACCAGGGTGGGGTTAGATGACTGACATGTTAGGTCATTTTGATTGACAGTTGGCTGTTATAAAACCGATTGTTTATTGCACTATGGTTACCTGGAATTCAGTCTGTATTAATTAGATTCATAAACTTCTGAGCATATGTATGATCTTATAATGATGATATAATGATGCTAAGGTCAAGGAAAGAGAATGTGCGTACTAACTGCACAGCCACTTGTGGATGGACTGAACCAGTGGCTCTTTTATGGTTTTTTACTTCCTTGTCTTTCAGGATGTAAGGATATTTTTAACCAGAAAATAGGTGTTTCTGGGATGTCCTAAGGGAGGTATCTTGGTTGGGCTTTCATATCCTTGTTGCTCATGTCTACCTGACAGCCTAACGAGTATAACTTTAAGGTTTCAAGTTACCAAAAAAAAAAAAATAAATAAAATAGAAACTATTTTTAGTTAGATATACCATAAAGTATAATTATTTTTGAAAATCCATTTATAAATGTTTATCTTACATATATTTCATTTACTTATTTTTAACAATTAATGTCCAGATTATTCATGAAAATTTCATGAGACATTAAACAGCTAATCATTATTTTAAGTTATTTTCTTGCTGAAAAATTCTGTAACAGAGTAACATGATGTTTAGTAAACTTAGGTGGAATAAAAGTTGTATGGCTGCTTTGTATTTAATATTGATATCTCCAAAGACATTTTGGGTTCAGTAAAATCAAAAAATTAAACTAGCTTTTATTTACCAAAGTTTAACCTAGATCATATGAACTTGAAAAATATTTGGGTTATTTGTATGTGTGTGTATATGTGTGTGTGTGTGTATGTATGTATATATGTACATGTATATACATATATATACATATTTCTGAGAATATATTTGATTTATATAAACAATTTTATTTAAACTAATTATTTAGAACTCTTAACAAATTACTTTTGGCACTACCTTCTGAATGTAGGAAAAGTATCACACATCTATAATGTACATACATAGACATACATAAAAATATATAGTGAAGTAAAAAGAGATCTTATAGTTTCACTTAATATTTTAACCATGAGATAGGTCTGATAATACAAACTCACTAGTTTGTAGATCTGGATCTGAATTGTGTTTCTGACAGATTAAATAACTTGTTACGTGCTCAGATGGCTTAAACTACTATTTATTGAGAAGACTAAAAATTTTTTCACTCCTCCTAGTTTACAAATAACCTTACCTACCTCCTCCTCCTTTTTTCCCCTTCTGATAAGAATTACCTCCCTGAAGTTTACATTTCAAAATGTTAGCCCTTGGTTCCTAGAGAAGACCAGGTAGAACATTTACATCTCACAGGCACAGAGAAGGAAGGCAGGTTTCTCCAAGACAGACTTGTTTCCTAAGGCAAGAATTTTTACAATAACTATAACCTTTTGAGACAACTATGGAAGGTTCTAGAATTGGTAAAACATAGATGAGCTTTTTCTGTCTTGTAAGACTTGATTTGTAAGACAAGTTGTATAAGTTGTCCTCAATTTGTAAGACTATTGCTTTTAATTCCTCAAAGAATTGGTTTGTAATCTGAACTGTATCACAGCACTAACTCACTTATCCAACTACAGTATTTTCAATTTACTTATTTATATCAGAGAGAAGATCTTCAACAAAGATAAAAATCAAAAGATTCCTATGTTCTGAATTTAGAACCTTTTGTCTTAATTTATTTTCCTAAGTTCCCCAGTGATTTACGCTGTGGGCTTAAGTTCCCTAACACCTGCCACCCATTGTAGAATCTCAATATAATTATAACTGTGCACACCTTCACATCTTTCCCCTTCATCCAAACTGGCTTTGGGCTCACTTGCTTCTTTTCTTTTTCTATCCTTCTGATAGCACAACCACTTCCTTCATCATTAAGCCCCTAGGTCAGCACCAAACACTCTTAGGAACAAAGCCTCAGATCTATTGACCAGAGAAATAGTTTCTATCAAACTAAAAGCAACATCTTACAGCACCACACCCATGAAGGCAGAACAACCTTACTAGCATTCCCCTTGCAACCAGGCAGAACAATGCCGTGACTGACATCAGGACCTGATGCAGTGATCAACTGCCTCCTACCCTAGCTTCAAGCAATCAGTAAAACCCCCAACTCTAACTCCCTTAGCCGTGATGACTAAAGATCTTTCCCCATATAACCTGTCCCCTAGAGGTCATCTGGGAGCCAGTGTCCCCAGGTTTTGCGTTATTTCCTTAAATAAAGCTTTACTTTTTTTTTTTTTTGCTGCAAAACTCTTTTCATATCTGTTTAACTTCGATGCAATCAGGCAAAATGAACAACCTTTGGTAACATAATTGCTCCTAACAAAATGAACAACCTTTGGTAACATAATTGCTCCTAACATTTTCAGGACCCAGAAGCTTTTATAGAATTGTAATAAACCCCGGAACCTTTCCAGGACACCAGAACTTTTCTAGGATGTATAAATAAAGTTTGATTGATTTAGAGAGCTGCACACAGGGAGATGGAGCTCAAATCAGAGAGTGACTTACCCTTGGTAATGACAAAAGAAACAATAAACTCAGAGTTAAGCAGGTGTCTCGCCTGTGCATCTTGTCCTGTAGGCCATTAGCAGTCAGCTTTGGATCTTACCCTCATCAACAAAACTCTGAAAAAATAATCAAAGACAATTTAGGGGATATAATCAAACTTTAAGACCTCCTGAAGTTGACAGTCTCCTTTTGGAGAACTGCAAACTGGGGCAGAATGCAAAAACTTTTCTAGGATACAGAGTAAAGAACAAAGGAGAGCCAAACAGAAACTATTTGATTGACCGGAATTATAGTCAACCTTGTTTCGTGTGAGAAGGCCTGTACTTGTCTAGGAGTTTGGGGATTGACTGACTGAATATATTGCATTTCTGGCCAAGAAAACATTTATAGAGCTATGAAAGTTATCTATGTTTCAGTTCGCTGATATGGCACCCAAGGCAGGAATGGTTCCTTTTTGAGTTAGAAAGTTTTTTAATACCAGAAATTCACACAGTGAAAGAAATTTACCAGAGGTCCCTAAGATGGAAGCTGTTAAAATAGAAATTCAAACTCTAGTCTACCTATAATCACTTTAGACATTTTGCAGTTTCATAAAATCAACCTTGGGAGATATGTTGTGTGTAAGATGCTCCAAATTGTAAATTATTTTTATATAAGAAAACACATAGTTTTATAATTGTGAACCATTTGACTTTGACAATTCTACTTACAGAACCAGATGCAAATACATTTGCAACAATATCAATAATAAATTATCAATGCCATTGCTATAGCCAGGTAGAATAGAGATACAAAAACTGAAGGTTATTATTTGCCTGAGAAATTCACACTTGCCCAGATGATCAATGCTGCATAATTTTCTGTTGAAAAGCAAGAGAGCATATGCCACCACATTTAGATGTGCTACTTGCTGACATCATTTTACATAATGGCTAGTACTCTGTTCTAAACCAGTTGAAGGTAAAAGCTATTTCTTTAATACTGGCATATGAACTACTTGTTAAATTAACATTTTCTTTATTCCTTCATCCCAACTGAAAGATTTAATTATCTTTATTTTTTTACCCTGAGTTTATGTGTTCATATTCTGAATAGGTGGTCTATTGGATTGTTTGAATTGAAAAAACAATTTTCATTGTTTCTATGAAAATGCCTTCTAAGTACAAATTATATTGTGTAACTTAGGGAGACAGAATAAAAGTATTTCAAAATTTTGAGCATATTATAAGATTCTTATTTTAACATATAACATCTTAAATTGCTTAATAAATAATTATTCATTCAGAAGCAGCACTAATCAATGAATCCTTATTTCAAAACTTCCACTGGACAAGAGATTCTTCTGGTCCAGCTTTTAGTTTTGTTTTTCCTTTTCGAAGGAGAATATCGAGCTGAAAAAAACAACTGATGAATATTTTAGGAGGACAAATCAGGTGCCAACCAATGACATGACCAAAGGGTGATTTATAGTTCTTTAATATTGTAGGAAGAACAACAAGAATAAATGGCAAAAATCTTCTCCATTTAGTCTTTTACAACCTATAAATTCTTGTATTTTAGTTTCCTCAACATCCTTTCATAACTCATTTGTTTTTATAAAGTAAAATATTATTATTTTTAAAGTAAAATATTATTTATTAAACACTGTGTGACAATGATGGACTAGAGAGATTAATTTTCTGAATCATATGCCGAATCATGCAAAAGAGATTAAACTAGTCAAATTAACATATTTACACAAATTATTGTGTTATAGTTCAACTATACAGCATATAGAGTTTCTAGGATTTGCTTTTAAACACCTCCTTATTTTTCTAGCAATGGCCGATATGTCAGTTTCTGAATTTCTATTTTCTTTTGAGTTTCATCTTTTCAATCTAATTTTCTGCATTTCTTGCTCTTAAACATATTTAAGATTAATCATAACATGCTAAAACTATTTCTTGTATTCTCTGTTTAAAATGTTTTTATATATTTGTCTAATACATTTGCTGATTTAACAACTTTATGGGCTAAAGCTGAATGGGGAATACTTCCAACAAAGGCAAAATGAATAGATCAGACATAAAATAGTAGTACTAAAATGGCAATATAAGGTAAATTAATATGTAATGTTATTATCATTAATTTTAGTAGGTCAAGGCATGATTTTTATCTTTAGCCATCTGTATTTCTTCTTTGGAGAGGTATCTGTTCAGGTCTTCTTACCATTTTTTAATTGGATTGTTTGTTTTTTTGTTGTTAAGTTGTATAAGTTCTTTGTATATTTTTTATTTTAACCCCTTATCAGATGTATCATTAGTGAATATCTTCTCCCAGTCAGTTGTCTTTTTGTTTTGTTGATGGCTTCTTTTGCTGTACAAAACCTTTTTAGTTTGATGTAGTGCCATTTGTTTATTTTTCCTTTTGTTTCCCTTGCCCAAGGAGATATATCTGAAAAGAAATTCCTGTTAGTAATATCAGAGTGTTTACTGCCTATGTTTTCTTTTAAAAGTTCTATGGTTTCAAGTCTTACATTTAAATCTTTAATCTATTTTGAGTCTATTCTTATATACAATGTAAGAAGATGGTCCAGCTTCTTTTTTTTTTGCATGTATCTATCCAATTTTTCCAACACCATTTATTGAAGAGACTGTCTTTACCTCATTGTATATTCTTACCTACTTTGTCATATATTAAGTGAGTGTATAGGCATGGATTTATTTCTGGGCTCTCTATTCTGTTTCATTGATCAATGTATCCGTTTTTATGCCAGTATCATGCTGTTTTGATCACTGTAGCCTTGTAGTATAGTTTGATATCAGATAGTGTGATACCTCCAGATTTGTTCTTCTCAACATTGCTGTGGCTATTCGGGGTCTGTTATGGCTCCATATCAATTTTAGGATTATTTGTTCTAGATCTCTGAAAAATGCCATTGGTATTTTGATAAGGACTGCATTGAATCTATAGATTGCTTTGGGTATACGCTTCCATTTATTTGTACCTTCTTCAATTTCTTTTTTCAATGACTTTTAATTTTCTGAAAACAGGTTTTCTACCTTCTTGGTTAATTTGATTCCCAGGTATTTTATAGTTTCCCACACAATTGTAAATGGGATTGTTTAATTAATTTCTCTTTCTGAAAGTTCATCTTGCTGAATAAAAATGCCATGGCTTCTGATATTTTGTAAAGTGCTGCTTTACTGAATTCATTGATTAGTTCTAACAGTTTTTTGGTGGAATCTAATATGTATTTTATAATTACAGTTTATCTCAATTCAGACACTGTATTTTCATTGGATTATATTTGATTTGTATTCAGATTTTATAAAATTTATTGTTGAAAAAGTATTCTCACATACATAAGTTATTTCAAACATACTTAACTATTTCACAATAATTTAACACCAAAAATCCTTTTTAAAAAAAATATTTACATCCACATTGAGAAATCTGGTTAATATTTTTTAGAAAAGTTTATTTCACTTTGAAGCAAAAGGATATTACTTTCAAGATAACATCTGTCCAAATTAATTAATTAACTTTTGTTTTAATTACCATAGAATTCAAAGGATTGTTGCATATACTGAAAAGCAAATTTAAACATATAACATAAACAAAGTTTTTCAAATTTTTCTTATAGATTTCATAGCTAATTTATATTATACTATCAATTATGATTAAAACTTCTGCATATTGATTTATGTAGAAAAGTAAAATTGGTATTATTCATTTGTGGAAAGTTTCCATTTCAACATTTTATTTTACCTGCTCAAGTCATGAATAAACTTAATTTTTCTGAGATTCAAATTTAACTCATTTATGTGCAGTGTGATATTGGTGAGGAAATATAAACCATAGACATTTTAAGATCATTAAACTCAATCTTTCTTTTTTCAGCAGTTCCATAAACTAAAAATGTTTTACAGTATCAGCATATAAATATAATAAATGATAAACAATGATATCTATTACACCTTTCACAGAATCTCATTCAGAAAATGGTGCAAAATATTTCCAACATGTATCCTACAATGGAAAAAGCAAAAAGGGAATTTATCAGTCTTTTGTTTTAAAATTCCAATATATCCAGATCTTTCAGCTAACATAGCTGAGCAGTATACACGATTGAATTTAATTTTTCTTATCTAGTTGAATTCTCCATTGACTAATATTAAAAAAAAACTAAAAAATATCTGTCTCATAAATATGATGTCTTAGGCTAAAAATTGGCAATATGTATTTGTAAATTTGTAAATTTTTGAGATAAAATGTATTCAAAGAATAACTGCTGTTGTCTAATATTGTAATTCACATGTAAAGTTAAAAATATCTGCAAGTTTTAAAATTTTGAATCAATTGATCTTTGATATGGTTATAAAGGTCTAAAATACTATAGGCATTTGCTTTATGACTTAATTGAAGATTTTTTATATTTAAAAAAAATTTTTCAGATTTTTATCACATAATATCCTAACAAAATGTTTATGCCTGAAGTAACTTATTTTACCATCTCTCATATAATAGTTTTATCACTTGCCAAAATTATCAGTTCAAATACTTTTAGAAATTGTTTTAAATTTTGCTTGGACACTGAATTCTATTTTCAGGAAACAAATTCATTGATTTTTTTTTTTTCTTTTACATGAGAGAAAACTTTTTACCAAATTTACTACATAGTTTAGATGTCTCTTAATATTTCCCACTTTACTACCTTTAATTTATATTTTACATAAAAAGCAGAATAATCTTTCTTTGTACTCCTGAAGCAAATTGCATTTAACTTATCATAAAATGTGCCTTTTTCTAGTGTCTTTTCGTCACTATTCTAGTATCATACTAGTCCCTGCAACTCCACTGAATTCTTCATCAGTATCATGCTTTTGTTTTAATTTTTAATAAGTTATTTTTATTTTTTAAACTAGAAAAATCATTTTATCTTATAATTAAAATAATAATGCATATTTTATTACAAATTATAACTTACATGGGTTTCACTGAAACTCATACTGACTTCTAGAATATTCAAATAAATACATTACAATATTACATCTGTGTGAGAAAAAAAATTGAGCTGAATCACTGTTGACATCAACTTCATTAATGCTGTATTTATATGTAACTTTAGAAGGATGCATTCATCCCAAGCACACGACACTAAAATGTAATATCCTAGATAAACTGAAGTTTAATCCTACAAAAACAAAGTTTTGTTTAATAGAAAAAAATTCATACTGCCTTAAAGTTTACATTAAAGTTAAATCAACTAAAATTAAATTCATTTTTTTCCTCTGTCACACTATTCACATTTCAAGTGCTCAATAGCCATAAGTGTCCAGGGGCTACTTTATTATATACAACTATAGAATCTTTTCACAGAATTATGCAATACATGCAACATTAGATGAAAATTCCTAGGATGGTAAGGGGAGAGCTTGTTAAAAAGTTCAGATGGAGCAAGTGAAATAAGTTAGACAGAGAAAGGTAAATACCATATGATTTAACTTATATAAAGAATCTAAGGAACAAAAGAATAAACCAATCAAAAACAGACTCACAAATATAGAGGACAATCTGGTGATGGCCAGAGGGGAGGGGAAATGGGGGACTGAGAGAAAGAAGTGAAGGGTTAAAGAAGTACAAAATAGTAGTTCTAGAAGGTCATGGAGTTATGGAGCATGGCATATGGAATGCAATTAGCATTAATGTAATGGCTAGGTGGAGAGCCAGAGGAGAGAAAAGAATTAGGGGGATCATTTTATAAACCATATAAATGTCTAACTAATGTACTGTATATTAGAAAGTAATAATAAAATTAAATTTAAAAAAAGTTCAGATGGAGGTTACAAAGTAAATTTACTATTCAGGGTCATTTTTCTATAGATTATTATTTATAATTCCTTACATTTTTTCTCAATACTGTATCCTTTATAATTATTTACTTTGGATTATAAATAACTAAAGAGAAAAAGAGGTGGGAAAGAGTAGAAAATTACGGTTCCAAATTTGGTTTCAAATTGAAAATTGCATAAAAAACAATTCAAGATTTCAAAGAATAAATTTCAGAGTCTTTATTATATTAAGGTATGCTTCTTCTATATCAAGTTGTTGAAAGTTTTTATAATGAATGGACATTAAATTTTTTAAAATGCTTTTTTTGTACATAGTTTGTTTTTCATTCTACTAAGTGAGAGAACACATTTATAAATTTGCATATGTTCAACCATCCTTGTACTCCACGATAAATCTTACTTGATCATAGTGTATGAGCTTTTTAATGTGCTTTGAATGTAGTTTGTTAATATTTTCTTGAAAGAATTTACATCTATATATATCAGGAATGGTTGTCTATAATTTCCCTTTCTTTTAGTATTCTAACTTTGTTATCAGGTAATGCTGGTCTTGCAAAATGAGATTGAGAGTGTTTCCTTTCTTCAATTTTTTGAAAGAGTGTAAAAAAAGATTGACATTAATTCTTCAAATGTTTGATAGAATTCACTAAAAAGGCCATGATGTTTCTAGGCTTTTCTCTGTTAGAAACTTTTTGATTACAGATTCAATCTCATTACTCATTACAGTCTCTTAAAATTTTTTATCTTTTCATGATTCAGTCTATGTTTGTAGGAATTTATTCATTTCTTCTAAGTCGTTGAACTTCTTGCTATATAATTGTTCATAGTACTATGTTATGATCCTTTGTATTTCTGTGGTGTCAGTTGTAATGTCTCCTCTTTCATTTATAATTTTATTGTTTACATTCTTTCTCTTTTCTTATTCAACATTAATCTAGAAGTCCTAGCCTAAACAGGTAGGCAAGAAAAAGAATTAAAAGCCAACTAAATCAGAAAAAAAGATAAGTGAGTCTAGTTAATCTGTAACTATATTAAATATTAACTAGACTTATTGTGATGATTTTGTGATATCTACAAATATTATGTCATTATGTTGTATACTTGAAACTCATAAAATGTTACATGTCAATTATTCCTTAATTTAAAAAACAAAAAAGGAAGAAATAAACTTATCTCTGTTTGCGGACTACATAAATATATATTCAAACCTTAAAGACTCCACTAAAAAACCTATTAGAACTAAAGTATGATTCCAGTTAAGTTTCAAGATATAAAAGCAATATGCAAAAATCTGTTATGTTTCTGTACACTAATGACAAACTATCTGAAATAGAAATAAAACAATATCATTTATAACAACATCAAAATCAATAAAATAATTAGAAATAAATTAACCAAACAGGTAAAAAAATCTGTACACTGAAAATTATAAACATTGAGGAAAGAAATTGAGGCAAACACAAATACATGAAAAGATATCCTTGTTCATGGATTAGAACCATTAAAATTGTTAAAATGTCCATACTACCCAAAGCCTTCTATAGATTGAATGCAATCCCTACCAAAACTACAATGGCATTTTTCATGGAAAAATAAAGAACATTCCTAAAATTCACGTGGAACCACAAAGGACCCTGAATAGCCAAGCAATCTTGAAAAGAACAAAGTTGGAGGCATAATGCTTCCTAATTTCAAGCTATATTACAAAGTTATAGTAATCAAAACAACATAAAAACAGACAAATAGACCAATGAAAAAGAAATCAGAGCCCCAAAATAAATTCAAGAATATATGGCCAACTAATATTTGACAATATTAATAAGTATTAATGTAGTTAAATATTTCAATAAATCAAATATAATTAAAATAAAAAATATTAAGATTAATATATCTTACATATATTATATAGTTTATTAAAATACATGAAAACCATTTTCCTTTTGTATATTTGAACATTTTTTGTTTCAGAGATGGCAGTTTTATTATTATTTTTAATATTTTAACTATCATTTGTTTTTAAAATTTGCTACACTGTATATTTCTCAGTAAGGGATTGTTTAAATGAAGATTTTACATGCCCAGTTTCTATATATATTATGTCATTCATACTATAAAATGTAGTCCCAGCTGCATAATAATGATGTACACGTTAAGTTTTTATCTCTATTTAACACCTGCCTTTCTTGGGTAATGTGAGGGAGAGATCAGTTCAACTTTCAGAATTTGCTAATATCACAACATGAAAGTGAGGTTAAAAACAGTGTTCAACTTTGCTTAATATTAGATCTTGACTCAGGTTTAATATGAGCCAAAATCTTCTTTTTTTCTAAACATGATCTCATCCTTCAGAGAGGCAGCATGCTTAGAAAATGATTTTAGCAATATTAATATAATAATCCTTTTGTTTCTCATGTATTATTAAATGAAATATCTAGAGAAGAACTTAATGAAAAGATATCTTTGGGAAAGTTTAACTAAAAAAGATTTCTGAACATAAACAACTAAATTTAAAGGAATAAAACATATATTAAAAAAAATACAGATCGGGGAGTAAGTATCCCATGCAAAGTAAAAAATAAATAAATAAAAAAGATAATCTTGGTTAAATTGTGCATTTGCCAAAGTAAACAAGAAGCTTCCTGCATAACTATGTTGTATTCCAAAAGTGTGCTTACAAATTCAATCATTTAGAATGAAGTAGAAATTTTTCTTTATTCTTTTTCAGTTTTTTTAAATTGAAGTCTAATTGATATACAAGGCACTGCACTTGTTTAAAGTAATTTTTATGAGTTTTGACAAATGTATATACCTATAAAGCCATCCCACACAATCAAAGTAATATACCCATCCTTTCCTAATGCTTTCTTCTGCTCTCTCTTCTATTTCTTAAAACTGTGGTAAGAATACTTAACCTGATATCTACCCTCTAGAGTACTGTTAACTATAGGTATAATGTTGTACAATAGATCTCTAGACCTTACTCATCTTTCATAGCTGAAACTTTATAATCATCGAACAGCATCTCCCCCTGTTACTTCCCCATCTCTAAGCAACCACCATTGTACTCTCTGCTCTATGAGTTTAACTATTTAGGATACCTCATATAAGTGGAATCATGTAGTATATGACCTGCTGTGACTGGTTTATTTCAATTAGCATAATGTCATTCAGTTAACTCAAGTTATTGCATATGGCAGTATTTACTTCTAATTTTAAGGCCAAATAATATTTCATTGTATGTATATAAAACATTTTCTTTATCCATTCAGATAGACATTAAGATTGATTCTCTATAATGGTTACTGTGATTAATGGTGCAATAAACATGGGAATAGAGATATCTTTTCAAGATCCTGATTTCATCAGTTGCATCTTTATAGACTAATAATGAACTATCTGAAAAGAAAATTAAGATAACGATCCTATTTACGGTAGCATCAAAAAGAATAAAATACTTAGGAATAAACTAAGGAAGTATAAGACTTGTACAATGAAAACTATAAAACATCAATGAGTAAAATTAAAGACAACACAATTGGATGGAAAAACATGAATTGGAAGACATAATATGATAAAGATGTTCATGCTTCCAAATACATCAACAGACTCAATGCAATCCCCATCAAAATTTCAATGGCATTTGAATGAGGAAAAACAATTCTTAAATTCATATGGAACCACCACAGACCCTATGAAGCTTGAGAAAGAAAAACAAAGCTGAAGGCTTTACACTCTCTGATTTCAAAATATAATACAAAGCTACAGAAATTTAAAAAATATGGTACTGACATAAAGTCAGACATATAAATCAATGGAATATTTGATGTAGAGTAATTCTGACTCATTGAGGGAGAGCCTGCCTCACTAGGTCTCTGCTCCCTCTATTCCAATCTCCAGTTAGGGCTGTCATTCTGCAGGGCTGGCCTTCCTGTTACTATTGCCGAACAAAGTGGTGTAGTATTCCACTGCCACTTTATGGAAGTGAGGTAAAAATACATATTGGATAGGATAGGATAGGATAGTCAAGAAATAGTCACATGCAAAGTTAACTGTTCTTCAATAATGTTACCAAGAATACACAATGGGGGAAAGGACAATCTCTTCAATAAATGGTGATTGTATATGCACATGCAAGAGAATTATATTAGACCCTTATCTCACACCATTCATAAGAGTTAACGCGAAATGAATTAAAGAGTTAAATGTAAGACTTGAACCTGTAAAACTCCTAGAAGGAAAAACAAGGTAAAACCTTCTTAATATTGCTCTTGAGAATGATTCCTTGGATATGTCACCAAAATCAGTCATCAAAAGCAAAAATAGACAAGCAGGACTACATCAAATTAAAAAGCTCTGCACAGCAAAAAAAACAAAAAAAAAAAACAAACAAATTACATAATGAAAAGGCAACCTATAAATGGAAGAAAGTGTTTGTAACCCACATATCTGATAATCTGATAAAGGGTTTAATATCCAAAATATATAAGAAATTCCTGCAACTCAATAGCAATAAACAAATGAACTCAAATAATCCAATCTCAAAAATGGGCAAGAAACTTGAATAGATATTTCCTCAAAGAATACATACAAATGGTCAATAGGTATAGAAATTTGTTTCACCTCTCTAATTATCAGGAAATGCAAATCGAGACCGTAACGTATATATCATCTCACACTTGTTGGGATGACTTATTATCAAGGAAGCAAATATTGACAAGGTTGTGAAGAAATGGGAATCCTAATACACTACTGGTGAAAATGTAAATTGGCATAGCCATTACGAAAACCAGTATGGAAGTCCTTTAAAAATTAAAAATAGAACTACCATATGATTCAGCTTCCCACTTCAGGGTATGCAGCCAAAAGAATTGAAATGAGGATCTCAGAGAGATATCTGCAATTTTTCTTCAGAATGAATATTATTAACAGGGATCAAGTTGTGCTCTTGAAATAAATTTTGCCAAAAATTCCAAGTATAAATACTTATATTTATTTTACCTCAAGAAATCACAAAATGGTTTAAATACGGAGAACAAAAAAAAATCATTAGAAAGAGCAATATGTATTCTACATCATTCTTTTTCAAACTGAATTTCATCATAATAATCACAAGTTAAAAAGTAATGTTTTAGCCTTGAAAAGATGGCACAATTATTTTTGGTGTGTTTGTTCTTCTGATTCACCCCCTGCTCTACTTTTGAATGCTATCGTAATGTAAATACAAGTGAGACCTGACTATTTTAGTGTTTTTTTGTAACATATAAATATATAAGGCCATATAAATATATAAAATATATGTGTTGTCATTGTTTCGAAGTTTAATTCTAATATAGATAACAGTAAAACAAAACTCCTAGAAAGTCAATTCTGTTTATTTGTATGTGTGTATGCATGTTTAAACTCCTAGCAATATAAGGGACATTTAGAGAACCTCATCAAAAAATAAATTTTGTCATAAACATTTTTAGCCATTAATTGACAAGAGTTCTGCCTCAAGTTTCCAAAAGCCAAGAGAATCTGTACAGTCTTTTCCACATATTACCTTTTCTTAGGGAACTTAAGGAAGAGAAGGATCCACAGTATTTGCAAAGATAAAGCCTTTAAAGAGGTAATTAAGATTAAATGAATTCATAATAGTGGGGCCCTAATACTATAGGAATTGTGTCCTTATAAAAAGAGGAAGAAACACCAGAGCATGCTTTCTCTCCACTTGTGAACAGAGAAAGAACCATGTGAGGACATAGTTAGAAGGCAACGGTCTACAATAGAAGGAAAGAGCCCTCACCTTGAAACTAACCTTACTGAACTAATCCTGGTGGCTCCTTGAACTTGGACTTCTGACCTCCAGAAGTGTGAGAGAATATATTTCTGTTGTTTAAGCCACATGTGTTATCTTGCTATGATAGCCCTAGCAGACTAAGGAAGGATGAATGTACCACAACATTTCAATAATTTATAATTTCCATGATTATGAATATTAAGTATCAAATGTTGCTCACTACTAGATATATGATCAGTTACATGTCATATACAATTTCTTATGTACCAGCTATAAATTCACACCTTTCTTTTATACTAAAAAAATATATATATGTATCTGAAAGAAGGTGAGGGAAATATTGTTGAAAAATAATTTTCAATCTGTTTTTATTATAAAAGTTAGTTGATAATAAAATGTATTAGTTATTTGTAACAGAAACAAATTTTCAAGATAGCTCAAACAGATCACATAAGCTTTGTTCCTTAATGGTTGAGAATTACCTGGTAGATAGAGAACCAGGCAACAAAAGTAAAAAATATAGAGAGAAGTATGGCAACATATATACTAAAGTTGTCCAAAATTAAATTAAAAAAAAAAAGATGTCAAGAGAGAAACCACATTTTAATTATGCCTGCATATTTTTTGTTATATAATTTTAGGCAGAAGATATCATTTGTTTCATTAATGATGTATAGAAAATTATCTAAATGAATTGTTTTCTCAATTTTTAAAAACAATCTCTAGTTAAGATATCTTTAAGGATAATTAAGGAGAAAATATAAACTTGAAATTAATTATGAGTTAAAAAAGGCAGTTGACATTTTGGTGTCAAAAGGAATTTTGGTATTATGATTGGAGTGTCAAATTTTGGTGATCAGCCAAACAGTAACCAGTAAAAAATGATACTTAACAGGTCCAATTCTATCTTTTATACCATATCAGTTGTGCTGCCAGGCTAGATTATGGATCACTTTTATTATCTCTCCCCATATCTAGGTCCTTCTATAGGAAATAAGATTTAAAGATGCACTCTCCATGTTAGGTTCTGGTATTCTCTGCATAGGATAACTATAATTTGAACATTTACCTGTTTTACACTCATGTGTTCTTGGGGCTATAAAAATAACATTTGGATATTGTTATGAGTCATTTGGCAAAAGCATTTGCCTGCAGAAGCCAATTATCAGTATCAGGAGAGCTGATAATATTAATAGGATAAGAGAAATTGTAACATTGTACACAGTATTATCATTATATTAAACACTATAAATAGTAAATTTAAAAATACAGAATAAAAGACCTATTACATTCAATATTTCTGCATAAAGAAATGAAACATAAGCACTGATGTTTAATAACGTGGGGACAATACAATAGATACATGCTACAAAATATTTAAAATATTTTATCACTTTTAACTGTCCTATTTAAAATATAGGATCTCTCTTCATGATTCATTGTTGTTTTATCTCTAAAAGTTTCTAAATCTTTTTATAGAAAGCTTCAAAGAAAGCAATAACATTCAACTGAAACAAGTTAAAATTAATAATTGTGACCCATCCTTTCTCTAATTACAGAAGGTTGCTATAAGCCCTTTAATCAATTTAATACTTATTTTAAAAAAAAAAACTTATGCACACTGTATGTTAAGCAAAGTGTATAGTGGGTACAAAGAAAAATAAGATGTAAAATCTACCTTCAAAGAGCTAAGCATCTAAGAAAACAACCTTCTAAAAATAATTCTAATACCATATATGGTTAATAAAATTTCTCATAAATAAAACACAGTAAAAGTGCTTTTCCGAGCTTAGAGTTCAAGTTTTCCTGGAGGGTGTAATGCTTAAATTGAGCCAAAAGGATGATTAAGTTAAATAAATAAAAGAAGATGTCACTATAGAGCCAAAGATAGTCTTCTGACATAGCATTAGGAGTAAACTCCGCTTAGAAGTGAACTGAAAGCTAACATTTAAGATCTGATTTGAGTTAGTATTGTGTGAAGAATGAAGTAGTAGGAATACTCATTAAGATATGAACTTATTTCTTAATGATGGAACATATTAATCAGAAAAGAACTAATTATTATATTAGTAATGTTATCAGCCATTCATATCTTAACTACTGTGTTTTTTTTTTTTTTTTTTAACTTCTGCCAAGAGCAAGCAGGACCACAGGGAAGTAATACTGATAAGAATAAACCCACTGATAAAATTGCTTTGAACTTCCAAGTAGAACAAAAGTCAAGAAAGTTAAGAAGTTAGCAAAAGAATGCGTAAGGAAAGTTTTATTAACAATTCAAGCATTTGGACCTATCTTCCAATTTAGCAGTATTCCAATCTGTATGGTCTTGTAGAAGTAGAAGCCAAGGTCTGTATTGTAAGAAAACCCAATGCCCTTCTGACAACTCAGTATTGTTACTGCAAAACCCTATTTGATTTCAAAATACTAGCAAATAAGACCTGAATAGCAGGGGAAAAGGTAACTCCTTGCTTCTCACTGCAAATAATAGATGAGGATCTGCTTACAATGCACAAATATATGTTCTGGCAGGTAATGGCCTCTTTACATACCACTTTTTAAAGTAAGTAAATTATGTCATTCGGTGTCCTGGCCTATCTTTGCTGTACTTTTTAAAAACTTTTGCTGTACTTTTTCATGATACATCAATAAAAATATAAACTTTAGATTTAGAGAGCCTCATTTTCCTGATCTGTAAACATGCTTCACAAGATTGTCGGGATAATTCAACACCTAAAACAATTCATGGCCTAAAGGCATCACTCAAAATTATAATTTCTCTTTCTGTACTATCATGGACCTTCTAAACCATCTTAGAAGCCTAGAAGCGTAATACTATCTTTTTCCTCCCCACATGCATTCATATAAAACTAACTTATATTACAGTGTGACTAAATTACACCTTCAACTGTTACAAAGAGGAAGATACTTTTTTAGCGAGACCCTTGTCTTGCCAAGTCGAACACTTAACAGCTGAGTGAAAAATTTTAACATTAGTGTAATGATAATGGAGAGTGAGAAGCAGAGCAGAGCAGATCCCCTGGTCTCTTTTTTAACATACATTAATTGTGCTTTTAAATGGAGGGTTTGATTGTCCTAATCTAAAAATGTGTCATAGTTATATTATATTAATAATGTAGTACTTAAACCCAGGTAGCTCGACTCTCAGACTATGAACTGCTAAATCTGATTAAATCAAAGCAAAACAAAACTAAACCACTACATGATTTTGTAAATAATGAATGGAAATGTTATAGAAGGGGCCATTTTAGCAATCGTTTCTAATATTTGGAAAACATACAGCAAAGGTTATCTTCTTAAGCTTTTTGTCATCATATTTGAATTTCTTATTATAGAAAATTAGGATGTTATTCTTAACTCTATACACTGAGGTCTGGGCTCATTTTGGATTCTGATCTCTATCATTTATATAAGTGCCAAGTGGCTCATCAGTGCCCCATTCTGCACTGCATACTTGCCTTTCCACTGAGTTCATTTTCTCTTACACCTTGATTTTTCTGGACTCTGATATCTGTTTATTTCTATGCACTGAATTTATATGTAATTATTAGCAGATAATATAGAACATAAAACATATAGTTGCTTGAGAACTATCAAAATTCAGTTTTCTTTCATTCTCATGCTCAAGTAATACACACATGTGCATGCCAGCATGCTTGTGTGTGCAAACACACATACCCCAGAATCTTTTAATCTTCAAAGCTTTGCCATCTGGCTCAAATTAAGTAAACTAGCTAAACTCGTTACTCAATCTTAATCTTGTGGCAAAATTTCCAATTTAGGTGTTTTTGTTTAGAGGAATTGTAGAATGAAAAAAGAAAACAAGGACTTTCACTGGAGGTTAGATTTGTTTTTTAGATTGTTTTGTGAGAAATAATGTTATTTAAGATTCTAGGCCCCCACCAAAAATTCATAGAATTTCAAGATTATATTAATTTTCATTATATAAATTATTTTACATTAGTAAGAGAGTAAGTTATAGGCACAAATCAATGCTATGTCAAATTATGGTGATTAAAGATATAAAGTCCTCAAAATAATTGTCTTAGCTGTGCATTTCACTCTCAGACTGGAATTGACTTTAGGCAAAGTGATGAAGTCTGTCTTCAGAAATGCCTCCACACTCCAGGGCTTCTCTTCCCTAGCTCTGTTATTCCCAAAAGCAACCAACCCCTCAGCAAAGACTCATATCTGGGAGTGATTATCCTCTGTTCTCTATTCCTTGACATTTCACCTATTCTCCATTCAGAAGTGTCAAGTCATATATCTGCTTTTCCAAAATGTGTGTGTGTCTACATAATATATAATAAAAATAATATATATTAAAAAATTAGTGTTGACCTCACTTTTATAATATCATATATTCATTTTAACACAGTAATTATAATAATAAATGTGACGATAATAGCAGACATTTAAAAAACATTTATAGAGGGGTCATTTATTTACCTACCCTCCATTAATTACATCACATGAGAGATTTTCTACTCCCCCTGTGGTATGGGTAGTTATATAATCTCATTAGCCAGACTGATATATTGGGGATCAAGGACACCAATGTAAGTTGGAAAAAAAAGGGCTCCAGAATGGGGCAGCCTAGTATAGGTATGAAATACTTGGCTTTTAAAATTAGTTTGATTAGAAATTGCCAGTTAGGGGAAAGTATATGCAATGTTGAGGAATTTATTTAATCTTCTTAAGATTCAGAAAAATGGGAAAAAAATTAAGATACCCATGTAAACTGGCTGAAAATTAAGTGAGAAAATGCATTAGAAGTACTTCAATACATATTAACTATAATATAATGATCATTATAATTACAATCATTTAAGAATAGGCACATAGGACCAAAACATGAAATTTATAGAGTACATGCTATATGTCAAATATTCTATTGAGCAATTTGCAAATGTAGTATTGTTATATCACAATTATTAGCCTTTTTTACATATTCTTTCTATCCGATCTATTATTGTTAATTAAAAGTACCTCTTAGTTAAGAAAAACTATGAATTATAGCTACATATTTTTCAGGCAAATTAATTAAATGGATTTATTCTTAGAAGCATTTTTTTGTTTGTTTTTTGAAACTATCCTAGACTAGGGCAGGGAGAAACAAGAAGGATAAATGGACATAGACAACATGGTAAGGAGAGAGCCAAATTTCTGATATGGGAAGAAGAAGAAGAGCCACCTGTGGTGAGGTTCATGTACTATATAGAGAATCAGCACCAAATTAATTTTGAGTGTGTACCTCCTGCTGATGTACCATCTGTGAATAACACACCATTTAACAGTTCTTTACCTTTAGAAGTCCAAAAACAAGAAGCCAAGGACTGGAGGTTGCAGAGAAAGGAGATTGATTGTCAAAGGGTACAAAGTTTCAGCTATGCAAGATAAATAAACTCTGGAGATAAAATATAGATAGAGCATGGTTAACAACACTGTATGGTATACCTGAAATTGCTAAGAAGGTAGATATTAAGCATTCTCACCACAAAAATAAAAAACAATGTTAACTATTTGAGGTGATGAGTTTGATAATTAGCTTGATGATGGTCATTATTTCACAATGTATATGTATATCAAAATACCAAGCCGTATACCTTAAATACATACAAATTCTATTTGTCAATTATACCTCAAAAACATGAAAACAAAACAAAACAAAACAAAATACCACACCCCATGAGCCAAATGCATTGTGATGCTCAGACATATTTTAATAGAATATTTAAGTATTTCTAAAGGTATAAAAAGACATAGACAAAAAGAATGGGAAAGGACACTACAGCAAAAAAAAAAAAAAAATGGAAAGCAAGAGCTAGAAGGCAGACCTGGAAAACCTGAATCCTGAGTCAACCATTTGACAGCAACAGTGCATCCACTTAGTCCTACAGAATTCCCAAAGTTATAAGTAATTGGTGACATCAGATATGTCCTGAGTGAAGCAGGGGTAAAGATGACAATAAAGCCAGAGAAATTTGGTATGTCAATTTGAGAAGAAATGCACTTCTTAATGATCTCTTCTCCCACTTTGCAGACACCTGATTTTATGTCAGTTTGGGCTGCCATGAAAAACAAAACAAAACAAACAAGCAAAACACACACACACACAATACTGTGTAGCTGTTAAAAAACAGAAATTTATTTTTCACAGTTCTGTAGTCTAGGAAGTCCAAGGTAAAGGCACCAGCAAATTTGGAGTCTGGTAAGAGCCAGCTCTCTGATTCATAGATTGCCAAGTTTCTGCTTTTCTTCACATAGTAAAAAGGGGCAGGGGAGCTCTCTGGGATCTTTTTCATTAGGATACTAACCCCATTCATGAGGGCTCTAACCTAGTCACCTACCAAAGGACCCATTTCTTAATACCATCACATTGGGTATTAGGTATCAACATATGAATTTGGGGGAGATGTAAACCTTCAGTCTATAGCACTCTCTCTCTTTATTCCTGATATAAGACTAGGAAAACTGTAAATGGAGACTATTTTAATCAAGAAAATAGGGTCTAATTGAAAGTAGAGAATTAAAGTGTACATATTAAACATTGTGATGCTCAGGCATATTTTCCTCCCCAAAATCACAAATTGCTGGAAGCCAGGTGGGAGGTTGAAGGATTATTTGGAGATTCTGACTAGGTCAAGAGAAAAAACTTTATAAACCAATATTTTATAAACCAATATTGTAGTCCTTCTGAAAAAAAAAAATCATTTTCAGCTTATCAGCCTCACTCAGATGCATATAAGTTCCAATTAGCTTTGCAGGCTCATTTATAAATATGAACAGACAGCCAACAGTCATCTCAGGAAACCTCTAGAAGGAGAGAGAGAGAGAGAGACAGTGGGGAAATGTAATTTGAAAAAAAAAAAGAGATTTTGTCTGGAGGAAAATAGAAAAAAGTGAGTCAATAATTTTGTAGTAACTATGTATGGTGCTGGATGGATAGTAGACTTATTGGGGGATCACTTCATACATTTTATAAATGTCCAATCACTATTCTATACAATTGAAACTAATATAAAATAATATTGAATGTAAACTATAATTGAACAACTTAGAAAATGTAATTATGCTCTAAATAATGATCAAAACTAAAAATATATAAATAAAAGAAGAGAAAGAGACACCAGAGATATGCACACACAGAGAAAAGGCCATATAAAGAACCAGTGAGAAGATGGTCATTTGAAAGCCAAGGAGAGCGGACTCAGGAAAAAACAAACCCACCAACATATTGATCTGTAAAAAAGTAAATTTCTGTTGTTAAATCAACCATTCCATGGTATTTTTTTATGGCAACCCTAGCAGACTTATGTAGTTGGTGAACATGTGGGAAGTAGGAATGAAAGAAAAATCAGATTATCTAGGACAAAAGAGAAATAAAAATCTGAAGAAATACATGTTATTCTAAGTACATATATTCAGTAACATATCTGGATTCTGTTAAACTGACAAAAGAGGTTGCCACAGAGTTAGGAATATTGCGATCCATCCCAAGATATAAATCATCTGGAAAAGGTAAGCTCATACTGATTTATTAAATAAAAAATCGGGGTGGGGGGGTAGGACACCCTAAATCAACACCCCGCCTCCACAGTGTAACAATTAAGCAAAAGAGGCTTCTGGTCAAGATGGCGAAGTAGGTAAATAATGTGCTTCTCCCATAACTAAATCAGAACTACAGAACAACCATCATTGAGAATCACCTAAAATCTCCCTGAACAGAAGTCCTATAACTAAGAGCATACAGAAGACACCAAATCAAGACTGGTAGGAGGGGCAGAAATGCAGAATGGGTTGGTCCCACACACACACAAGGGATATCTCAGCTGGGGAAGTATCTCAAGAGTGAGGCGTCCAAGTCCCACACCAGGCACCCTAGTTCAGGTTGGAAGTCATTTCACTGCCAGGAAGAGAAGTATTTACAACTTATGGCTGTGAAAATCAGCAGAGATTGTGGCTGAACAACACTAAGGGCTGCTGGAGTCCCAGGTATTCTTATTAAAGGGTCTATACATGGACATACTCACTGAAAGACTTACTTGCTCTGAGCTCCAGAGCTGCGGCAGCAACTCAAAAGGAGCCAGGAGCACACAGGGAGGAAATGAATTGTCTGGCTTCAAGGCAAGGGCTGGAGGGACAGCTTTCTACCAGACAGAAGTGCTGGCAGAAGACATTCCTTTGTTGAGCTCTCCCACCACCCAGCCTGCATAATTAGGTGAGCATGATATCTGAGTCTCCATCAACCTGCATTTCTCAAAGATTCACAAAGCTCAGACAAAAAGCATCTGATCTCAGTGTGCTTCAGTGTGCTAAGCAACCCCATGCCTGGCACTAGCAGAAGCTCGCCTCAGTTCACAGGTTAGCCTCTCCCAGGCATCTTCAAGCTCAGCACAAATGGCAACCAACTGCAGATATCTTTGTAGCTTATACCAAGCATTCCTGGGCAGAGCATAGGCTGCAGCTCATTTTGGCCTGTACCAGAGCTCCTCCTAAGAGACCCCGGAACCAATACATTCAGTAGCCTACTCAGACCACTCCAGAGCACCACCCAACCACCTCCACATCCAAAGGGCAAGCTCAGAAGGCACCGTAGCCCCACTAAAGTGGATCCCTGCTCCATAGGGGCAGCCACTGCAAAACAGTTCCTTCACTGTAGTCATGGCCAGTCTTCATAATCAATCAGCCTGAGGGTCAGTCCCTCCCATTGATATGCCAATACCAATCAAGGCTCAACTACAACAGGAGGGCACACATAACCCACACAAAGGACACACCTGTATTATCCGGCCCACATGCCCAGGGAGCTTGTGTTACTGGGTCCCACTAGTGGTACATCTACCATGTAAGGCCACTCAGCCAAGACTGGGAGACATAGCAACCCTACATAATACATAGAAACAAACACAGGGAGGCAGCTAAAATGGGGAGACAAAGAAATATATCTCACATGAAAGAACAAAACAAAGCTCCAGAAAAATAACTAAACAAAATGGAGAGAAGCAATCTACCAGATGCAGAGTTCAAAATACTGGTTATAAGGATCCTCAATGATATCAGTGAGAACTTTAACAAAGAAATAAAAAATGTAAAAATGAAGATAAAAAATATTAAAAAGAACCAGTTAGAAATGAAGAATATTATAAGTGAAATGAAGAGTACATTAGAGAGAATCTACAGTAGATTAGATGAAGCAGAGGACTGAATCAGCAATTTGGAAGATAAAGTAGGAGAAAACACTCAATTAGAAAAGCAACAAGGAAAAAGAATCCAAAAAATTTGAAGATAGTTTAAGGGACCTCTGGAACAACATTAAGCATATCAACCTTCTCATCATAGGTGTACCAGGAGGAGAAGAGAGAGAGCAAGGAATTGAAAATCTATTTGAAGAAATAATGACAAAAAACTCCCCTAACTTGGCAAAGGAAACAGACATACAAACCCAGGAAGCACAGAGAGTCCCAAATGAGATGAACCCAGAGAGGTCCATACTCCGGCACATCATAATTAAAATGCCAAAAGATAAAGACAAAAAGTAAATCCTAAAAGCAGCAAGAGAAAAGCAGTTACTTACCTACAAGAGAGCTCCTGTAAGATTGACAGCTAATTTCTCTGCAGAAACTTTATGGCCCAGAAGGAATTGGCATGAAATATTCAAAGTAATAAAAGCAAGAACCTACAGCCAAGATTACCTAGAAAGTTGAGAATAGAAGGACAGATAAAGAGCTTCCCAGACAAGAAAAAGCTAATGTAGTTCATCACCACCAAACCTGTACTATAAGAAATGTTAAACGTAATATTTTTAAGAGAAAAAGTAAAAATATAAATAGTAAAATGGCAATAACTACATATCTACCGACGATTACTTTCAATGTAAATAGATTAAACGCTTCAATCAAAAGACATAAGATGGTTGAATGGAAAAGAAAACAAGACCCTTATATATGCTGCCTACAAGAGATTCACGTTAGATTGAAAGATACGTATAGGCTAAAAGTAAAAGGATAGAAAAAGTTTTTTTATGAAAATGGAAACAAACAGATAAAAAAGCTGGGGTAGCAATACTTATACTAGATCAAAAAGACTTTTTAAAACAATGGCTATAACAAGAAACACAGACCCAGTAATTCCACTTCCTTTTTCATGGCTTCCAAACCAAAAAATAAGATCAAGTCTCAACAAGGCTTGTGTTATTTTGGAGTTTCAGGACATTGCTTTATATATATCAACAGCAAATGGAAAAAAAAAACATTCCTGGTAACAGATCTTCAGGGTGTTGGACCAAGAAGAATATAGAATATAAGTCTGGATAAGGGAGAGTTGGTTGCTTTGCAGGCACTTTCCCTTGACTCAAGACTTAACATCTTGCAAGAACATCTGGAATTGGTCTCAGCATGCTATTTGTGTAGCCACTGGAAGCATAGAAAAAAAGTGATGGCTTATCATAATTGTGCTGGGAGACAGAATTGACAGAGTATTGAAGAGGGGATCAAATAGCTAACAGACATACTAGAATACTTTGATTTCTTATACAAGGACAGGATATTAGAAGACACCCTTCTTACTAATTCAAAAAGGAATTAGTCAGAGATTACTGATACTAGTGGTGGTTGTAGTTTTATACAGAAAATGGTTGGAAGAAGGGTAGGGTTCCATGGAATTGGGCTTTCTAATGTTAGTGGGAATGACAGAATTCTGGAAAAGCGAAGACAAAATGGCAGCACTGAAATATGGGAGGTAAAGTAGACATGATTATTGTTACAGAGAGCAAATTACTAGTGGCAACAAAATACCTCTTATCTTAACAAAGGCCATATGTGTCAAGTCATGTACTCAATGGTGTAAGGTTTAAATCTTTCCTCTAAGATCAGAAACAAGATTACATTTCAATGAGATATCCATATGCTCACTTTCACTGCAGCATTAGTCACAATAGCCAAGCCATGGAAACAACCTAAGTGTCCAATGGTGATAGAGAAAATGGAGTATTATTCAGTTATAAAAATGATAGAAATTCTGCCATATAACATGGATGGACCATGATGGTATTACTCTAAGTGAAATAAATCAGAGGAAGACAAATACTGCATGATCTCATAATATGTGGAATCTAAAATAGCTAAATTTATAAAAGCAGAGAGCAGAATAATATTTGCCAGAAGCCTGGGGACGAGGGTAGTGGGGAGATGTTGGTCAAATGGTATAGACTTCCAGTTAAAAATGAATAAGTTCTGGGGATCTAATATACAGCATAGTGGCTACAGTAAACGAACCTATATCATATACTTGAAAGTTGCTAAGAGTGTAAAACTTAAATGTTCTCACCATGAATTAAAAGAAAACAAGGTAATTAGATAAGATAATGCAGGTGTTAAGTAACCTTATCATAGTAATCATTTTGCAATATATACATATGCAAATCATCACATTGCAATATATACATATGCAAATCATCACATTAAACTTACACAATGTTATAGGACAATTATATTTGAATAAAGCTGGGAAAAAAATAGGTGGCTGCCGGGACTTGAATGGTGCCAACACTGCTTTAGTCTATTTTTTTCTAATGTGACAAATGGTAATGTTCAATGGAGAAAAAATATCAGGCTAAGCCAGTCCTTCGGGCAAGGGAAATTATTACAAAAGTAGTTAAGTTATTTGAGAAAGATCATGTTATGCTCGAAATCTGCACTTGGTGTAATATATTTTAGACTCTAAGCTCTGCAAAGGCTGGAATTATATTTTTTATAATTCTAAGTGCCTTAAATTATCACATAGGAATACAGTATATTCTCAGTAAAGGTTTTACTTGATATCATTGAGAGAATAAACATTTAGAAGCAATATCAAGTGAATATAAATGCTGTTTATTATAATTAATTAAATCAACCAGAAATTTGTAATTTTTCCTTTTAAATTATTTCATCTGAACCTGAAATTTCTACTTTGAACATGTGTATTGTGTGGACAGTGAAAGAAAAACAAAAAGATAAAAAGATAAAAAGAAAAAAGAAATCACCTTGACTTGAATAATAGTAGCTTACATCAATTCTAAGAAACTGCAACATCAACTTTTCTGGCAAGATTCCACTGGTGGTGTTTAGTTTTCATTAAACTCTGATTCTTGACAGAATAGCTTACCAGCAGTAAAAATAAAAAAAAATAATAATAATAAGTAAAACGAAATACAGAAAAAAATAACCTTGAGCCATCCTAGGTAGAACAATTCCTGCCAGAAAGATTAAAAACGTACTTCCAAATCTTTTTTCCCCCTAGTACTGAATAGTTGCTATCAAAATAATTCTAAATACAATACAGAATATATGAATTTTGGATTGAACATCTTTTAAACTGAGATCACTGTCAGATTAACTTTTATTGAATTAAAATTGATCCAAAATGATAGTCATATCAAGAAAATACTTAAGATTGAAACAAAAGAAAAAGTAAACATTGAAATAATATTCATTGGTATTAATACATAAATATGATACAGAATAAGTTGATTTTGAATATTTTTACATCAACTGTACATCAATGTAGTTAGATGTTGGTAAAAACAGATGGTGTAGTGAGTTAAAACTGCTAATGTAAAATTTGTGATATGGAGTGTAGAGGTTGAAAGAATTAGTCTGGGCCAGATCAAGATGCCAGAGTAAAGCATATGTTACACTACGTCAGAGATAAGTGACTTTTTTTGTTTTCTAAAATAAAGCATACTTAAACGCTCCCTTTTTGTGGTGAGCAGTCTCTTCCCCCAAAAAAGATTTAATATGTCACTTTCAATTCAGGCCATTCACATTCAGGCCACATAATCTATTATAGGTTTTCTTATGCACTGTGAAGGAGAAGAAGAAGGAAAAAGAAAAAAATTCAGGAGGAAAAGGATGAATGGAAAATTAAGAGAAAGAAAAAATACAATTGAAAAGACAGATGGAAAGATAATTCCACCGATTCTTCCTCTTTTTTCTTTTTCATAGAAGCATGAGAACTAGATATACAAGATTGTGAAAATGGTAGGAAATATTTTTGCTGATTTTGGTTGGTTACTATATTTTCAAGATTTTATTGGATACATTCCGATATTTTGCTAAGAGGTATTGCAATGACATCAATTAAGAGTTTATATAGTTTTCCAAACCTCACTATCAAGAGATTGTTCATCTATTCCAAGAAAAAGACATGAAATAGTTCTGTGGTTGCCCGAGGTAGATTATCCATATGTAGGTAATCTTCTCGATACAGTAAAAGTAATGAGCTGAGATGGTCCAGGCAATTATTTTCCATGGGATAAGGATGTCTGTACTTTTCTTAGTCTAGATTCTGAATTCTTTTTGTCCTCAGACAGAATAAGAAGAAAAAACACGACATCTTGGCACTGGGGACTCTTGTTCCATGATGGATGTGTTTCTTCTAGGAAGAGGAGAACGCTGTTGCACCTCATTCATTAAATTGATGTAATGGTGGCATGAACTATCATCCATAGAGGTTTTCAATTGAATGTTATCTCACCAATCACTTTCCCACAGCCTAATGGAGTGTCCCTGATATCACAGTCTGATAAATTGCCCAATGCCAATTAAAAAAGATACTTTTCCTGTCAGTCATTTAGATACAATATTCTCCTTTACTAGATTAGGTTCCATAAAAATGACAGAAATGATGAAAGTTTATTTGTAAAATTCTTCACTTTAATTTTAGAAGCTACGTAGCCTTCCTCACTGGATCCAAAGTCAAGAAAGGCACTTATTGATGTTACTAGAAAACCAATCTAAGTAGTTATTATTTTACAGAAATACTGAAGTATGCAAATTTTTAGAGGAAAAAATGAAATAATTGTGAAGAAAATACTCCCATCCATTTATCAAATGTCTATTGATAATTTCCAAACATCAAATAGGCTTCTTTCTTAATAGAAGAGTAGGCAGCATAATCTCTGAAATTGCCCTCTGTCCCATACTTCCTGCCCCTCCCAACTCATCTCAAATTGCTAGGTTTTACAAAAATACACTCTTGCCTACAGAAACATTTTCTACTTTAGTAAGCAGATTTCACTGATAATGCAATGTCTCTGAACATACATCACTCTCTGTTTTTTGATAGGTTTGTTACCAAGCTACTGAATAGCAGATTTTAATGTTCTAGATTTATCCCTATTAAAATATTTAGAATCTTTCTGCATTCATCACAGAGAAGCAATATTTTAGTGAACTGTTATCATAGGAATTATTTAATGAACATAACCTGTTATCTTGCTAGAGAAGTAACATATCACACTGGTTAAGAGCTTTATATAAGACTGTTAGAGTTTGAATCTCATCTCCACTATTCACAAGTCACGACATGACCTCGGACGAGTCACTTAACTGCTCTATGCCTGTGTGCTCTTCTAATGAGATTATTATAAGGTTTAAATATAAATTAAATATAAATATTAACAAAGTGATAAGCACATCATTAGCACTGTATGTTAGCCACTGTTACATATTTACATCAAATACAAAATTAACATCTTTCTTGAAACAAAGTAAACCTAAATGCAGTCATTCTTTCAAAAAGCATTTTGTATACCAGGCCATGAACTAGGTATTAGAGATATTTAGATGAAAAAAAATGCAAATGTTCTCCAAGAGTTTATGGATGGCTAGAGAGATAAATGCAATAAAGTAAGTCAATCACAAAAATATTAACAGGTTCTAATTGTAGGGTGAAAAAATCATAACTGTGTTGTTTGCTCCTTTAAGACTTGCATTCTCTCTCTCTCTCTCTCTCTCTTCAAAATTTTATTTAAAAATACAGGTCTCCATAATTTCTCTTTCTGTGGATCTTATGACCTAGGTCCATAACACATTTGCCCAAGTTAATCTAATTAAAGGAACTACTTAGATACTAGGTGAACCATTTAAATTTGCCCAAAGGACAAGTTTCAGTCTCTAGCACTGTGCTTTCTTCTTCATCTTTTTGACGATGGAATCTCATTTAAACCATGTTTGGGACACTTGTTTTCTTTCTGGCATTGGGAACTTCATATTGTTTTTCATTTCCAATTTTCTTCTTCTACAAAAATATCAAATTAGCAGTATTTCAAGTGTTGGGGGCTTTTGATACCTGCCCATCATGAACAGTTATGAAATTCCATAAAATATAAAAAGAACTTATTTTCAGCCATTGGACAACTGCTAGATCAAGGCAGCGATCCTTGGAAAGATGGAAAATATATGAGAAGAGGTTCAAATTCACCCTGCATTTTTTTTTCTTTGCTTTTGTGGGGTTTTTTTTTTGTTTTTTTTTTTTGTTTTGTTTTGTTTTGTTTTGCCTTGGAGCATTCTACAGACAGCTGTGATCCCACTAGGCAGAGAAGACTAAGATGACAGTTTGGGGCTGCTGAGGTGAAAGCAATTTGTGTTATAATGTAACAGAGAGGAAGAACTGAATAAAGAAGTCACTTTAGAAATCTGCATAAGAATCCCCTTGAGTCTTTTACCACATATGCATGCATGATTAAAGCCAGATGCCATGAGATTTGAAAGAAACCAGCTCCTGTAAAGAGAGAGTACTGAGAGCTGACAAAAGATTCTAAGGTCACACAGTTTAGAAAGACAGGGAAGCTCTGAACAGTCTGAGAAGCCAAGGTTAACAGACTTTGGTGAATATATCAAGCATTCAATTAAGACTCCTCCCCAAAACAAACAACAAACAAACAAACAAACAAATAAACCCTACACTTTACGAGTAAGACTACTCTAAATCTACATTAACCAAACCTAAAAAAAGCCTTGACAAAATAAAATTGACCCCTCAGAAAATTAAATTCCGCAGAAAAGATAATTATTCTTAAATGGAAGAAAACAAAATCAAGACTCCAAAAAAAATAGCATTCAGAGGGTCCAGTATATAATAAAAAGTTACTAAACATGGGGAAAGGTAACTGATAACCCAGATAACAAAAATAAGCAGTCAGTACAACCAGACACAAGGATGACAGTGATATTGGAATTAAAGGGTAAGGGGATCAAAGTAGCAAAAAGAATATATTAAAAAATATTGCCATTTGTGGCAACATGGATGGATCTTGAGATAATCATGCTAAGTGAAATGTCAGAAAAAGTTGAGAATCATATGATTTCACTCATATGTGGGATATAACACTGAAAGCAACAATCGAACAAGACAAACAAAAAAGCTATAAACACAGACAACAGTTTAGTAGTTAACCAGAGGGAAAAGGAGAGGTAGATGAGGGTAAAAGGGGTCAAATATACAGTGAGGGAAGGAGACGTGACTTTGAGTGGTGAACACACAATGCAATATACAGATGATGTATTATAGAATCATAAAAAATAAAAAATAAAAAAAGTGTTCAAATATCCAGAAGAAAAATGTGAAAGCATAATGAGTGAACAATCAGAGTCACAATATACAAATGAATAGCATAAGAACAAACTAAAGAGACATCTAAAATCTGGAAACACAAAATCTGAAATGATATATGTAGGGGTGGGGTTAATAGTAATTAAACAATAGCAATTTAAACATTATAGAAGGATGAATCTATGAATTTGAAAAGAAAAAAAAAGGCTATAAAAATATTCCAAGAAAAGAAAGTATTTGAAAAATTGAAAAAAATGAAGAGTGATTCCGTGACCTTTGGGATGATATTTGGAGGTCTGACTTAAGAGCTCATCTATGAACCACTATGCTCAGGTTAGCTTAACTGTACTAATATGCTTAAATAACCTACTATTTGTAGGTGTTATAGGGTGTCCAGTTCTAAATATAAAAATCTAACACAAAATTTACCTATGTTTTGAGTAATTTGTAAAATGATTTAAAGAGTTCTGCCAGGTTTAGAGAATATGGACTAAGAATTCACTGTAGTCACTGGCTGAATAGTTATTTAAGATGAATTACAAAATGCTGGGTTTTTCAAACTTGGAATATGTCATTTCATAAGAATTTATCTGTGTATTTTAATCTATAAAATCCTCAATTTTGTTCTACAACAGATGATTCTGCCTTTATATACGTGTAATCTACAAGATATTTTTTTATTTAAAAATATCAAAAGTAATCAAATTTAAATATTTATAATTACTTTTTAAATCTCATCAACTACATGAATAACTAAGACTCTCACTGCATTTTAGAATCATTTCTATTTTCATACATTATTAAACAAAATTTGTTTTTTGAAGTATCTATCATTTTTGTTAACTATTTAAATATCAGTTTTAAATTCCACACACTTTAAAAAGCCTTTTTTCTTTCAGATTTGTTTTGCATAGCTAAAGTTCATTGAAGAAATGTTATGTTTTATGTGCAGTCTTTCAAAATATATTGTCATTGTTTGATATTTGACATCTGGATCAGAAATTTGCAATGGGTATAATGCTGCAATTCTGAGCATTGTTAGGAGAGAAAGCCAACTGGCATTTATCAAGGCTTATCCTGCCCCAGACATTGTACTTGAGTGTAGATCTGTCTGCAAAGGATGATGTTATTATCACTATTTTTCACAACAGAAATTTCTGGCTAGAATGGTTGAACAGTCAAGCATCCAATAAGTGACAAAATCAGAATATAAATTCCAACGGTCATACTCTTACCTCTGGAATACTTCTTTAGCAGGGCAATAGAAAGCCATCAGTGACTTTGCCTCAAGATTTTACAATTCAGCTACTAAATTATGTTATTTTTGTTATATGTAATAAAACCCTTGTATTGGATTCTTCCTGTCTACAACATAACTTAGAAAATTGCTGTGACTTTATTTTTTTTCCCTCAAACTAATTTTTAAATAAATATATGTACTTCATTTTTTAGTATTCATCTCTGTGATGGCTTTTAAAATTTCATACAGGTCACAGACCATATAACACTAGATTGCTAACTAGTGTTATTGAAAACTTAGATTTAGCTCAAAGTAATCAAATCAGTGTTAATTTAGAATCAACATTTTGGTCCAAAAATGTAAAGTTATTTTTCCTAAGGCACAAAGAATATTTTAGGTAACAGCTATGAAAAACTATTCAGAAAACTTTTTAACATGTTTCTGTGTCTTTTCCTTCTTTTTTTCTTATAATACATCATGAATCAAAATAAATTTTCAATAATGCATTTCTTAATAATGCACCATTAATAATGGCACATTTTTATTTGTTGACTGTTAGCTTATGATGTCACAAAATGTACTACTGCTTCACTATCCCTAAAAAAGAAATATAAAAAGTTCTAAAGTCAAATAAAATGAAAAGATATCCAAACACAAAGTCTTAGCTGGTGAGTACAAAAACATTGACAGCTACAATACCCGAGTGATATCAACTACTGTTGAGAAAAAGTAGAGAAATAATGAGGTGTTTACTGCCACTAAGAAAAGATATACCAGTGGTATAAGGGTGGTCCTGACCACTGGCCTATTCATACCTTTAGTCACTTCAGAGAAAAATTAATGACAACCACAATATTGTGAATATTGTCTTTGTCCTCAATCATATTAACTCCCCTTGCTTGTCCAGAATGGTCACCGCAAACAGAAGAGACACACGTGACCCTGGCTGACTTCATGCTTTTGCTTCTCCTTTAGCTGTCTTGGTTGTAACCTCTTGTCTTCTGAAAAGACAGGAAATACAAATCCAAATTCGTCTTTCGTCAAAATTTGTGTCTCTGCTGCAAAGAAAAAAGTTACTCTAACTCTAAGGATAAATACTACCTTGAGATACCTTGAGAGGTAAAGCATCTGGTTGTTTCTGCATAGTGGGGGGAAATCTGGAGGTGTTTCAGGTAACACTCTATCTCATCTTCTCTTTGGCTATGTTCTGGATTGATAATCAGGCTGAATGGTTTGAGGACTATATTATACAGTGCAAGAGGGATCTGTGATCACCTGAGAAAGAAAATTAGTGCCAAAAGCTAGAAGAATGGAGAGAGAAAGCTGACCAGCAGAGCTCCTGAGATCTCCAAGTACCTGAACTGTATACTCTCTACCTATAAAATAACACATACTCAGTTTCTTATTTTAAAAAGATGGTCTGTTTTTTAGTATTGAGTTTTGAGAGGTGTTAATATATTATGGATACAAATTTACTGTCAGCTATATAGTTTGTAAATAGTTTCTTCTAGTCTATGGCTTGTATTTTCATTCTTTTACAGTAACTCTCAATGAGAACTTTTTAAAGAAAAATCTGTTTATATATTTTATTTTCATTAATTGTGCTTGTTGCATGCTTTGAAATATCTGTATATAGAAATACAAGTAGTTTATATATTGATCTTATAGCCTTTGAACTTGCCTATTGCCTTCAGTAGCATTTCCCAGACTTTATAGAATTTTTTATATAGACTTACCTTCAAACAAGGGCAGTTTCACTTTTTGCTTTCTCATGTGAATAATGTATATTTTTCTTGCCTTATAGCCCTCTCTTTAACCTCCAGAACAACATGAAATAAAAGTGATGAGAGCAGACACCTTACCTTATACATATTAGGAAAATTGCATTCAGTCTTTCACCATTAAGTATGTTCAAACAGATTTTGCTTCATGTATCTAATATTTCTTTAATAAGTACTTTAATGTTTAAGATTTTTATGTCCACTTTGTAATATGAAATGAACCTTTTTAGCCCTGATAATGTACTCTCTTCTGAAATCTACTTCATCTGATATTAATATACCCATTCTATCTTTATTTTAATTAGTTTTAACATGGTATATCATTTTACATTCATTACTTTTAACCTACTATTTAACAACCTTATAATTTCTGCCACTTATATGGAGTGTTTGACCTTATATTTAATTATTGACATCATTGGGTTTAAACCTAACAAATTTTTTTTTTTTTTAATGTTTGATGTTGTCTCTATTTCTCCTTTTTTTGATTAATTATAATTTAACTTTTGTCTCATATGTTAGTTTTTAAATATAATACTTTCTGTGACTACAATTTATAGTATAATTATGTGTCATCATAGTATACCACTTTATATACAGTTGACCATTGAACAACAGTTTGAGCTGCATGGGTTCACTTATATGCGTTATTATTTTTTTGTTTTTTTTTCAGTAAATATACAGTCAGTCTTCTGTATACATGGGTTTTGCATTCATAGATTCAACCAACCATGATTAAAAAGACTATTTTCAACCCATGGTTGGGAATCCATGGATGCAGAGGGCCAACTGTATGCATCGTTCTATATCATTTTACATAAGGGGCTTGAGCATCCACAGATTTTAATATTCACAAGGGTCCTGGAACCAATCCTGCATGGATAATGATAGATGACTGTAGTTAAATTATAGAGAAGTCAAAAGTTATACATGGATTTTTGACTGTATGGGGGTTGGTCTCTCTAAGCCTCACATCGTTCAAGAGTCAAATGAGTAGTAAAAGAGACACAGAGCATAATTTCATGTTCACCTTACTACTTTTGGTCTATTGTTATCATCATTTTACTACTAGGTATGTTATAAAAAGTATAACATTTTAATTTTCTTCTTTAAAGTCAATTACTTTATAAAGATGTTCAAAGAAAACTCCTTTATGCTTATTCACATGGTTACTATTTCCTCTGCTTTTCATTTCTTTGTGCAGATACAGATTTTCATCAAGTATTATTTTCCTTCTGCCTCAAGGACTTCATTTCTTCTACTGTAGTTTTATTACTGAAGAATTTCTTTGTTTTTTGCATGAGTAAAAAAGTTTTTTTAAGTTTTAAAGATAATTTAACTGGTTATAATATTCTAGTTTGACAGATTCTTTTTTTTAAATTTCAGTCCTTGCATTGTCTTTGAAGAGAAGTCTGCTGTTATCATTTGTTTATGTAGTATGTAATATGACTTTTGTATCTGGCTATTTTAAGATTTTCTTTTAAATCACTCATTTTCAGCAATTTGATTATGAAGTAAATTGATATACTGTCTTTGTTTTTATGGTATTGGGGTTTATCGACTGCCTTGATTTTCTCAAATTTAGAAAAACTTTCAACTGTTATTTCACATATTCTTTGCCCGTCCCCCTCCCCCTCACCTCTCCCTTCTTTTTTGACTCAAATTACATGTATATTACAACTCACAGATGGTTCTGTGTTTCATTTGGATAGTTTCTTTTGCTGAGTCTTCAAGTTCACAAATCTTTTCTTCTACAGTATGTGATGTGGTGTTAATTTTTTAATATAAAAATTGTATTTTTTACCTCTAGAGGTTTGATTGGAGTCTATCTAAACTCTTCATGTCTCTATTTAACATATTTAATCTTCTCTATATTTTTTGAACCCATAGAGAACAGAGTTATAACTACTGTTTAATATCTTGGTCTACTAATTCTATCAGGTGTGTAATTTTATCATCTGTTTCCATGAACTAAATTTTATCCTCCTTATAAGTCAAATTTTCCTACTTCTTTTCATAAATGGGAATTTCTTATTGGATGCTAGATGTTGTACATTTCACTTGTTTGATTTATTAAAAAATGCATTATTCATTATTATCTCTATTCATATTCTTGAATCTTTTTCTGGTACACTGTTACATTACTTGGAAATAGTTTCTTCCTCTGGAGTCTTGCTTTTAAGCAATTTGTGGTCTGGGGCAAATTTTGTCCCATTAAATAATGTATACCCTTCTGATGCTCACCAACTGTTTTATGTATTATGAGATTTTTCCAGTTTGGCTGCTGGGAACACAAATTTCCGCTTTGTATGGGCTCCAATATTTGTTTCTTTTGCCCATTTTTGTGGATTCATTTACCGTCTCAGTTAGTTTCCTCATACACATGTGCTAATCAGTACTCATTTAAATATCACAAAGAACCTTTTTCAGAACTCTAGAGTTCTTATTTTCTAGTTGTTTTGTTTGTTTTTAAATAATATTCTGTCTAGTGAACACTAGCCACATTGGTCTCCCTGTGCTCCAAATTTGTTCTCTGAAACTTGGAGAAACTTCAATATTTTGTCAAATTCTTTCTTTCTGTGATGCAACCTGGAAACTCTCTTTAGGAAGGAAGCTGAGGCAATTGTTGGGCCCATTTTGTTTCCCTTCTCTTAGGGATCACTGTACTACATTGCCTATAGTTCAAATTCTGAAAAACACTGTTTCATTATATTTAGTCCAGTTTTTTTGTTTTGTTTTGTTTTTACTTTCTCAGGCTGTAGAATACAATTTCTATTACTTCGTCTTAGCTAGAAGTAAAAATTCTATCAATGGAAATTCATTTAATTGTTCTATAAAGTTGTTCTGTATATTTTAATGGAAAAAAATGGAAAAATACAAAAACTATGTTTCTAACATCCTTCATCCAAAAATTTACTCTTGCATCCCCCTTCAAGATGATTAACTTTTGTGTACCTGTGTAATCTATATACTAGTCTTTCATACTTAGCACATTCTAAACCAAAGTTCAAAGTTTAACTTATTTTTCTCTTTCAACAGGCAATTATAGCATGCATATTTACTTGTCCTCAAATGAATTCTTTCCAGATTTTATGCTTACATCTATGAGGTTATTCCTGCCAGTAGAGAATCTGTAATTTCAAAATGTGTGCTTCTGCAAAATGCCTTTTAATCAGAAATTAACAAGAACTTGGTATTGTTTTCTACACTTAGCACATTAAAACATGCTCATTGGGTAAATTTTCTTTACTCCCCCCCCACTTTTTTGGTGTTATTATTGGCCTGAAAACCCTTAGACACATTGTTTTATGTAATAGTAAACAATACTTTATGGTCTTTCTCTTTTATCTTTGCTTTTGATTAAGAATGCTACCTAACTTTATAATTTTAAAAGTAGAATCAGATTTTTTCTACCCAGGGGGTTATAGGGGTTAGATATTTTCTGAATAGAGTAACATCAATTTTGGCTGTATGAGATAAAAAAAAATAATGACTATGATCAGTGTAAATTTCCAAAAATAATTCATCTTTTCTAGTGCGCATTTAATTTCATAGCCATATCAATTTAGAAATTTATAAGCAGAGCTTCTAAATCATATTTGCAAAGTCTTGTCACAATTCAAATTGCTAAATTAGGAAAATATTTTCAGTAATGTCTTTGCATTTCTGCTCTAGTTAGCTTCACTTCAAAAAATAATATACTAGAGTTTATTAAATCCATATTGTGTTTTAAAGCATTTAGATAGCTAAAATAAACTAAACATAGAAATTGTTTCATATTCTTTTCATTATATAAGATAATTTTCTTAGCTAAACAAACTAGCAGCATAATAATCTTCATATGCAGGGCATGTACATTGAAACAATTTCAATTATTTGTTCAATAAGATCTAATAAAAGCTGTTTATACTTTGTATAAATGCCTAATTCCTTATATTTTTCAAGGAACATGGTTCAATCCTCTTATTTTAGTAAATAACTTTAATTCACTTAAACAAATGAATATAAAACATAAATATTATAAGAAAAGAACTAATCAAGTACTCAGGTTAAATTATTCAATATATACAAAAATTTTCCTATTAAATCTGAATTTTTTTCTAAATTGAGTCTGTACTTTGCACACAAATGCTTATACACACACACACACACACACACATCCTGAATAGAATGCGGAAACTAAGTTTAAGTAGTTAGAAAGGAATATTCAAACAGCACATTGATGATCTTTAATGATTACAGTGAATAGAAACCATTTAAAGCTACCTGCAGGGCAGTAACTGCATTAAATCACAGTCTGGGGAAGTTTATCAATTTAGAACTTAATCATTTCTCTCTAAGGTGTATAGTAATTTAACATTCTTTTACTTATATAATCACCTAAAATAGAAAATATACAGAAGGAAATAACTTAAATCTAAATAATATATTCACATCAAAGAGACAAAGGATCTATATCCATTCTTCATGTTGTATTTAGGCAAATATATGTAATATTTATTTTTTATTCAATATTCACTATGTGCTAGATACACCTTAAGGGGTTGGAATACTCAAATTGTTAAATAAATAATCTCTACTTTCCTGGACCATTCAGTCTAGTGAAGGAAGGAAGACAGTGAATAAATAGACAAGTAAATTAAAATGTCATGTTCAGAACTGATAAATGTTAACATTAGATATGAGCAATTGATAACTCCAAATTAAAATTATTGACTGAATATGCAAATTATGTAAATTAGTTAAGTATATAAATATTTATATACTTGTTATGGTTCTCTAGTTGTACCCTAATTCAGCACTTCTTGACAAATTCTTATTAATTCAAAGAATTTCAGTATAAGCTGTTAAAATGTATTAAGTACATTTCAATTAAATTAAATTTAAAAAATATATGTCCTTTTTTTCTCACAATATGGTTGACTATGAAAGGAAAATAAACTGTCAGAATAGTTCAATATTTTTCTTCAAATTTTTTTCTAAAGATTCAGAATGGATAGTTGGCTAAAATGTACCATCTTTCCGACAGAGATCTCTTTTGTGGACTGGCATGATATTAATATTGATATGAATGAATGTATGTGGAAGTCATTGAATCAATTCTTTTGTGTTCAATATGTAGATCGATCTTAAGCTCTCCATTTTGTAAAAATAATTCACACATTTGGTAACAGAGCTAGGAATAGGGACTGAGTTCACTAACCATTAACATGAAGATCCCTTTTCCACTCCAGTCTATGTTCTGAATTACTTTATTTGAATCTGTTAATTTACCTGTTCAGGATATATTGTTAATGAAGTAAAGCCACAGGATCAATACAGTTTTATTCAATTACTTAGAGAAAAAAATGAAACAAAAACTGGCCATAGAGCGTATTTGTATCCAGAAAATGTTCTAAGCATGGTGGTATTGATGAACATCAAGGGAGGCATGCAAAAGGCAAATCCTCTATAATAACAGAGAGAGAACTATAAACATACATCCTTCTGCTGTGGGTATAGTATCAACTTCCTACAAGAGGGATAATATATTTCCAAGTGTTTCTGTAAAGAACATCTTTGATCTTGCCAGTGGAAGATGAAAACAAGTTTCCTCTGAAGCATAATCTAAAAGCCGAAGTACTTACGAATTCTCCTTGCCATTTTGGTAGACACATTTCTGTTAAACCATGTAGGAAAATGTGACGTCAGGCCATTTTCTTATTAAATCAGTATCAAATCACTGATATTTAGTTTTCCAAGCTCTGAAACAGTCAATATTCCTATTGGCTACTGAATTATATTTTTAATCTTTACTTCTTCACATTTTTAGTATTTTTCTCTCTTCATCTACCATATAAAGAGGCTTATAAATACACAGAAATTCATAGATTTTATATCTATATACATATTTGTTTTGCTATCTGTAATACAGGGTATCCCTTTATATTTTTTTTATACATTAATATAATTTGGATATTTCCTTTAGAGGGTTTTATTACCAGTCAAATTAATTTACAAAGATCTGTTTATATTATTGAATCAAAAGTCTATATTTTACTTTTTAAAATTAAAACTAGACTTTACTTTTTAGAGCAGTTTTAGGTTCACAGCAAAATTGAATGGAAGTTACAAAGATTTACCAAATACCCTTCTCCCACACATGCAGGGCCTCCCCTATTATCAGTACCCCCACTAGTTGATAAATTTCTTACCATTGATGGATCTATATTGACACCTTATTATCACTCAGAATCCTAATTTACACTAGAGCTGACTCTTGGCGTTTTACATTCTACGGGGTTGAAGTAATGTATATTTACGTGTATCAATTATTATAGGATTATATAGTGTAGTTTCTCTGCCCTAAAAAGCCTGCGTGCTGTACCTATTCATCCCTCCCTTCTCATTAACCCTGGCAACCACTTATCTTTTTTCTGTCTCCATAGTTTTGCCTCTTTCCAAATATCATATTAGTTTTATAAGAAACCACTAAAATGTCCTACAAAGTGGTTATATATTTTTTTCATTTCCATTAGCAATAAATGAGAATTCCTGTTGTTCCACATCCTTGCCAACACTTAGGGTTGCTTCTGTTCTAAATTTTGGTCATTCCGATAGGCATGGTAGAGTATCTATTTAATTTGCATTTCCCTGGTGGCGTATGATATGGGATTTCTTTTCATATGCTTATTTTCCACCTGTACATCTTCTTTGGTAAGGTGTCTGGTAAGGTCTTTGATTCAATTTTTAATCTGGTTGTTCGTTTTCTTATTGAGTTTTAAAAGATTTTGTGTGTGTTTGTGTGTGTGTGTGTGTGTGTGTGTGTATTTTGGACATTTTACCTTTTCCAAAATAAAATTGATTAAATGAGATAATGTAAGACAAAGGTGTTAATAATTTGCAAAATGTTACATGAAAGTAAGAAATTATATAGAAATCTACATTAACACAAAAGATAATTTAGAGGTGATTATGTTCTTTACAAAAAATTTTCTTAGTATTGTAAAGCATGATTATTATTCCAGTAAAAGCATGATAGTATTCCAGTAAATGGAGATCACCCAGATTGTTTTTGGAAAATTATTTTATTTCCAAAATCTAATATGCTTTCTTCTTAAGAGAAACTTCCATTACATAAACTGGTACAGAAACTTATCCTTTACCTAAATTGATGTAGGGACTTATCTTTATTCTCGCAAGACATTTTCCTCATAATATCTGAATAGTTATCTAGTTTTTTGCTATGTATTTTAAAGCATTGTATAATGAAAACTTTTTTATAATCTATTGCCTTTAATTTCCTGAGAAACTAAAGCTATTGGTTAGTTCTAAAGATGATAATGCATATATTATAAATGGTAGCTTTATCTTTACGCAATCTATTTAATTAAGTCACAATCTTAGTGTTAAGAAGTTTGGTCATTTTTCTCCCTAATATTTTAATGATCCACCTTTACATAACAGGCCAGGCTGAATTTACAGTTGATCTAGTTCTGTCATTAACTTTGCCAAAATCACTGACTCGGCCATTTTTCATTTCTGTGCTTGTGATCACATATTCAGTTTTAGAGTGCTTAAACTTTCCCAACTCTTAGGTTGTAGGGAAGGACTATTACTGTCTCTAGTCATAACCTAATTCATCCTGTTCATGACAGGGCCTGTTACTTGTTTTAGACCTTGTCTTTTCATCCAGGCCTGTAGGTGTTTCTTATTTGGGTGCTATTTCTGACACTTCTTTTTCCTTCAGGGTATGATTTTAAATGAAAGTGACGATTTTTCAAACTTACCTGCTAAGTGGTGTCTGTCATGTACATGCCCATCTACTTGGTGGTTTATGACATTTCTGGGGAAAATAAAAATTATAATTTGTACGATTCTTAACTTAGCCTTTTCTTCCAGTGTTTTTTACTTGGAGCACAATATGACCATTAGAGATGGCAAATACTATGGGGAAGGGAATTAATATTTATTAAGAATCTAATGTGTGTGAGGTGTTATATAAAGCATTTATACACATTATCACATTTAAATCCTAAGCTAGGCTTTTTTAGGTAAGAATATTTTTTTCCCCATTTTATATGTGAGGAAAGAAAAGCTCTTGATTTTCTCATAACATAGATTATGGCTAATAAATGCTGGAGCTTGTTTTAATCCCAGGTTTATTTGATTTCCTTATAAGAAGTCCTGTTGCTTATCTTCATCTGTAGAAAATCTTATGATTTTCTAACGGCTTTAATTATAATTGACATACAATGAATTGAATATATTTAAAGTGTACTAGTTGATAAGACTTGTAAACATGAATAGAGCTTTGAAATCAGCAATATGTCAAGAAGATGGACATATTCATGCCTCTCCCAAAGTCCAATAGGTGGTAACTTATTGGACTTTATCTCACAGCCATACTAGGCCAGCCACCCATTCAAGACTGGCATTTTAAACAAAATAAAGAAAAGTGTCAGTAGCTGAAACATTCAATGATAGGCGCGTTACCTTTAAGCCAAGAGATATTCATACAGTTTACACCGACTCTCTGGTTTCCATTCTCCTAAGATAAATTGTCAAGAGTCTGCCACATAAACTAAATGAATCTCAGTGAAGGATTTTTAGAGAACTAATGTAAATTTCAAGTAGTCCCAAATGAAACACAAGAGAATTTGATTCTTAGGTATTATGGAGAAGTATCTGATATATAATTATTAAATAGTCATAATGTTTACTCTAAATGAGAAAAAAAACAATAATAGAGTAATGACCCAGTTCATAATACTTTGCTTTTGAGAATATAGTCAATCTGTTGGGTGCACATTTTCTTTATGTTGCCTGTGACTAGAGCCATGTGATTACGATTAAGAATAAAGTGAATCATATGGTGAAACCTCTTCATTCCACAAGGCCCCATTAATATTACTTTAATAAAGATTACATTATGAGTAAGTTATTACAGTGTAGCCGAGTAGCTATGATCATTCCTTGCTTTTAGTAATTAGTTGTAGGTTAATTATACTCTAATAGAATATTCCACATACAAATGTATTTGCCATATTATTTTAGGCCTTAGTAATCCAAAATAATTTTTCATGAGAAGCAGATTTCCAGAGGAAACAATTGAAATTTCATTAGATCTTCCAGTATCTTCATTGTTTATTAATTTAGATTGATTTTCTCCTTCAAAAATATATGTAAAGACTATAAACTATTTTTTTTTTAAATCTCTGTTCAACATTTTATTTAGAAAATGTAGATTAAGGGAGCCTGTAAGTCTATTTTCCATTTATTGTATAAAATCTACATATCAATTAGACCATTACTCTTACAATGCTGAACAAGGACCATAAAACATCAGAGTCTTGATTCAATCTCAAATGCCCAGATAACTACTTTAGATGCAATTCAAACTTTGCTAAAATGCCTGGGAACATGCAGGCCTACTTCTAGCACTGGTTGTGGCACTGGTTCATCTTTCTCCTCTTCCCATTGAAAAAGAATCTCATTATCAGGAAAATTGACTTTATAATATGTCACTGCTGCTCACCTGAATATTCCTCTCTAAAATTACAAGAACTTGTAAGAATTACATAAGGACTCCTGTAACTCTGAAATAAAAACCTGTTAACAATGAAAGAAGCTGTGGTTGCCAGCCTTTAATATTGTTTATGATTTTGTGTAAATCTAGTGACTATAGCAATATCTTGGTAAGGCCATAGATATGGCCGAGTGCCTATAACAACTGCATGTAATTAACTGTCCATTAATTTTCTATTGAGAAGGCCGGTAATTCTAGGTCAAGTTTAAGAGAAAAAGATCCTAGGAGAAATTTTTCAGTACCTGTTTGAGCTGAGCAACAGGACAATTGCAACCGTAAGCATATCTGTTCTGACCAACTTGACTATTTACGTCCATAAATGCATAATAATTATGCTCAGATGTTAAATGATACATATAATATATATTTAGATATATGTGTTTTAAAAAATGTATAGCTAAGAAAGTAAATGGGTAAGTATATTCCCACACATATGCCACACATTATTTTTATATAAATCTAAGCATTCACATCTAAGATCATTTAGATTTTGCAACTGATGAAAAAAATGCCTTAAGCAAATTATAGACTTCTCAATTTGCTACAGTGTAAGCAGTTTTTCAGAGAAAATGCCCTAAGGCATCGGGATTTGGCATATAAATTTGAGAGAACTGATATGTTCTTATCAACCCTGAACAGTATGACAAACTCAAGTTTCACCTTTCTCTAATAAAACATTTTGTTGATTTGTTATAGTTGGTGACACTAATCATGAACCAATGACAGTAATGAATGAGAATTTAGTAATGAATGAGAATTTAGTTGACTTTGAATTAGGCTCACTAAAGACAAACTAATATTCTAAAAGATAATTAGATTAAATGCATATGTAATCGAAAAAGGTGTTGCTATATTTTAAAAGAAAGTGATAATTTAAAATAATCTGTTTTATCCATTTCACCTTGTATTACCAAATCAAGAATATGGTACAACTCAATACTAAAACTAATAAAGCCAATAAATTACTATTTGTGCCTCTCCTATAAATTAATTTGTTTTTTTCCAAGACATTCTAATTATAAAATCTGTTTCAGTTCTTCAAGTCAACTGTGAATAAATGGACCTGTTTTAAGTCTGATTTCACCAGCTGTATTAATTTCAGACCGCGTGTCTCCTTTCTTTGGTTTCCTCTATTGATTCTGGAAAAAGAGAATGGTATTTGATTAGAATGAAAGTGTATACTCCAGCCAATTTTGATATTTAATTTGCAGGTGACTTCATGTAATGTCTTTCTTCTTTGATCTAATAATGAAAATGTGTTAGTATATTCTCATCACAGAAGCAAGGTAAAGCAGCCCAACTCTCCTGGGGCCAAAAGAACTACACTTTGTGAATTTAAAATGGGAAAACTATACTCCCAGTGCTTGGCAAGGAGTGTGCTGCAGATCTATTTCCTCCATCTATTGAACCAACTAAGGCTGTAAAAACAGATGCCACACCAGGGTTCTAATATTGAGATAGAGAATGAGAATATGAATACGTATTAAAGGTTGTCTTGAAATTTTCTGCTCACTATAGAATTATGTTAACTAAAATGATTTAAAAACAAAAACCAAAAATCTTTGGTTATATACTCATCTCAACTTCCACAGTTATTGTTATTCTTGAAATAATGATCAGATTTGTTTTTTGGTATTAAGAGTATTTTGAATAGTAAAGGCTGACATAAATTTGAAAAAAAAAAACAGATATATTGCTCAAAACATTACCCTCTAAGTTCACATAAAAATAAATTTGAAAAATATTCACTTCTAAAAAGCTAACAAAACATGATTATATCAGGACAGCATTATAATTCAGTACAGTGGGTGACCAAATTTAATAACTTCATGCATCTAATAGGAAACGCACATGCTAAATTCATTTCAGTTCTAAAATTCCAACTTAATTTTTAATTCATACATATATCACATATAGGTGTAAAGGTTAGTATCTTTACAATTAGAAAAAACATTTAAATTCTTTCAAAAAATAGATATGCTATTTTATTTTAGTTTTCCCTTAAAAGACTTGAAAAACACGCATAAAATATACATTAGCACTTACATGTCTATGTTAAATAATGTATACATAACATTCCTAGATATATATCTTTAAAATTCAGTGATTTTAATGAATTAAATAGTGTCCCTCCAAAAGATATGTCTAAGTCCTAACCCCAGATGACTGAATATGAACTTACTGAATGTTGGAATAAAATCATACTGGATATAGAGAGGACCCTAAATTTAATGATAAATGTCTTTATAAAGGAAAAGAGAGAAAGAGATTGGAGCACAGAGATAGGAGGAAAGACATGTGAAGACTTAGAGATTAGAATGATACATATACAGGCCAAGAAGTGTCCAAGACTGCCAGAGCCCACAGAAGCTACAAGTGAGACATTGAACAGATTCTCCTTCAAATCCTCCAGAAGGAAGCAACCCTGCTGACAACTTGATTTCAGATTCCTAAAGTTTGCGTATATTGACTACAGAGGTGGTTATAGAGAATGTTTCTTGAGAAAGTTCAGACTGCATTGTAAATATTTCAGGGAAAAAACAAACAGACAGACATTAGGTAAATGGCGAAAGGATAAACACAATTCTACAGGCATTCAATGTTCAGAAGGCAAGTTGATAATGTAACAGGTGGTGTTATAATTCTGCCTTTGATTCTTTAAGAAAGAACTCATTTCAAACAAGAAATTATCAGTATTTTCAAATAATATGGAATTTACTCTTTTGACCAGATTTTTGCTTTTTATTCACCCATAATTCTCAAACTTGAGCTTGAAAACCAGTACTTAAATATAGATTTTTCAGTTCTTCCCCAGAGATTCTCATTTAGTAGAAATGAGATGTGAGTTTGTTGTATTTTTAGCATCATCTGGGTAATTGTGACGTAGGAAGTACTGGACACCATTTCGAAGTGTACTGTTTAGAAAGATGCGTTCTATCCTTATTTACTCCATTGTAAAATATCTCCTGACAATTTTAAAAAACACAGATTCTCAAATTCTTAACTCTGATCCCCTGAATCAGAATCTGAGTTTTGTAAGACTTGATATAATTATTATGATTAGGCAATTTCACAAGACACTGTCTTAGAATCTGACCTTGACTGACTTTAATGCAGGCATTGTCATCAATATAAGAAAACAAGGGCTTAAAAAATGTAAACCCGTTAAATACCATATATGACAGGATATAAGTTTTGGTAAACACAGCAACATGACCTTCTGGCAGAAATTTAAGTTTTGTTCACAAGTACCTTTGAGGTCAACGTTCATCCTATCTTTCTCAGCATCTGCAGATTCCCTCAGCCTGCTGCTTGAACAGTTGTTAATGAATGAAGATCACCCCAGCCTGCCCCCCTGCTGTTGCTCATTTGCCCATTAGCATCTGCTTAAGCAGCAGGCTGGGGAAGCTCTGGTTCCCAATCAATGTAGCTGATGAGGACTGGGGTAGGGAGACCTCTGTTGCCAATGGAGCCGGAGCATAAATCAACTCCAATCTTGGCAAAGGTTATTAATCTTAGAAACAGTGACTTATATATCACAGTGTAGAGATGGAGAAAAGCTATCCTCGACATTTATGGGAAACAGGATAAAGTTAAAACATTATTTATATGCTAGCTTTAGCAAATCCATTGAACACCAATTAAGTCTCAGGTTCCTTATATGAGAAGTGATTTACAATAAGGTTCTTTCTTGTTCAAATGTTATCTGATTCTAGGTATGTGCCCAGAGATACAAAAACACACCTAGAAAGAAGCACCCTTAAGACTTTTTTTAGAGTGAGTTATCATATTTTTACTTAATGCACCAAATCATCTCATCAAACTTATTGGGGAAATACTTATTCTACTGTCTTAGTCCCACTGGATGTGTGTTATTACCATGATTTCCAAATTAGAAGTTAAATGACTTAAGGTAAACATAGATAATAAGAAAAGATGGTTAGAAACCAAAAAGTAAAAACACACTCCATCCTAAGGTTGGTCACTGGTTTTACCTTCACAGAGGATGGTCTACGTTAAACACTCTGAACAAAGACAGGATGCCTATCTGACATAGGATTATATTTGGCAATACAGTGGAAAAAGGAGGGCTGGAACAAACGAGGGCAAGGTTAAAGTGGACTACTGCTAATATAAATAAATGGAGTGTAAGTTACACAAAAATATGGGATATTAAACAATAATACAGTGTTTTAAAGCCTTTTGCATATTTGAAAGTGCTAAGTGTAAAAAGGTTAGTCTGAATAAGATGTTAATACTATCTGGTGTGAGAGATTTCTAAATGGCACAAGTAGCATTCAAAAAGATCCACTGAGGATTGAGTGTTAAGTACCTTACACATAAAAGGTACTTCATAGAAAAATCACACTACATTTTTTACAGCCATTGTAGACCAAGTGCAGTGCTTAGAATTCACTCGGGTATATTAGAGAAATAATAAATGAGATTCCTCTCTCAAGAGGTTTACAGGCAGTTATAAAGATGTCATCCACAGAGAAAAAAATAACTACACAATAATATAGAAAAATGTGCTAAAATTATAAAAATAGAAATTTTATTTATAAAAGTTCTATAAATAAAATAATCTTTCAGCACCTCAATATACTCTCTTAAAGATGATGTATATTTTTTACATAATCGTTATATAATTCTTTATTTATATAATTTCTCTCTACAACATCATAATTTGCTTCAAAAGTATTGCTTCCAAAAGAAAATTCTTTTAATTGAACATGAATATCTATCATATTTAGTGTAAAAATGCCAATTTTACTATTAATAGCAGAATTAATAGTAAAATCAGTAATATACCTCTGTAATAATATACAATAGATAACATTTTATCTTGTTATCAACGAACATTCCCAAAGCAACCAGGATTTTGAAAATTATAGCATCTGGACATCAATGGTTACATATATCCAATTGTCCACCAGAAAATTAGTGCAAACTAGCACTGACATTTTCAAGTGACTTTGAAAATAACTTTCATATATAAAAATCTAATTAAAAAACAAACAAACAAACAAAAATACATGAGTACTCCAAACATTGTTATTTAGAATATTGCACTTTTTTGCATTAATTAAAATTCACTCTGAAACCAAGAGAAGTCCAATAATTTCCAGAAATACATATTTTATCCATACAAATGAAAAGACCCACCTCAATAAAACAAAATAATGTGTTAAACATTCATAAGTATGAATACATTCAAAAGGGTCTTAAAAAGCTACATAACGAACCAATAATAAATTTAAGGGAGGATTCTAGGTTTGAGAAAGTTCAGAGAGAAATGTTTAATTTCAAATGATTCAAAAAAATCTCAATATTTTACCTATGTATTTGTTGTGTTGTCATAAACATGAAAGTGTGGAACAGAGAATGATAATTCCCATTAATCTAATCAAGCTATCCAATAGATAAATCAAAAAGTAAATCTATCATATGTAGCAATATCAAAATAAATATTCTACATTTCGCCTGAATCTGAACATTCTAATCTCAAATCTCTGAAACTGGCGTTTTAACTGCCTCACTATGTGATTCTGAGTCATGACAATATGGAGAACCTAGGACCCAACTAAGCCAGAAATAGAGCAGCTGGGCCTGAGCTGCTAAAACCATGGTTGAATCCAGACAAATGTGAGCTGCTACCTATCCAACGGTTTCCCTCATGGACCCAGGTGTCTCCTTATTTGGCTACCAATTCTCAGAATAAGCTCTTCGGGACTTGAATGCATCCACAAGAAAATCCTTACCTGGTTCTTACATTGGTAACTGTCCAGGGTGGGAAGATTACTATCTACTACTCATGACAGGTCAAATTTTTAAAAAGTGAGGTTCTAGGTAGGCTAGAGTTGAGAGCTAAATATAAGGGGCAGGGTATTGGGGCACATTTGCCTAGAACTGAGAAGTATCAAACTTTTCCATGAAGGTGAAAATTGAGAATCTATATATAGTTTTACTTTTTTGAGAAGTATACAGAGTGAGAAGCTGTCTACATGAGAATTAGCCAGCAAAATGTTTTCCCTCAGGCCAGTTCTTTTTCTCTTAACCAGTGAGTTTAAAACCTCTGTAATGCTTCTGGTCTCACCAATCACTTGGTATATTCTAGGGTTAATTATTACTTTTCTTGGCCAGTTTTAGCATCAGTTCTCTCAGGAATTCCAGATCAACTTCAAAACCTTGTAAGTTCCTGAGATATAGAAATCCATGCTACTATTCCTGTGTCCCCATAGGTGAAGAGTTTCTGTTTCCAGCTCACCTCCAATTCTCTCTGGAGTGAAAAGCCTTCTATACTTGACTTCTGTTTCAGAGATCACCTCCAAATATTCAGCAGGAATTTTCACCCTCAACCCTGACATAATCCTTTCCAATACAAATATCTGTTCCTTGATACCCACCCATCCACAACTACCATGGATATGGAGGAATTTACAGTAACATTTTAATCAGCCTCTGAATGTTCTGTGTTGGAGAAATTCAGGAACTCTCTTAATTTCATGAAGAAGGGAACTTAGACTTTTAAAAATTTTATTTATTCATGAATTTACATAACGAATAAAAGAAAATGCACGAACTTGCCTGAATGTCAGAGCTCATTGTGGCAAATGGGAGTATCATCCTTTCAGTCAAGAATCTTGGTTGATCTGATCCTTATGTTATGGATTCAATTGCATCCCAACAAAATTCTTATGTTAAAGTCTTAACATCTTGCACTAAGAAATGTGACCTAATTTGGAAATAGAGTCATTGTATATGTACTTAGTTAAGATAGGTCATACTTGGTCCCTAATCTAATATGACTAGAGTCCTTATAAATAAAGGGAAATTTAGATACAGACATGCACACAGAGAGAACACCATGTTAAGATGAAAGCAGAAATTAGGGTGATACAGCAGAAGCCAAAGATACCAATTCCAGTAAATGATCAGAGCATGGAAGTAAAGCATGGATCAGAGTCTCCCTCACAGCTCTCAGAAAGAACCAATCCTGTCAATAGTTTGATCTCAGCCATCTAACCTCCAGAACTGTGAGACAATACATTTCTGATGTTTAATATTCCCTGTTTGTGGTACTTTATTATGGTAGCATAGGAAACTAAGATGCCTGGATTTTTAAGTCTCAGGATCCATCTTGAAATAACTACAAAGCAAACCTTTATTTCATGGAAATTTAGCCCATAGTATGAACTGAAAAATGTTTGCATTGTATCCAAAGCCCAAAACCATAAAAGATTTAAAAATGATGTCTAAAGAGAAAACCATCTCCTCATTTTTTATGGACTGTAGGAGAGAATGGAAATTAGGAGTCTGCAGCCTAAATTTTATCCCTAAAAGAAACTAGCTTCCTTGACACACTGCTTTAAAATACTATATCTAAGCTCCTTGAGATGGAAAATCTATATTTAAGTTGTATACAGATGCCAATCCATTCTATGGCTTTACACTTTGCAATTTTACACATTTATATAGTTTTCTTGGCACTTGGATATATTGTCTTGGTTCCGAATGGCTTAATCAAATGATATTTTATATGAAATATCAATTAATAGATTTCATTGTGTTGTATGTTCATCTATGTCCTAAGACTACATTACGGAACATTACTTGATCATCAGCTATTGCTAAGGACATTGCCCACTCTGTCATTCAGTGACAATGATTTAAAAAGCATTATTTCTTTACAAATGCTAGTGAAAAATGACAATCATATAACTGATCATGGGTTTCTGTTTAAAAGCTCTTTTAGGTATTTAAAAAAAGCTGTTATTTTAAGTATTATAAAATCCTTTTTATAGTAATGTTAAGTATAAGCATACATGAAAACGGGTAGATGAAAGCAAAACCTGACAATAATTATATAATATAATAGGTACATACTCAAATAGCAATATTTCAGGAATATATAACTCTTTTGGAATAAATTGTGTCCCTCCTAAATCCACAAGTTGAAGCTTAACTCTCAATGTAACTTTATTTGGAGACAGGGCCTTTAAAGAGGTAATTAAGATTAAATGAGGTCATAAATGTAGGGTGCTGTCTTAGCTGGTTTAGGTTACAATAACAAAAATAACACTGCCTGGATGGCTTATAATCAACAGAAATTTATGTCTTACATTTCTAGAGGCTGGGAATTCCAAGATCAAGGTGCTGACACAAACATTCAGTGTATAGCAGGCCCTAATCCAGTAAGACTTGTGTCCTCATAAGAAGAGACACCAGGAGTGTGCCTTTGACAGGCTATGTGAGGACACAGCAAGAAGGTGGTTGGCTGCAAGCCAGGAAGAGAGGCTCACCAAAAATCAATCCTATCAGCCTTCTCAAACTTCTAGCCTCCAGAACTATGAGGAAATAAATTTCTGTCGTTTAGTATTTTATTATAACTGCCCAAGCTGACTAATTAAAATCACTTATCAACATAGTATGACTTTCAGTAATGATGTGTAAGATAAATAAAATATAATTACATAAAAACAGTGTTCTTATATGTAAACATTAACCAGTTATTGATTAGATATGTAGATCTCACAATCACACAAACACAAGTAAAATGTTAATGTTATCCGAATTACAAATTGGGAAGAAATTTTAATGACGATGAAAGGACAACAGATACAGAGAAAAAGTGAGAAAATATAACTTAAATATATTGCTAGTATTTTTTATTTCTTATCGTCCTGTCCTACACTATACCTTCCTGCTGTTATTTTCCCTCGCTCCCTGTAATAGAAAATATTTTTCTTTATAAATCATTTTTTATCATGAATAAACAAAATTTCTTTTCTCTGAAAACATGCCACAAAAAACACAAAAAAACAAAAAAATAAAAACTCGTTGAGAATTTGAAATAGTGCTTTTACCAAGTAGAATAGCACACAGAAAAGTAAAAGCAAACAATCTAAACTGGCAATTTTATTAATAATTTACAGAACTCAGAGAAATATACCTAATATAATAGTAAATGCGCTATAATTAATATTTTGGAAAAGCAGCCGTAACTAATTTCAGACATAGAAACAGATATACAAACCAAAGGTCAAAGTAGTTAGTAGAATGTTTTCTAGCTGAAATTTGCTGAAAGGTGGTTTCTTCATAAATTATAATTACATATCTAAAGTTACCTACTATGCACTGCTAAAAGGATATTAGAATAATTTGAGAAATAATTTAAATAATATTCGGAAAATCACATCTAGAAGATCTAGAAATATATTTATATGCATTAGAAAATCTCATTTAACCATTAATTAGGAACAATATTATTTTTTGTAATACGGACTTTAGTAGAAGAAACAGTACTCATATATCTATATATGTATTTCTTGCACAGTGGTTAGGGAATATACTATCTAAATTTAAATACTAATGATTTCTAAAGCAGACAGTCCCAGTTAGTCTGAGACACCTTTTCTGTTTAGAAGTAGGTCAAGAATTACTGTCAAAACCCATATGGGAGAGAGTTTCCATGGAAACGATGCAGTTGATCGGGGTATGAAATTGTCTTTATTACTCTGCTTAGACTCCTGGTGCCCACTCTTTTTAGAATTATAGTCATACAGATCATGAAGATGTAGACCAGAGAGGGACTAGTGATTAAGAAACAGAGGTGGTGTTATGTTATAGATTGAAGGTGGGGAACAGGGTTCTTCTGAGGAAAAAGAGACAAAAACCCTAAAATGTCTGAGGTAGTAGAGAATTGGAAAATATGGGCATTTCGAAGAGTGCTTATAGTATTGCTCTTGAATTACTTTAAATTTTTTGAGAGATGATTGTAAAGACTGGAGTTCCTGTCTAGACTATCCTTCCTTGAATAGCACAGTACCCCATGACTAAATTACATTGGCCATTATTTATTAAAAGTTTTGATATATTTAAGAAAAATATCATTTGTATTGTAACACTTATTTCAAAGGATCTGACTTTTACTAAAGAAAGTGAAGGCAACAGAAAATGATGCTAGACTTTTAGAACTATAGTTGGAATTAAAAAAGATATATATGCTAATTTTACAGTTATATAGATAGATATATACACACATACGAATACATATACATAAACTAATGTTTAGCACATGGCAGGTACTCGATATATTTAGCTCCCTGTATCCTATGGAACCACAGGAAATATAGCACTGGGGGCCCTTATAGGAATTAATGACCAGGAAGAAAACATTAAATGGAGGCAGCTACTGACCAAAAGTACTGAGTCATTCAATAACTAAATCATAACCAAAAACAAATAAATAATAAAAACACAGGAATATAGTAAGTGATCAAGACAAATATGTTGAACAGAACAGAACCTCAATGAAGGAAATGTGGTATAGATCTATCGAGTCACTAAATGTAAAACGTTTGATAAAATATAATAAGCATTCTTCCTTAATGGTTCAAGTTGCTCAATAGAACTTATATATGTGAAATTAGAATCTTTAATAGTATACTCTAAGTACTTCAGATGGTTCAAAAATTAAACTTTATATATGTTCATTCTTTCTCTCGTAGTCACTCACTCCAACAAGTACTAAACACAGAGTAATGTAAAAGAAGAGAGATTTGACACATATTTTGTTCACAATCTTAGTCCCGAATTGCTTTCTTATCATATTCTCATACTTGATTTTGGGCCAATTCTATCACTCCAATTATTTATAAGTAGATAGGTTTTCAGTTCCACTTTATGATAATTATGATTATGTATTCCAATATGTTTACCTTTGACACTCTCCAGTAAATATTCTTCCTTGGATATCCTGGCACCATAGTGGGCAATCCCTTTCTAGACCACACTACTGCTCACCCTTTATTTCTTAAGCCGTTGTTTCCTTTTCCTTTATATCAATCCTGCAAAGAGAAGGAAGAAAATACATTCTTAAATTCAATCTCCTACACGGTTCTCAGTAAAATTACTAATTTCCGTTAGAAATGGTATTTATAAGAGAGGAAAATTTTTCGGCCATTGAAAAAATTGACACTTTTCAGAAGTTAAAGGAATTTTTAAAAAATAGATTTGTTTAATTTTGTAGCAAGATAAGGAGAATGAGAGAGAGAGCAAGCATGTGTTACCTTTGCCTCCAGCCTTAGCATGACAAGTGATAGATACAGGAGCAATTTATTAAATCAATCTTATTATCTGATCATCATGAAAGAAGTAATAGAGCCATCATTTCTACTACTATTTTCAGCCTACTAACTTTGTGAATATTGGTCTTAATATATAACTAACAGAATTTTATTATTTTGGTTAGAAAAATTGTTAAAAATTTCTTGATTATAATTGTTCCAATATTCTTTAAGATGATTGTATTTCCTCAAAGTGTGCATAACATGAAAGGTAAATACACAGGCCTATGTGCCTTTTTGAAATCAAGCTAGATCTGTCAAGTGTTGATAGGTTTTCTATGAACTTAAACTCAGCTAATCGTAGATAAGGACGACAGGTGTATTTGCTCTGTCTGCTACTGTTATGGCAGGATTATTTAATAAGTTACTTTGAGTTATTACATGTCCATGTCTCTTTGAGAAAAGACAAATGGACAAATGTACCATGTCAGGGTCTTGTCATTTGCATAGGTGTAAAGTATGGCAATTACTAATTTAAAATGTCTCAGAGCTTGAGATAGATATAATCTTTCTTTCTATAAACTTTCCACGTGTAATTTTGGAGAGAGACATGAGTCACATCCTTCATGTGTCTGATATTTTTTTTAAGTGGGATAAACTCCAAAGTTTACTTGATGTGCAGAGACATATCTTGAATGTGATATTTTGAGGTTTAAGTAGAGTAGTGATACATTTCTTGAATTTTTAAAGACTGCAATGTGGAAGTCCTCAAAATAGAATCGATCAGTGTATTCTTACCATCATCTTATCATTTAGAACCAGCATTTACTTAAGCTTTATTTTATTTAATTATTGATGTCTATTGTATTCTATTCCTGAGTCTAAACCAATTTTATCTGAAATTGATGGGTTGACATATAAATTTTAAAAAGCTATCCTTTTCACACTCGGGCTTTTTCCAAAAATAATTTTGTAACCATAAGATCATAAGTTTAAGGGGGCTTTAGAAGTTAAACCAACTCACCTAGTTTAGCCATCTAAACATAATCTTTTTTTTTTTCTTTGCAACATTCCTGATAGTCACTCATTTTCACTGAGATGCTGCTTATTGTGGCAAACCATTCCATTTTCGAATAATGGTGATACTTAGAAAATTCCAGTTCATATTCTCATCCTCTAATTGTCAAGTACTCTTTCTAGTTCTGTACATTGGATCAAAGCAAAACAATCTCATTCCTTCTTCTGCTTAAGCAAAACAATTTTATTCCTTCTGCTTGACAGCTCTTCAAATATATGTGTTCATTCATTAATAAGCATACAATGAGTACACACTATGTTCCACAGCAGAATTAGTTGAATAATACATGTTCTCTACATGTAGGTTCTGCAGGAAGTAAATATGTATAATAATGTTATAAGTGTTCAATTTATAAAATTACCCTATGAGAATACAGTGATCTATCATGATTTTGCATTTTTCTCTCTTTTCTGGGCAGGTAGTGTACAAACTCTTGATCTTGCATGTCTAGTGCTAAATTTTATTAGCATGCACTCCAAAAATGTAAGCACAGTAACTTATAATTATAAGATGAAATTTATACATCATCCAAAAATAGATGTTACAAAGATAATAAAAAATAAACGCACATGAAAATTTTGATATTCTCTTCCCAAATCCAAAATGAGCACCTTGCAAAGGCAGAAAATGATATTTCTTAAACTTCAAGATATTGAAAATTTCAATTTAGTTATTTTTGCCATCCTTTTAACAGATGTGCATGGCACGAGTGAGGTGAAGTGCATGCTTCCTCCCTTTTCTGCTGGTAAATGTCATTGTGGAAAAGTCTGGTTTCTTGTGATGCATCCTGATCGTTACCATTAACTGATAAACATGATTTTATGAACATGCTTGTTTTCATAGAAATAGTTTTCTTGGTGGTTTAGTCTTACAGCACAGCTTTTGGAGTCCCTTCCTGAAAGATTAACCTAAAGTCAGCTTCTTCAGTCTTCCCAATAATTTTGCAAGCTATTTAGTACCAGTAGGATATCTGTTTATGTTAAAACTAGCTAGAATAGATTATATTCCCTATTATTTAACCAAAACAATACGTTGATATATTAATATTATTTTTCTCAAAGGCAATGAATCTTAAATTCGCCAGGTAATTCAACTGAAGAAAATAGTATTTATTCAACCATTATTTAGAGAGCACTTGCCAGGTACCTGATACTGTTGTTGACATTGAGAATGTGTCTATGGGCAAAACTAATTTAAAAAAGCCTAGATTTTAAATTCTAGTAAGGATTTTGTTTTACATGATTTCAAATATTTACAACCAAGATTACTTACACACATTATTACGAAATTTTAAGGACTATTTTAATTGCCTACAAATAGTTTCTCTAAATATCTAACATAGCTTTTATTATTTTGAGATTTATCTTTACCCTTTACTCCTATTTTGAAACTCCTCTTACCTTCTAAAATTATGAATTTTAAGATACAATATATAACTTCTATAATAAATAATAAAAATACTTTAATAATCTAATAGTTATTAAGGGGTTCACTAAAGACATTTTAAGTTAATAAAATGACTTTTTAGATTAAGGTAATATATAATACAGTATAAAACAGCTCAGATATAACATTCTGTCTGATAAGTGCTGCAATCTTTAAAAAATGTATTGGAAATTTAAGACTTGTCAAAGACATATAAATGACTGACTAATCGGGTGCTTATTTCTTTGGTTTTATTGACTACATATTTGTAAAATGCTTTCTTCTAACTGCATGCTCATTTTATAGTGAGGAGTAAGATTAAAATTGATGATTAAATGATGCATAAAATATATTACATGATTATAAAACTAATAAGTTAAAAATATTTTCCTCTTGGAAAATAGCATAACAAAACATGAATCAGTTCCCAGACTCTGAGATTTAGAAAACTCAATTTTAAAAAATATGAACTATAAGGAAAATACAATTATGTAATCAGAATGTTTAGGAACTTCCAAGAATATAACCCTTTATAGATATATGGGTCACAGATTTGGACTGAAACTATATTCATCAGATTCAGAGATTAAGTTTCTATGTGATTTTGAAGCACTTTATGTGGGTTAGTTCCAAGAACCCCTTTTTTAATCAAGTCTAGTTTTTTTAAATCTCTTGTAGATTCTTCTGCTGGTCAACAGATAATTTAAATCATGGTCAGTCTTATTCAAAGTAACTGGATTAAAAGTGGGTTTCCGGGTAAAAATAGCCTTGGTCGTACAATTTAAAAATATTAAAATTTCAGGTCCCTTCATCAGTTGGAGTTTGTGTGTCGTGAATAAAATTCCTTTTCGCAAGTAGTCTGATGATACATGAGATAACAGCATATATAAATCTCTTTAATTGTTCTGTTAGACATTATTATTATTTTCTCTGTATGAGCTTAATGTCTTACTATTTTATTAACTGCTATGTGAACAATAACTCCAATTTTAGAAAGCCTTGTAATTTATAGGTGGTTTGAATTAGAAACTTCCATTTGCTATTTCAACTGCTTTTCCCCAGTTGTACTGATTACTTTAAAATATCTGTTTAGATAACATCAGTCCTAGTTCTGGTATTTGCCAGAAATGCAGGAAACTTTGCTTTTAAATTATATTTCAAAATTTCACATTTTCTACTTAGGTAAAATAGCAAATGTAAGTATTGTTCATGTTATTATTTAACTAAAAATAATCTGTTACCTGACTGCTAAGAAATTTCAGAAAATATTAAATAACTCTATGTTTATATTAACATACCAAAAGAAATGTAATTTTAGCAACTATAGTAATACATGGTAGTTTTTATAAGTAACATAGTTGAAGGTTGTATTGTAAATTGGCCTGAAAACTTTTACCAATGTCGATCATAATTAAAATTAAAAGATCATAGCTAGGTTGAATCCTAAGTGAGAACTTCACAAATAGATTTTAATGCTGGGCAGCCAACTATGCTGAAAACAATACAATTACAACTGGATTTAAAGGTCTCACATTAAAAATATTAAAGTTTGAATGAGAAATATTATACAGGTTTTAATATTCAAATTTCAAAAATAAATCATAAGAACTGAAACTTCAAAAAAAACTGCATTTCTCATAAATATCTACAAATATTTGACTACCCCACACATCTCAGTTTGTTTCTTTTTATTTCCTGTAGAGAAGCTTTTCTTATAAGAGATCCAAATAACTATCAACTTTGATATTCTTCTATTCTGTTTAGTAAATACTTTTTTATTAGGTAAACTATAAAATTTTTAAAATTCTTACTTTATTCCTTCTATATCACCAACAATAAAAGTTAAATTTTTAATTGAGACTATTTTTCATAAAAAATTATAATTTTATTTTTTGCATGTGTTTTGTTCTCATCATGCTTCTAAAATTACTATTATGTGATATTGATAAGAAAGTGATAGAATAATGCCAATATATCGATGATGCAAAAATGATTATTCCAATATACCAACTCAATGGTGAATACATTAAATACATCTTTTGGTAAAGGTGAAGCAGTATCTCTGACTTTTTATGATAGTAGACAGCTATTGTACATACTGAATATCTACTCTGCAGTTCTTATTTGCATAGTGCATAGATTACCTTTCTCATTTAGCATTAAATATCTTGAGAACTTGCTCTCCTTGTGATATATCTTCATAGTCTCTTTAAGTCTCATTTATTTTTTCCTTTTAGGATAAAATTATATTTGTCTGTTAAGGAATTACATTAGATAACAATAAGCAATAAAGTCTCTGGTGCTATGGTCTGAATGTTTGTGTTCCCCCAATATTCACATATTGTTATCTAAGACCCAATGAAATTAGGAGAAGGGCTTTGGGCAAGTGATTACATCATGAAGACAGAGCCCTCAGGAATGGGATCAGTGTCCATATAAGAGATCCCAGAGATCTCCTACAACCCTTCACCATTTGAGAACAAGAGAAAAGACAGCCATCTATGAACCTGAATGTGAGCCATCACCAGATACCAAATCTATCTGCACCTTGATCTTGAACTTCCCAACCTCCAGAACTGTGAGAAATAAATTTCTATTGTTTATAAGCCTATGATATTTTGTTACAGCATCCTGAATGGACAAACTTCTGGTTATTAGCAATCACTTATTGGATAGCGTTATTGTTATCGTTTGTGTTATTATTGCTGTTACTCTTTACTACTACTTTGCCTTTGGTTGTGTTCCCAAAAGTTTATTGGAAAATATTAGTCAGAAAATTATTAATCATCATTAAATAAATCAATCTCAATCTTTTCTCATCTTGAAGCACACTTTATATAGTTGCCCAGATTCAGGAGGATTGGAAAACTCAACATGTACAATTCAAAACATCTATACTATTGGTATCTGATTTATGTTGGCAAGCACTGTTTTTCTACTCTGGCTACAGCACCTTAATAACTCCTGCTCATCTTTCCTGATGTGTGGTCAAAGGGCCTTAGGGTGCTTCAGCTTCAACTTTCTGGAAGATGACTGCCTAGTTCTAAGATGACTCCAGGATTCCCCCAATAAGATTGTAAGTACACTCAATTGCCTATTTCCTTTTTCTATAACCTCAAGCTAAAAATGAATCAACCAATCTTAAAATATAATTATATCTATATATAATCTTTTTCTCTCCCCCTTCTTCCTGGCCTTCCTCCCCCTCCCTCTCCTCTCTTTCCTTCCCTACTTCAGTCTCAGGAAATTTATTTTGAAGGTTGTGTAGAGATGGCAGGTTAAGAAAAATCTGTACCTTGAGTTCCAAATCTCTTAACATCACAGAAAATGTAAATGTGATTATTAGTACAGAAAACAGGAAGAGGCACTCTAAACAAACTACAAGTTGTGAGAAATCTCTGGAAAGTAAAATTTGATGGAATTACTCTGACAAGTTCAAAGTAAATCACAACCGAGATCACACGTATAAGAAGAAAAAAAAAAATCCTCTAAGTAGTACAGAGAAACTCTGAGTTCAAAGTATAAAATTGACAAATAAAAGTAAGGTGATGGAAAAATTATCAAGGTAATTTACTAAAAAAAATTACATATTTAGGAACTTGGCCTATTCTTTAGGTAATTCTTTTGATGGATCTAAGAATATCAACAATCTAAATCATGAACTGGCTCTAAGAGAAAGTGAAATATTAATATAGAGGAAGGCTACTAGTGAGGGTAGGTATGAGGCACTGGGAGCAAAGTAAAACTTGAGATTGAAATCCCCACTTCACAGCAGAGATGGAAGGGATGACCAGAGAAAAGGAGAAGGCTGATGGAAATGTTATTAGTACAAAGGAAACACACTAAAGAACCCTCTTCTGGAGCATAGCACAGACTGTTTATAAATTTATAGACTAAGAGCTACAAAAATTTATAGACTAAGAGCTACAATAAACACATTCATATATAATAAAAATTTCTTGATAATATTGAATGTATCAAGTAAATTATCAATAAATATTTTGATCCATTACATTGGCTGAAGTGGTGGGGATTTATAGTAAAATCACAGGTTACCTTTATACTATTTTGATGGAAGATTTCCAAAACTGACATAGCAGTTCAGCTTCTGGTATCTATTCTAGAAAAATATTTTCATATGTTCCTAAAATTGCATACACATGGTTGTTAATGCATTATTGCAAAATAATTGGAAAATACGTTTGAAATGGGTCAATAAGAAAATGGTTAAATGTGTGACATTTCCATGAATCCATTAAAAAATACTGAAGTAAGGAGGGAGGAAGATGGTGGTCTAGGTAAAAGCAGGATTCGTCTCCTCCCATATCCACATTGAAATTATAACCAAATTATAAAATAATCAGATAGAGAATCACCTGAAATCCAGCTGATTGTAACATCTCCATCTGATAATATAAAGGAGCCACATCGAAGCTGGTAGGAGGGGAAAATCCTTAATTGGGCTTGACTCACTCCGGCGGGTCATGGAGGATCACCAGGAGGGAGAGCGAGGCTGCAGAGGGTCCTCTGAAGGAGAAGGGGGATCAGGTCTCATTTGGGGGCTCCCTAGCCCAGGGGAGAAGAGATTCTGTAAATAACTCTATAAAAATCAGAGGGGATTCCAGCAGTCTGGGTGAGACAGAGACTGAAACCCTACAGGTCCCTTTGAAGGACCCAGGAACAGGCTTTCTGAATTGCGGACACTCATCCTGGACACCAGCTGGATCAGAGGCATGTGTGGGATCCATACTGAGAAGTCTGCATTACCTGGCACCAGAACAAGGGCTAGAAGGGCAACCCCCATTGTGCCTTAGTCCGGCCCTGCTACCTAGCAATTTATAGACTTCACCAGCTTGACTGTGCAGACCCCACTCATAGGGCCATTAGAAAGCACTGGCCTAAGGGGATCAGCCTCCCTCACTCAACCTTCAGATGCCCAGGGGTTTTGTTGATTGATGGCTCCCATGCCCTGTGCCAATTCAGGGCCAAGCATTAGCAGCTGGAGGAGAGCGCTGTAGCACCCATTTCTGAGATAAGGTCAGGCAGATCACTGCTGCTAATACAAATTTGGGCAAATCTCGGGGGTCTGTTGGTCATTCCCAGACAGCAGCTGGTTTTTCTGTGATCTGGGACTTCTGCCAGAAGGTGCAAAAGGTTACCAAAGTTGCAGTAAGACTGAGGCTATATGAATCTGACTGCCATTGTCTTTCTGAGACCCCGCTCCACCCTACCCACAAATTGCCCCAGGCGGCCCATTGACAGTGAACTGCCACATCCCTGCCCCTCCACCCTGGATCTCCCAATTCACACAGGCTATGAACTTTAGCTAGCACAGGGCGGGCATTGCACAGAAATTAGTGGCAAGCAGACCTCTACTACCTGCAAGAGTTGCAATAGTGTGTCTGGGGAGCACAGGAGTCTGTGAGACCGCCCCAGACAGCAGCTAGTTAGTCTCTCTGTGATCTGTGACTACACAGGGAAAGCTGGGGCACAGAAGTTGCAGCAAAACTGAGGATGTATTGGCCCTTGTCTCCCTGAGATCCTGTTTCACCTAAGCTACAAAGTGCCTGCAGCCCATTGACAAGCAGCCTCTTGTGCCCTGCTTGGTTCTGGGGTTATGCAGTCTGCGGAGGCAACAGACCTTGGCTAGGGCAGTGAGCTCATTTCGAGGAAAACAGTTGTAGGCAGACCTCTGCTGCCTGTACGAACTGCAATATCTTTTGAGGGGATTGTAGGGGTCTGTATTGGCCTGACGGCCCATGACTCCCTAGGCTCCTGCCCCATTCAATACACAAAGAGCCTGCTGCACATTGATAGGAAGCTGCCCCTGCCCTGAGGTGCATTCAGGCCCAAAGCTGGCAGCAGCTGACCTTACAACAATTGGAAACTTATACAGGAGTCACAGAGACAGCACTAGCATGCAAACTTATACCACAGTGTCAAGGGGAAAATTATTCAATAGATCCAGGAGACTCTGGGGTCCCTGCACAAATATCGCCCAGAGGCTTCTGTAAAAAGAGAAAAGGTAAAAAAGAAAATAGAAATAACAAGTACAAATAATAAAATAGCAGTAACTATGTACCTATCAGTAACCACTTTAAATGTAAACAGATTAAAGGCTCCAATCAAAAGACTTGGATAAGAAATAGATAAGAAAATAAGACCCATGCATATGCTGTTTACAAGAGACCCACTTCAGATCAAAGGACACTCACAGACTGAACGTAAAGGGATGGAAAAAGATATTTCACACAAATGGAAATGAAAAAAAAGCCAGGATAGCAATACTTGTATCAGATAAAATAGACTTTAAAACAAAGGCTATAATAAGAGACAAAAAAGGGCATTACTTAATGATAAAGTGATCGATAAATCAAGAAGACATAAAAGGAGTGATCTATAGTAATACACTCATAGTAGGAGACTTTAACACTTCATTGACACCAATGGACAGAACTTCCAGGCAAAGAATCAACAAAGAAACAGTGGGCCTAAAAGACACACTAGAATAGATGGACTTAATAGATATTTTCAGAGCATTTTACCCCAAAGCAGCAAAATATACATTCCTCTCAAGTGCACATGGAACATTTTCTAGGATAGAACACATGTTGGGACACAAAACAAGTCTCAATAAACTTAAGACTGAAATCATATCAATTATCTTCTCTCATCACAATAGTATAAAACTAGAAATCAACTACAAGAAAAAAACTGAAAAAATATACAAACACATAGAGGCTAAATAACATGCTACTAAATAGTGAATGGGTTATTAATGAGATCAAGGAAGAAATCTAAAGATACTTAAAGACAAATGAAAGTGAAAACAGAACTCAAATCTATGGAACATAGCAAAAGCAATCCTAAGAACGAAATTCATAGCAATACAGGCCTACCTCAAGAAATAAGAAAAAGTTCAAATAAACAATCTAACCTTACAATTAAAAGAACTATGAAAAGAACAGCAAACAAAGTCCAAAGTGAATAGAAGAAAGGAAATAATAAAGGTCAGAGTGGAAATAAATGAAATGGAATCTAAAAAAGCAATACAGAAGATTAATGAACCTAAGAGCTGGTTCTTTGAAAAGATAAACAAAATTAACAGGCCCTTAGCCAGACTCATCAAGGAAAAAAGAGAGAACTCAAATAAATGAAATCAGAAATGAAAGAGGAGAAATAACTACAGACCCCACAGAAAATCAAAGAATCATAAGAAAATACTATGAGCAATTATGTGAAATAGAATTAGTAATCAAAAACCTCCCAAAAAGCAAAAGTCCTGGACCAGATGGCTTCATAGGCAAATTTTATCAAACATTCACAGAAGAATTAACATCTATTCTTCTCGAACTATTCCAAAAAAATCAAGAAGAGGGAAGGCTCCCTAACTCCTTTTATGAGGCCACCATTACCTTGATTCCAAAACCAAAGATATTACGAAAAAAGAAAACTATAGGCCAATATCTCTTATGCACACTGATGCAAAAATCCTCAACAAAATATTAGCAAACCAAATTCACCAATATATTAAAAATAACATAATCATGATCAAGTTGCATTTATTTCTGGGATGCAAGGTTGGTACAATATGCTCAAATCAATTAATGTGATACACCACATTAACAAATAGAAAGATAAAAACCATATGATCATATCGATGCAGAAAAAGCATTTGATAAAAACTCTCAGCAGAGTGGGAATAGAGGGAACATACTTAAACATAATATAGGCCATATATGACAAACCTAAAGCTAATATCATATACAATGGAGAAAGTTTAAAAATGTTTTCCTTAAGATCAGGAACAAGAAAAGGATGCCCACTTTTACCACTCCTCTTCATCATTATAGTGGAGTCTTGGCCCACAGCAATCAGACAAGAAAGAGAAATAAAAGGCATCCAAATCGGAAAGGAAGAAGTAAAACTCTCATTATTTGCCAATGACATGATACTATATAGAGAGAACACTAAAGATTCCACCAAAAACTGTTGGAACTGATCCATGAATTCAGTAAGGTAGCAAGTTACAAAATAAATATTCAGAAGTCAGTGGCATTTTTATACAGCAATGATGAACTTTCAGAAAGAAAAATTAAGAAAACAATCTCATTTACAATTGCATCAAAAACTATAAAATATCTGGCAATCAAATTAACTGAGGAGGTAAAAGACTTATTCTCAGAAAATTATAAGTCATTGCAAAAGAAATTGAAGAAGATACAAATAAATGGAAGCAAACAGAATGCTCATGAGTAGGAAGAATCAACATCATTAAAATGGCCATACTACCCAAAGCAATGTATAGATTCAATGCAGTCCTTATCAAAATATCTATGGCATTTTTCAGAGAGCTAGAACAAATAATTCTAAAATTCATATGGAACCATAAAAAAAACCCTGACTAGCCACAGCAATCTTGAGAAAGAAAGTTGGAGGTATCACACTAACTGACATCGAACTATACTACAAGGCTACAGTAATCAAAACAGCATGGTAGTGGCATAAAAATAGATACAGTGATCAAAAGAACAGAGTAGAGAGCCCAGAAATAAATCCACACCCATACACTCACTTAATATATGACAAAGGAGATAAGAATATTCAGTGGGGTAAAGACAGTCTCTTCAATAAATGGTGTTAGGAAAATTGGACAGATACTTGCAAAAAGAAGAAAGAAAGAAAGAAGAAGAAAGAAGAAAAAAAGAAAGAAAGAAAAGAAGAAAGAAAAGAAAAAGAAAAGAAAGAAAGAAAGAAAGAAAGAAAGAAGAAAGAAAGAAAGAAAGAAAGAAAGAGCCGAAGGAATAGCTGAAGGAAGGAAGGAAGGAAGAATAGGAAGAAGGAAGGAAGGAAGAAGGAAGGAAGGAAGGAAGGAAGGAAGGAAGAAGAAGGAAAAGAAAGAAAGAAAGAAAGAAAGAAAGAAAGAAGAAAAGAAAGAAAGAAAAGAAAGAAAAAAGAAAGAAAGAAAGAAAGAAAGAAAGAAAGAAAGAAACTGGACCACCTTCTTACACTACGAACAAGAATAAACGCAAAATGGATTAAAGACTTAAATGTAAGACCCAAACTATAAAAGTTCTAGAAGAAAAGATAAGCTGTAAACTCTCTGATATTACTAACAGTAATTTCTTTTCAGATATATCTCCCTGGGCAAGGGAAACAAATGAAAAAATAAACAAATGGGACTACATCAAACTAAAAAGTTTTTGTACAGCAAAGGAAACCATCAACAAAACAAAAATACAACCAACTGATTGGGAGAAGATTTTCACTAATGATACATATGATAAGAGGTTAATATCCAAAATATATAAAGAACTCATATAACTCAACAACAAAAAACAAACAATCAAATTAAAAAATGGTCAGAAGACCTGAACACATACTCTCCAAAGAGGAAATACAGATGGCTAATAGACATATGAAAAGATGATCAAAGTCACTAATTACCAGAAAAATGCAAATTAAAACCACAATGAGATATCACCTCAAACCTGTCAGAATGGCTATCATCAATAAATTAAAGAATAACAAATATTGGCAAGGATGCAGAAAAAAGGATACGCTTATACATTGTTGGTGGGATTGCAAATTGGAATAGCCACTATGGAAAACAGTCTGGAAGTTTCTCAAAAAAATTAAAAATGGATATACCTTTTGACCCTGCAATTGCTCTTCTAGGTATTTATCCAAAGAACAATAATTCGTTAAGATCTATGCATCCCAATATTCATGGCAGTACATACAATTTACAATAGCCAACGTATGGAAGCAACATAAATGCCCATCGACACACAATTGGATAAAGAAGTTATGGTTAATATATACAATGAAATATTATTCAGCCATTAAAAGAAATGAAATCTTATCATTCGCAATGACATGGATAGGCCTAGAGATTATTTTGTCAAGTGAAATAAATCAGACAGAGAAAGATAAATACTACATAATTTCACTTATATGCAGAATCTAAGGAACAAAAGAACAAACTAATCAAAAACATACTCACAAATATAGTGGACAATTGGTGCTGGATAGAGGGGAGGCGGGGTTGGGGGCCTGGGAGAATAGGGTGAAAGGTTAAAGAATACAAATTAGTAGTTGATCAATGGTCTTGGTGATGGGAAACATGGCATAGGGAATGTAGTTAGCATTAATATATAGGCTAGGTAGAAAACCAGAGGAGAGAAGGAGCAATTAGGGGGATCGTTTTATAAACTATATAAATATCTAACCAATGTACTGTATACTTGAAAGTAATTAAAATTTTTAAAAAATACTGAGGTAAAGGTTTATGTGCAAACAGAAAATATCCCAAATATCATTAATAAAATAAATGGTATTGTAATAATACATATGGTAGGGTAGGATATCATTTATTAAGGAGTTATACTTTGTATTAATATATGTCACTATCTTGCATAGTTTGTAATGAGAATGCCTTCATAAATTATTTCTATTTATATTTAATAATATATAAAGTAAAAATAGTTGCATTTTTCTAGGACTTTGGAAAGAAGGCAGTACTTAACTATCTAAATCAGATTTTGATTTGTAACAGAGATTCTGATGTGAATGATCATTTCTATTTTAATGTGCAATGATTTCATAACACAGAAGTGATTGTTCCCCAAACCTCTTTTATATACTTTCATTCATTCATTCATTGTATGAATATTCAGCAAATAGCTCACATCTGTTCTGTGTCAGACACTATCATAGGTCCTTGGAAGTAGCAATAAACAAGACAGACCTCACATATCTTACACTGAAATGTAGGGAGACGTCTCTGAGAAATAGTCCAGGCCTACATTATACCTGTCTTTATTCTATTGATGAATTTAATTCAAAGGAATTGGGGATGCTCGCTGAGCTCTCCTACCCCCAGTTTTTCACACCTTACTCCTATCTTTGGGATAGTACTTTCTGGTCAGTATATAGTAAGACTAGTTTGGCAGGACAAGCTCCTCTGGGATCAACCTCCTGTCTTGAGGAATAATTCTATATCAAGTCATGGGGGACACATAAGTAAGTCCCTTTGGATGAATGTGGCTACATCTGTTATAAAAGGAACAATTTGATATCCATTTGTCTTCTTACTCTTTGTACTCTTCACTTGCTTCCAAATGTAGGTGAAGAAAGAAAACTGAATTTATTGATCCTGTTGAGGAAAGAGATTATATATTGCTTTATTAAGTAGATAATGACAAAAGAATTATTTAGCTTGAACTTTCATTGGAATTATTTTATTTTCAGTTTACGTTTTTACAAATTTCTGTAATAGAGTTTAATTAAAATGACAGGTCAATAAACATTCAGAGTATTATTCATTCATTCATTCCACAAATGTATTGATCCTGATTTTCTCTATAAAATGTTTACTATATGTCATTTGACATTAAATATTTGCCAGCTGCTTCTCTTTTTACATTTTCAAACCACAAATTACTGCACAATCTTCCGGGCCTGACTGCCCTCTAAATTGTCTAAATGGTTCTAAAGAACCTCGTAGAAAACTAATGAAATGACTAAGAATAGAATGCGGGAAAGGATAAACTGTCCATTTTCTCTTAATTCTCATGAATGGGGAGTACAGAAAAATAAACGTTGTCAGCCAGCTAGCTTAGTTTAATAGTTAGACAATATATTGATTTAAAAAATAGAAGCCAGTTTGAATAAGTATAGTTGTCAGTTGAGTATAGTTGTCACTACTGATTTGTGGAAAATGAATTATGATCGACTAATTTAATTTCTGTTACAAATTGGAACATGGAATAAAGACAAAAGTAGAATTCTCATTAGGGCATAACTAAGATGTTACAAATTAAATCTTTGTAGGAAGAAGAAATTAATTTGAACTCTTTATATTGTGGATAAGAAACCTGGGAAATCAATTTCTATGAAAGGTCATATTATATGCTCTATAAAATGGCATAACTTACAATTATATAGTACAATGCAAAGATAAATTCTGTTTGGGATTAAGAAGCAAATATAAACATGCATTTTTTGTATGTACGTGTGCATACGAAACTATGTGCTCAGGTTAGGTTACGAAGTATTTGTCTCACAGTAAAGCCAAAAATAAAAATCCTCTGGAAAAAATTCACTGGTAGATTTTATTGTCTCATGTGCATAAGAATGGTGACATTGTATATTCTAGATCTATACTTGATAAATTGAGTTTTCTCCCCAGAGATTTAAAAATAGAATAAACATGAGGATGTTTAAAAAATATTTGATAAAGGCTTACTCAAAAGTTTTTGTTTCTGTGATGGGTACAGTAGGACAGTGCTGGCTTTGGAGTCTGGAAGACATGGAAATGAATTCCAGCTTTGCTCTTTACATCATATGTGATCTTGTGTTTCAGCTTCCTTATCTAATCAAAGATGCTAATGATGGTACCAATTTATACATGTTATTCCTCACAATGTCGTGAGAATTAGAGATAGGCATATACAATAACTAATTATATATTATGTTACAGAGAGGTTTAATAAATCCAATAGATCATTTTTGTGGTTATTATTATTTTCTATCCCTGAGTATTCTTGGGAAACAAACTTAGAGTAATGTTAAATGTCAATTGCATAAATCCAGCCAGTATGACCTGGCATTGATTTTTTAACAATATTCCCAAATGAAGGCTTAATCACTAGTGGTAAATTGGATATGCAAATTACTGTCTGATAACGGCTTAAGAATTTCTTATGATTTACCAGAAGAAAGAGCATAGAAATAAGATTAAATGGGAAGTGGACAATATAAGAAATACAGGACTAAAATTTCATTTTCCTATATTGCCAAGCGCTATATAAAAAAAAGAGATATTGTAAAGGATGTAAAGCCACATAAAACTGAACAGTCCTCTGAGAAATCCACTTGTTCCTCATACCTTCTACAGTGTGACAAACACTTGGCCGTTTGACTGCTGGGTAAATTGTAAGTCATTTAAAAGAGGAACATGAACTAATGGGTATAACTTTGATACTACTTATTTAGCAATAGGGTCACTGGACAGGTGTACCTCAGAAGAATGGCTAACTCATTCTGTCTCCTGGGATTTGTGTTATCCTATCCATGATATATCCTATCCATGGCATCAAAAATACAATTATGTTATGCTGGAACAGAGCATTCTGTAAATATTTATTGGTTTTGTCTGAAAGATTGAAAAAGAAGGCTTAAATATGTGGTAAGGGTTTTACAAATTTTATTTAAAGTGGTTAGCTAATTTTCTGACTTTGTAAGGAAGGCTGAAATTTATTAACACATATATTCATATGCTCTTTAATCAGTTTGACTCAAAAATTCATTTCCAAATGTTCACAAGCATAGTTCTTATGCCAAAGCCATTGGGAGAGGACTTAGCAATCTGGGTGCAGTGAAAGGGCTTGATTTGTCAGGCCTCTTGGCTCTCTCATCTAAATTACTCCAGAAATTCATGGGGTGATGATGGAAAAATCACTTATCTCCTTTTCTCCCTTAGTTTTTTTCATTTTAAAATAAAAGAATTGTATTATATGATCCTTAAGGCCTCTTTAAAACCTGTCTTTTGTGGAAGAATACAGATTGCTGAGATAGATGTGTTTTTGCTCTCTAGAGAAAGTAAAAAGGCCTCTGGTTTAAATAATGCTTATTCTGTGAACAAAGTCTTTGTCCATTATGTCTTCTAGATTAAAATATTTCTAGATTAAATATTTAGATTAAAATATTTTTTCAAGTTTTGATTCACTATACAGCTAGATATCATTACAATGTTTTCAATAAAAAATAGTCTTAACAACTGGCGTAATGGGTTCTTTTCCCTTTTGTGTACGAACTGCCACGAGAAAAAAAAATAATCCCCCCTAAAGTTTTGAGGAATTTTTCATTAAAAGTATAAAATTATGTCACAATAGAAAAGACATTGTCAAAGAGAAACTATTATTTATAGATAAAATTTCAATTCTTACTTAGTGTAAATTTTTTTATTTAGTTGACAATTTTAAAAAGCTTTAAAGATTTTTACTCTTGAATGAAATTCCAAAGGGAAGACTACCATTTATCTCGATAGCTTCATTTTATGATTTCTTACATTTTCTAGTTCACTCATTTTAAAAATTATTAGATTTTGAAAGATAGGCAGGAATAAGTATTAATTTTTTTTTAATTTTATTTTTAAATGAAGAAATTGAGATTCAGGGTCACAGAGCTAGAAAGTGACAAAAATGAGAGTTAAACCAAGTCTTCTAAGTCTAGTAATGCCTATATGTTAAATAAATACTGGAAATCAGTTTCCGGAATAAGAATAAAGTCGATTCTCAAAAGCTCAAATTTTGTGCCTCTATAACCACCTTTTCTCTCTTATGTGCTTACTGTTTCTCTACTCTTTTTTCTTTAAACAGATGTTTTGGATTAACAACATAATTAACTTTTAATCAAGGGAAGTAAAAGGATGGAGACATGCAAAAAGAGACAAGCCATTTAAATGTCTCAAAAACACAATATGTTGACACTCTTTCCTCTTTTTTATTTTATTAAATTTAAAATTATATAGGTTTCAAGTGTACAATTCAATAATATGTTACATGTATATTGCATTGTGTGTTCACCACCCAAAGTTAAATTTCTTTCTGTGGCCATATATTTGACCCTCTTTGCTCTTATCTATCCCCCTTCCTCCCTTCTTTTTTTCTGGTAACCACTAAACTGTCGTCTGTGTCCATGAGTCTCTGTTTGTCTTGTTCATTTGTTCCTTTCAGTTTTATACCCCACATATGAGTGAAATCATGTGGTTCTCAAGTTTTTCTGACTTACTTTGCATTGGTGCCTTTCCTTTTTTTCTTTTTAGGCTTTTCTACTCAATGCCACATTTAGTAGCCTGAACTTAGAAGGACGTTTTGAATTATACTCAATATTTTTCCCATAATATATTAGAAAGTTTAAAATACTTCTATAGGACAATCATTGGAATTACTTGTCATAATTTGTTTAATAATTATTTTGAAATATGCAAAGCTGTACTGCCTACATGGATATTTTTAAATAACTTTATTTTCCTGGTGATAAAACTAATATATAGTCATTTTAGGGAAAAAAAGTTAGAAATAATATGTCATTCGCAATCCAAGCATAATTAAAGTGATCAGGCATATTACTCTTTATTTTTGTTCTATATGTCATTATATAATCATCCAATATACATCCAAATAAGGACAAATTGAAAGACAGATTATAGTTTCCTTGCTAACTCAAGAATATTTATCTCCATCTGTTGAAGATGCCAAATTGTAATTAATCATTTCCATATTTTGGAATATTCAGATTTCTTCCATTAAAATAATTATCCCTTGTGTTTAAATTAAATGTATTTCTACATATGTTGAGACAGAATTTCTCAAAAGGAAGGCAAAACACCATAAAATCTTAATATTAACCCATGAATTAAATTTGATAAAATATACTAAATTTCAATATTATTAGACTAAATTCTCAATTTTATGCAAAAATATGACTAAATTTTACAGTTTGAAAATTGTTACATATTAACTTAAATTCCTCAGTTAATTGACAAGAGACAGAAATTCTACCTTCCCCATAGAAACTCTATTTCTCTGTTTTGTATAGACCTGAAACTTTCATTCATCTACCTGCGGAAGGAACCAAAGGATAATTGATGTCCTATACTCATTGAAGGTGAAAGGCAGAAAACTGAAATTACTTGCATTAATAGCCCTAAGTTTAAGTTGCAGTGTTTAAAAGATTTAAAACAAATTAATAAATAGTTTTCACTGATATGTATCACTTAAAGATTATAGAAACCTTGCCAGAACTATTGAGTATGCTTTTTGGATTCTACCTGGAGGCTAGACAATAACCATAGAGTCAGAATTGCATTGAGCACTCCGTTCATCTTCTAATGACAGTGGGGAATATTTTTTAATCCTTGACCCAACCGATCACTGCACCTGAATTTTTGGCCAACAGTGGAGAAGCCTTATTTTAATGCAAAAATAGACTAAAATTGCATGTTACTCTATTTTCATGAACTAGCATATATTTTATATGTATATATATAAGTATAGTGAGTGTGAATGAATTTTTTTAGAACAAAGAACTACCTTAGAGTTTGTAACTACAAGAAAAATCTTAATAAAAAACAGAGAAAACTATAATTATAAATGGAGACCTAATTAAGACTATAAGACAGTTGTTATCACATAAAGCATAGTGAGAAAACTTTGTTTTTAAAAAGATACCTTATAAAATAAATTAACTTTATTATAATTAATAAAATAATAAAATGCATAAAATATATGTTGTGGATATTATAAACCAGTTCCTCATAATGATAACTCTATATTTAGTAAAACTTCATCAGTCTCTATATGTGTCAGCTACATAATTTGCATACTTAAAAGTCCTAATCGGTCATGAACATGAATCAATCATATTGCCTACAATGATTCTAAAAGCAAAACCATGTTTAAGAGAATTATAAACCTGGCCCAAAATCCACAAGAGGAGCTCTATCCCATACTATTGCAGAGTCTCATCCTTTAAGAAGTTTGCAATCTCAAGTTCCAAATGAAAATATTGTTTATTTGAAACTAGGCTAATTAAATATGGATTTCAGTTTTCAGAGATGGTTGATTTCCCACATTTGGACATGATTCCATGTGTTGCAGAGAATGAAGGTAAGAAAGAGTGAAGGAAGCAGAGAGATTGGTCAAAATTTTCTCATAAGTTTTAAAAATAAAGATTCCTTTATCCTTCTGTAGGATACAACTTAATATGCCATTTTATATTTGGATGAATTCCCAGGACTCGAGACTAAAATAGTGAAGGTTAAGCATATGTGCTTCCTTAGAATAGAAAACTAAAGGAAATCACCTAATCAGAGTTGTTTTCAATGATTTGATGCTTAACATTTCTCAAAATTGTTAGAAAGTCAGTAGTAACGCATTGCTGTATAATAGAGAACTTGGAATTGAATGGATAATTTAGAGTTAGAGATAAAACACTGTGGCTCAAGTGGATGATTATGTCCACATTTACAATATTTATTAAGCCTTCACTCTGTGCCTCAAGTGGTTATTGACATTTTGGTTAGGGAAGTTAGCAAAATCAGAACAATCTCTAACTAAACAGCACGCGGAATCCGTTGAGCGACTAGTCTACAGTACCTGAATGGCAGCTGCTGATATACATAGAATCAGTGGTAAATATTTTGAGTCTAAATCAGTAAGACTCAGGCACAACACATGTTGTACATTCTAAGATAAAATTTCTAAATCTGTATTTGCCCAAGCTACCTAAACAGACTGACAGGTTAATATGAAATATTAATATTTTGTTTTACATAAATTTTAATCTTAACTTCTGATTCTTGATCCACTTACTTAAAGACTTTTGGGAAAATTATAAATACCCCTTGTTCCTTTATTAAAATAATGAGATTTGTGTAACTAATTATATTCAGATTTTCCGCTTTCATTGTCATGCTAGATGCTCAAAAATAAAAGTATTTTGTTTGAGAAATATAATAGTTTTTCATCTGAGTACAATTTTTTTCACTGCTAATTTTGGTAATTACTGATACTACACTGGATAAGGGGAACAACAAAAATACAAAACTAGGTCAATAAGAAAAATCCTGAATGTAATTATATTTAAATCTAGTAAAGAAAAAATAAATTTGATAACTGCTTGATTTTAGATAATGTATTTTTTTTCAATCACTAGACAGTTCTTAAATGATAACTCTAAGACAATGGTTTTTGGAGTTGCCTCTCTGGAGACATTTAGCATTATACGGAGATTTTTTCGGTTATAGAAAAAAAAGGTAGAAGGGGAAACACTATTGATTTCCAGTGGGCAGAGTGGTACTGCTTCATCCTTTAAAACACAAGACACTCCTCTGAATAAAGAATTATGTAGTTCAAAATGTAAATAGAGTTGATTTGAGATTGAGACCTGCACTGAGGTCGTGATGCAGCAATCTCATTTCTTGGTGTTTAACTGAGGTTGAAAACTTACGCCCACACAAAAAGCTACACAGGGATGTTATAGCAGCTTTATTTATAATTGCCAAAACTTGTAAGCAACCAAAATGTTCAAAGTAGGTTAACAAATAAATAGACTGAGGCACATCTAGACAATAGACTATTAATCAGTGCTAAAAAGAAATGAGCTATTAAGCCATGAATACACAAGGATGAAACTTAATGCCTATTACTAAGTGAATAAAGCCTATCAGAAAGGCTAAAGAAGATGTGATTTCAATTGTCTGACATTCTGGAAAAGACAAAACACTGGAGACATTAAAACATAAGTGGTTGCCAGGGTTTGAGAGAGGTAGGGCTAAATAGGTGGAGCACATAGAACTTTTAGGGTGCTGAAGCTATTTTCATACCATAATGATGGATACATGTCATTATACATTCTTTCAAATCCATAGAATGTACAACAGCAAGAGTAAACTCAGGTAAACTGTGGACTTTGGGTGATTATGATGTATGATATAGGTTCACCAATTGTAATAAATTTATCACTCTGGTGAGAGATGTTGATAATAGGAGAGGCTATGCATATGTAGAAACAAAAGGTATATATCTCTTCACCATTTCCTCAGTTTTACCGTGAACCTAATAAAAGAGGATGGGGTAGAGGTATTTGGGAAATATCCTAAACAAAGAATAAACTATCCTAAACTGAAGATTTATTTAGAATTTCTCAAGGCTGCTATAACTACTGTTTAATAGTATATGTAATTATTGGTGGTATGACAGATTTCATTAAACTTATTTTGAGTCTTAATTTGTGTATGTGAATGGGCATATATGTCTCTGTATATGTTCATATGTCTGTGTTAAAGCCAAAGGTGAATACATTTGTAGCAAGAACTTTTTCTTTACCATAGAAATATCCAAGAAACTTAAATATTGATAGGAATTGGCGGCCCTGATTCCTCAAACAAATTGATAAGAAATACTAATTATTAGGGAGTGAAACTGCTTTTTTTCTCTTCTCTCCCTCTGTCCTTCCCCTCTTTCTTTCTCTCCTCCCTTCTCCTCCCTCCCCCTCTCTCTTTCTCTTTCTCTCTTTGTTTCTTTCTTTCAATATCCGTGTATTGAATTGTTTAGGTTTTGACTCAACAGTTTCTTTAATCCACCTGTTTTGACAACATCTTTTTGATATTTTGTTATGTTAAATGTATGATAATCATATTATTTGTGATATTTTTTTAATGCATGCATCAAACTTAAGAAAATTAAGGATGCTACATTTGAATTATTTTAAAACAGAAATAGTTCTGTTATTTGGAGTCAGAAATTTCTGAGGTCAATGTGACTGTAATACATGATTTCTATTATAGTATGCTGTACATGTATATAAGACAAAAATTAGATTCCACTTGATTTTCAAATTAAGCAATAATAATACAATTCTGCTGTTTAACAAGACAATAATCTTATTCTAAGCAAGATAAATTATAAACGAGATGCAAATAAGTCTGTGGTCCAAATAAAGCACTGTGAAAATACCATTTCCCTATTACATTATGAGTAATTTTTACAATGTAATTTTTTACAAATGTTGAAAACATTGTATTTGCTAAAAACAAAAAGATTGTCAGCTAACATGCTTAGGCATATATTTCTCCACAAACGAATGAGAAGGAAAATAAATATTGTAAATATTAGTATAAAGGTCAGAAATGTTAGATCTTTTAATACTTTATAGAGTCATATGGACTAGCACAGACTAAGAATCCTGGTCTTCAAAAAAGAAAAAACAAAGAAAAAGGAGAAAAAAAAGAAAAGAAAACAAAAGCAAAAATAACTCATGGGAGAATGTGGCATATATAAAATTGAATAGAGAATCTAATGTTGTTTCTAAAAAACATTACTAAAAAAACTATCTCTAAGAAATAGATCACCGATATTCATAAGAGGGATACTATAAATCAAGATATAAATAGAGACTTTAGGCTTTAACATATTTTCTCAAAAAAATTAAAATTATTTTCTTTTATAAAGAAGGAGAATGAGTTCAAAGGAGAAAGTAAAAGAAATATATTAATTTCTCAGTAGACAAGAACCTATTGAGTGCTTTTTCCATAAAGAGTAATGTAGTAGGCATATGGCATAATATTATATTTTGAGAATCTCCAGGACAGCGAAGTTATCATTAACATTGCAGTTATCATTAATCATTGCAATTCTAAGTTATCAAAACTTAATAAAGGATAATCAAAACTTTTTGTTGAACGAGTAGATGGATTGGTGGCTGAGATTAATTTTGTGAAAGTGCTGAATTAGCAGTGTACAGATCAGGTTCGAGTTTGAGTTCTACTACTAACTTGTTTTAAAGTCGTTTACAGGTCAATATACATATTTCGTCTCAATTTCTCTTTTAAATGGATTGATTTCACAAGTTATATCTTATGGGTTACAAAATTTTAGATTCCATTGGGTTGAACCATATGCCATCGCTGTTTTTGTCAGTTAAGGATTAGCAATTTCATAGGTTTTACATAATAGTCAGAAAGCAATCCATTCTTCCCAATGAAAATCCCAGCAGGCTATTTTGTAGGTATCAATAAATTGATTCTAAAGTTCATAAAGAAATTAAAAGACTAAAATTACCTAACATAACACTGAAAAATAAAAGCAAAGATGAAGTGTATATACAATACATTTATTATATACATTTTCTTGTATGTGTATATATATATATATATATGTTTGTTTATTTTGCATACACCTGTATATGTGCACACACACATTTATTTTATAGTTTATATTACAAGGCAGCACCACCTCAGGTGCTAGAGATAAAACAAAGAATAAAACATGGCTCCAAATTTGAAGAATTCAAGTTTTCTCCTTTGAATGCTATAGCAGTGTGGAATATTATGGTGATAGATAAATGGCTTGCTGGATTTGTTGGGGCTAAGTAATCCTCAGGAACTAGAGTTACCTACATATTTATCACTTCTGCCTCCACCTCAACATGTGCAAGTTACCAGTGATGGGATTAAGTTTAGCCACTGAGTTAAAAGAAAAAGTTTATCCATTTTTTTAAAAATAACATTCCCTTCCATAAAATAGATTGACAATATAAAGGAGGGGAAAAACCAACCAAACCAAACTTTTATTTCTATCCTCTTCCTTCCAGTTTAGAATATATGTATGTGAAGACATTATATTTGAAACTATGTAGCAATGGGCCTAACGAGCATTTAGTTTATGAAGGGCTTTGAACTGCCACAGTCTTACTATGGAAATGTAAGAATAATGTTTTTGAGAATAACGGTGGGAGGAACCATCCACAAAATTATGTAGCTATTTCCACGCTCATCTGCACTCTGGTTCTCTTTTCCTGTTTTCCTGACTGGCTATCTATCACATTATTAGTTTATCATGGATCCTGAGTATCACCTCACTATGCAAATTTAATGTGACCCAGTGATTTCCAATATGATGTCCTATAGAAATCTGTAACATCTCACAGAACAGCATGAGTATGAGTTAAGTCTCCTTTACTAAAAAGTATTGGTAATCAGGATTTGTTTATAGCTTAATCTTTTATACATTGCCTACATATCCACATTAAGCATATTTTGTTTTAAAACCAAAATAATTAGACAGAAAATACTAATTTAGCCATGTTTGTAATTTTAATTATTCTGCAATGTAGGCCCCAAATGATAATTTGCAAGTCATTTTCATATTTTATCCTCTTTGAACAGTCACATTCACAAATGGGGATTTACAATATCAGGCATGCTTGATAACTAAAGGCTTAGATGCCAAGTAAGGAATCTACTTTCCAAACAGGTGCCAAAGCATTGTGTGTTCCACATATAATTCATAATTGCCAAGCAGCCTTTCTAAATGACTTGTTCTAATTCCTCTGAAGAGTATGCTTCTAATTTTTAAGAAAGTAACTTAGTAGCTACAGATCACTTTCAAACTTCCCACTTTTTAAGCATGAAATTTATGGAGAGATTATTTTGTGTAGTTCTGAGAGCATCCTCTTTTCATTCACCATATCCTGAGAACCAGTGTATTCATTTTCTAATCCTTGTTAATCTGTCACTAGGTAATGCTGAAGTAAAGGAACAGTAAACACTAGAAAAAAAGTATTAAAATGATCATTTTTCAATATCCTGTGTTTCTTCTCAGCTTGTTAATTATGGAATAAACACTATTACTTTCAAGTATTACGTACAAAAGAGGGGTTAAAGTCTTTTGTTGCTATATATAGGCAGTACCTTTCAAGAAATCACATAAATACTTTAAACAACAGAAAGGCATAGATTGCAACAGGGAATTGCAGGTATACTTTGTTCTCTCTAGAACACAAATCAATATTAAAAGAAACAAAGTTTTGGTCACATCTGGGTGTCTAATCTGGAGGCAAGTACCAATGGATTGATTATGTGAATCTAGAATGTTCCTAAGAAAAGGTACATATTTTTCAAATAAAAAACCTGGACATGAAAAGCAGATAAAGTTCAATATTTTGTACAAAGTTAAGAGATAGCAAAGGCTGTTTGTGCTAAGTGCTGGTTGTAAGAATTTTGTGTACACAAAATTTATACAAACTTACATTAAGAAATTTAATTTAGAAACATTATTATCAACTAATTTTGATGGAGTTCAATTTATCTACTCTTTGGTTTTGTTTTATTTTATTGTCTGTGCTATTGGGGTCCCATTTAAGAAACCATTGCCAAATCCAAGGTTTAAATAGTTGCTCCTATGTTTTCTTCTAAGAGTTTTATAGCGTCAGTTTTTAAATTTAGTTACTCTATACATTTTGAAATATTTTTATTTCTATATGGTGTAAGGTGAGGATCCAAACTTTATAATTTTGCATGTACATATCTTGTTTTCCAAGAACCATTTTTTGAACAGACTCATCTTTTCCATTATATGACTTGGTACCACTGTGAAATTTTCATTTAGCATAGATTTGAGAGTTTATTCGTGAACATTCAATTCTATTCAATTGGTGAATATGTTTATCCAATCTTCACCAAGACATATTATAATAACACTGTGAAAATGAAAGACAAAGAGAACCCTAAAAGCAGCAAGAGAAAAAAATATTGTAACTCACAAAGAAACCTCTATTAAGCTTTTAGCAGATTTCTCAGCAGAAACTTCAAAGGCCAGGAGAGAGTAGAATGATATATTCAAAGTGCTAAAAGAAAAACAAAAAACAAAAAAACAAAGAATACTATATCTGCAAAGTTATCCTTTAGAAATGAAAGAAAATTAATACTTTCCCAGAAAAAACAAAAACTGAGTAAGTTTATCACCACTAGACCTACCTTACAAGAAATGCTGAAAGTAGTATAAAGCCGAAATGAAAAGAAGCATAATTAATAACATGAAAACATAGGAAAATATACAGCACAGTGGTAAAAGTAAGTATACAGTCAGATTTAGAAAACTCTAAGTCTGTAATATGATGATGTGTCAACCACTAAAATGTAGTATACAAGTTAAAGGAAAAGAGCACTAAAAAGAACTATAACTATTATAATTTGTTAATAAATACACAATATAAAAATATGTAAATTGTGACATCAGAAACATAAAAGGAAGGTACTCTGCCAAGCAAAACTATCATTTAGAATCCAAAGACAGATAAATAGTTTCCTAGACAAGAAAAAGCTAAAGGAGTTCATCGACACTAAACCAATATTACAAGAAATGTTAGAGGGACTTCTTGAAGAAGCAGGAGGAGAATGAGGAGGAGGAGGCGGAAGAGGAGGAGGAAGAAGGGAAGGGAAAGGGAAAAAGAAAAAGATAAAAATATGAATAATAAAATGGCAATAATTACATATCTATCAGCAATTACTTTAAATGTAAATGGATTAAATGTTCCAATAGAAAGATAGGGTGACTAAATGGATAAGAAAACAAGACCCTTAGATATGCTGCTTATAAGAGACTTGCCAGATCGAAAGACACGCACAGACTGAAAGTAAAGGGATGAAAAAAGATGTTTCATGAAAACGGAAATAAAACGAAATAAAAAAAAGCTAGGGTAGCAATACTTACACCAACTGAAATAGACTAAAACAATGGCTATAACAAGAGACAAAGAAGGACCCAGTAATCCCCTCTAAGTATTTATGCGAACAAATCCAAAACACTACTTAGAAAGTACCTATGAACCCATATGTTCCTTACAGCATCATTTACAATAGCCAAGATATGGAGGCTACCTGATATCCATGAATGGATGAATAAATAAAGAAGAAGTGGTACATATATTTATTACAATATTACTCAGTCATTAAAAAATAATGAAATCTTGCCATCTGTAAGAACACGAATGGACCTAGAGTGTATTGTACTGAGTGGAGTAAGTCAGAAAGAGAAAGACAAATGTCATATGATTTCACTTATATGTGGAATCTAAGGAACGAAATAAACAAATAAAACAGTAATGTACAACATAAGGAATATAGCCAATAATATTGTAATAATTATGTATGGTGTCAGATGGGCACTAGGTCTATTGGGGTGATCATTTCATAAGTTATATAAATGTCTAATCACTATTTTGTATACCTGAAACTAATGTAATATTGTATCTGAACTGTAATTGAAAAATAAAAAAGTGTTAAAAACCATAAAAGGAGAGAGTAAAAAGGTAGAGTTGTTATGTTCTTAACTAGAGAAGGATTCTAATTATTGGTACAAACTATGAAATAAAATATTTCATATTATCTTTCACTAGAAATGTAATAACTTCTGAATTATTTATGTATGGTTTGAACTACCTTATGAGCTAACCTTGAATAATTCATCCACCAGTAAGGTATAGTGTAGACTAGTTTTTTCCATGGAATGAATTGCTTAATATAATGGACCAATGGGAACCACATCAGAGAAGACAACTGATAGCAGCTTAGGATTGTGAATGAAGTAAGCTTTTGCTTTTAATTTCTCGAGCTGCACTTGCTTAAAGAAACTAGAATAAAGTCTACAGGGTCAATATTTGTGTCTGTTCCACTTTTATTTTATTTTATTTTATTTTTTTACTTGTTGCTCTACTTTGCATAGCTCCTCTCATACAATAAGTAAAAAATAAATGTAAATTACAAATAATTTCATTAAATATTAAGTTATAGAAAATCTTCCCTAGCACAGCAATGTGGTAACTACAGAAGATAACTGAATGTATTTAGAGCTGAATCAAATCTTTTCTATTTGTCTTTATTCTCATAGTTTATTTCCCATCCAAGCATCCTCTATCAAGAAGGGACATATCTTCTCATAGTATTTGATTTCTCTCTCTCTCTTTTTTTTTATTCTCAGAATTATTTATTGATCCAAGAAAAAATCATCAGCGTCGGCAAATTTCTCCAACTTTATTGATTTATCAACATATTAGTTAAGATTTAAGTTTAAAATGTACTTACAGATTTGATACAGTTACATATGGTAAAATGATTTCCACCATGGTATTAACTAACACCTCCATCACGTCACATAATTGATATTTCTCTTTTTATAGAGAGAACATTTAAGATTTACTCTTAGCAACTCTGAAGTATATAATAAAGTATTGTTAACTGTAATCACAATGCTGTGCTTCTGATGGCTAGAATTATTCATTTTCTAATTGAAAGTTTACATCATTTGACCAACACTTTTCCATTTCCTTTACCTTTCATCCACTGGTAACCAACATTCTACCCTCTCTCTGTGAGTTTGGTCTTTTTAGATTCCAAACATAAGTGATAATTATGCAGCAGTTATCTTTGTTTGACTTATTTCATTTAGCATAATGCTGTCATGTTGTTGGCAGTGGCAGTATTTTCTTCTTTCTCATGACTAAATAATGTTAATATAAAGAAGGAATTATTATATATGCATATATACATGTACATATGCATATATTCACAGACATTCACAGACTCTTAGGTTGTTTCCATATTTCAGCTATTGTGAATAATGCTGCAAATAATACAAGGGTGCAGAAATCTCTTCAGGATCTTGTTTGCATTTCCTATGGATATATACACGAAAGTGGAATTGCTGAATCATATGATAGTTCTGTTTTTAACATTTTGAGGCACTTCCACCCTGTTTTCCATAGCGACTGTATCAATTTATATCATGACCAACAGTGTACAAGTGTTCTGTCTTCTCCTCATCCTCAGAAACACTTGTTATTTCTTGTCTTACGGATGATAACCATCTTTAGAGGTGTAAGATGATATCATATTCATATTGTGGTTTTAATTTATATTTCCTTGATGATTGGAGATATTGAACATATTTTCAGATACCTTTTAGCCATCTGTATATCTCTTTTGGAAAAACAATATCTATTGAGTTCTTCTGCCCATTTTTTAGTCAGGTCGTTCAATTTTTTATTAATGCATTTTATGAGTTTTTTATATATTTTAGATATAACTTCTCATCAAATATATGGTTTGGAAATAATTTCCTTCATTCTGCAGGTTGTCTTTTCATTTTTCTGATTGTTTATTTTGCTGTGCAGAAGCTTTTTTGTTTGATACAGTTCCAATTATTGATTTTTTGCTTTTGGTGTCATCCAAAAAATTGCTGCCAAGAACAATGTCAAGGAGTTTTGTTTTCTCTTTTCTTCTAGCAGTTTTGGGTATTTAAATCTTTAACCCATTTCAAATTAACACTTCTCTTCACTTGCAAATAGTCATCACAGGAAAAGGAACAACCTAGTATGCCTTTAATGATTTAGGAACATATTACTTCTGAATGAAAGATTCTCCCCCTGTTTTACACTCAAATTTTATATGAAAGGAGTTCTGTGAAGGAAAACATCAAGTTTCATTCTAAGTGTCTTAAACAGAAGTACTTGAGTGCTTTTTATTTCTTAAACACAAAATCACTCAACACCTGGGTAGAACTGGTGCCATATTATAAGTGCTATGGAACCAAGATTTCAAAAAAATTCCTAACACCTACATACTTCATCAGTGATTTATCTTTGTACATCAAGAATGAGTTACTTGTATGTATTTCATAACACATAGGCCTTTTGATCAAAAGTTATTGTGGCTCTATGAAAAGAAGTATAATGCCTCATACTTAGGCCTTCCCATTTTATATGTCTCTTTCTTCTCTTTTTTAAGTCTTTTCTGGGTTGGTGCTGGGTAGCCATAGAGCATGATGGTGAAATATTGAGCAAAATTAACCTTATGGTCTTATACATAGGAACTAAAGCCCTGTCTCCACCTTATACTTCTCTGAATTTTTGGAATATACATATACACATACCTACACACATACATATACATATATAGTATGTACACACATTCATATATATACAGATATATACATATATATGTAAATATTGTATACATATTTGAGTAAGAAATAAAATGTAGGTTTTGAAATGATGAGTTTAATTTTCTACATGTGGGGTATATGATGACTCCTGTGAAAATGAAAATGTTGAATAGGTTGGATATACAAGTCTTTGAGAAGTCAAGTCTGGACCAGAAGTATAATTATGAGGTTGCTAAATGGTTGAGATCACATAAGAATTTTGAGCAAGAAACTAGAGTTCTATACACTTACATATATATGCATATATGGACATCTATCCGTATATTCATAAATATGTAAATATGACAGAAACAAAACAAACAAACAAGAGTCCAGGCAGAGCGCAGATAGAATTACCAGAGAGGTAAATATGTGAAGAAAATGTTTCCAGAGACATACTGGGTGGAATTCTATTGAGTACTCACATAAGGCTAGTACTCATTGTTTTTTGTTTGTTTGTTTATTTGTTTTTTGCATTTAGTGACATAACAGTGTATGTTAGATACAGGAATAAAAAGAAAAGACACTTAGACTAATGGAACAGAATTGAGAGTCCAGAAATAAACATGCACTACAGTCAACTAATATTTAACAAGGAGACCAAGAATATTACCAACCTAGAATAATTTGTCTATAATTGAGGTCACAGTAGAATTCCAAATGTGATTTTTAAGTATTTTTTTATACTTATGTTATCTAATATTTCTCCAATATATGACATTGTTGACTCTCCTTTTTTGGTATTTGTAATGATGTTTTATCCTGGGATTCCTCCACCCACTTGAAGACTTATAGATTCATTTTCCTTAATGTCACTGTCCCTCAGGCCCAACCCAGGAACTTTACTCTCTTCGGTGCACTTATTCTTCCTAAGAAATTACATCCATGTGCATGGCTTCAACTACCACCCTCATCTTAATAATTTTCAAAACGAATGCACTCTATGCCAGACCTTGATTTTGAGATTCCCTTATTATTTAATATGGCTTGCTATTATTCTTATTTTAAGCTAGTTAGTCCACAAGAATCTCAAATGTAATCCAACATATCTATATCTACATATCAAGCTATCTCTCATTTTTCTATAGCTTTTCTCTATTTTCCTATTCCTCTAACAAGTATGTACATTTTTTTTCATTTTTCCTGTCCAATTTCCTATAGAAATAAATAACACTACCATCTGTAACTTTTTCAAGATTAACATATCGTAATTATCTATGATTCTGTCCTCTCTTTTCATAAATCCTCAGCAGCCAATTGGTTACCAATATTCTACAATCTGCTCATAAATACATTTGGAATCTGTTCTCACTTTTCCAAAATCATTTCCATTATCCTAGCCCATGAATGTCAAATATTTAAAACAGATTTTAATTGATGTCTCTCTCTCTCTCTCTCTCTCTCTCTCTCTCTCTCTCTATATATATATATATATATATATATATATATATATATATTCCCTAATATCTGCTAACTTTAGCAGTACCTAGCCACTTACAGCTTTAAAAATTCACCTCTTCCGTAACTCAGTCTTCATATGATCTTCACTTTGTCTCTTTACCTATTTTAAAGGTATTCTCTACATAAATATAAATTCTTTATGTATTTCTTTTTTGTTGTGTACTTCTTGTTTCTTTTCTCTCTGAAGGTTCAATACTCATTCGGTAACCCCGAGTTTAGAAGAAATGCCTAATTTGGGGGGTTTCTAGAGTGGCAGACATTTTGCTCTTCTGAAATCAAACATTCTGTTCTTTATATCCATGTCTTAAGGCTAAGAAACTAGGCTAAGGAAAGTGAATGAACATTTTCACCACAAGCTCTGTTTTTCACGACGGCGCAGACAATGTTTAACTTCTTAGATTTCAGATTCTTGGTATTTAGCAATATATTGACAAAAAGATGTTCAATAATTATATATTAAGTGAATAAAATTTAGAGACACCCTGCACTTTTATCCCAATTTTGGGTGAAGGTGTATGAGGACAAATAATAAGCGCAGGTGTTTTATATTATCATGCATTTGACTGATTGTCAATAGGATTCTTTAATATTAATTAAATGAGAGTTAATAGAATAGTAATAAACATGCTATATCCCATCAAGGGGAATCATTTTCTTCTGTCATTTTGTTCAGAACAAAGCACATTGCTAAACTAAAGAGTTAAAATTTAACCTTTATTCCTAACTGAATATGTTAGTTAGATAAACTATGTTTTCATTTTCCCTGACACCTGTGGCCAACATCGTTCTCAAATCAAGAATGTATTGTATAAATACATATTATTATAGAAACTGGTGTTATTTTGAGGGACAGAAAACACTGTACCTGAAGAAATGGTGTTGCTCTGCTGGTATGACAAAGATTATGCCTTCCAGACCATAAAGTCAAAGAAAACTTCTAATGGATTTATCATGGTATTCCCAAAATACAAAATAGTCAGCACTTAATATTAAGTTATATGGTTATTATCCATTTGACTAACATTAAATAAAGATATCTGCGAAATATTTAGGGCTGCAGTTTAGTCTTTGATATACTTTTATCAATTTGGTTTCCAGAAAAAAAGTTAGATTTCATTTGTCCTTACTATGCACACATCAATTTAATGTGTGCATTCATTCAATCACCCATACAAACACACTTTGAATCATAATGAAAACGTAGAACTATGAGAACATACAAATCAAAGAGAAGAGAAAGAGAGAATATGCTAGTATTTGCAGATTTCTATACTGCCTTGAAAACTAACTTTTCTGATAGGCCTATAAAGCAATAAGAACAGCTGATTTATACAGCTGTTACCGTAGTGCTTCAATCACATTTATTCCTCATTTTACAAAAATTCACATGTGAATAACATTGAAATATACCTGTTGAACTGTCAGTTTTTCACATTACAAATATATATGAATCAAATATCTTTCCAAAAATGTAATTACTTTCTCTGTCAAATGATAAAGTAGGCAATATTATTTCACAAATTTCACATGACAGTTCAAATAGTAATTGAAAACCACTTTAATTCATTTGTTTTGCTTCTTAGCAAAATTTTGCACATTTCCATCTTAAAAGTTAAATATAATAAAGATTTTTAATTATTAGAGTAAACACTTGGCATCATGTTATATAACAAGTTTAATACATTATAGGATATTTATGAATACAAATAAGAACTAACATCAGGTAGAGTAAAATAATACTATTTGAAAATCATATTCCTCATTGCTAAAATACTAGTAAATAAAATTTTGATTAGAATTACTTTTGATAAAAATGTTCAAAGCATAGTTTAACTACTAGTTTGAACACTGATCAATGTTCTTGAAAGGCTGCAATAGACTCAGTATAAAATTTATATTGTGCATTTGTGCTGTTGGATTGAGCATTTGTATACTTGTTTTGAAACTTGTACTTAAATATCCTCTCTCAAACTTTACTTAAACATAGACCTTCTAGTGTTAATACTCAACCCTTTTCCTTGACATTTAATCAGATCTTTATTGGCTCTGAGGCTGGGTAAGCACTTTTAGTTTGCACAAATGGTAATTACCTGGGTTCATGGTAGGGGTTTTGTGAATTAAAAAATCTGAATAGGAAGGGAAACAGTTACAATTGCTTGAGGATCAGGCTTGTGGAAAGGAGAAATATAAAATCCAAAGAAGCTTTAGTGAAACATCTTATTTATCTACTTGCTTGTCCAGCAGTAGAAATGTGTTGGTCTGTATTCCAGTGTATCATTTGTTGTTTCACCTCCTCTATCAGCTACTCTCTGATGCCTGCCATGATCCCAGATTTGTTTACACAGGAGTTCCAGGTATTGTCCTCTCTGTGGATGAGTATCTACTGTTTCCACTACTAATCAGTAACTCATTCTCATTTTCCATTAAAACTACTCTTAAAGAACATTTTACTCCTTTAATTTTTCATTATCCAGATTCAGGAGACTCATATAGGTGTACTTTCATTACAGGTGATTTTTATAGCACTCTGGGAACTCTAAAGAGAACTCCCTGCAGCCAAAGAACCCAATTCTGTTCCAGTCATCTAAGACCAAATGAGATCAAGTATTCCATTTTTTTTCAGAAGGTGTTGCAGGGTAACAGCTTCCTACATAAGTGTATGTTCACCCAGCCTCCTTGGTGTTGTACACTTTTTTGGATATCCCTTTCAGTAACATGACAAAACACTCCAAACTCAAAGACAGACATTACAACGCAGTATTCCTGTGGGCTGTTTCTCCCCTGTCTGACTTGGCCTCTAAAGTGAGGTACAGCTATTTCTTACCATCTCATAGTTTATAGCACTTTCATCACAAAGAAGAAAGTATATTTAACTGGTAATGGGTTGGCATTTTAAAAGAGTTAAAGAATATATGATTCATATTTAAAATTTAGACCCTCTGTTATATAAAAGCTAGATCATTCCCCAAAGCAAGTAAGGAAATAAGATTTTCATTCCTTGAAATGAAGAAGAATTTCAAGGCAAAATTTATTTTAAGAGATACGTAAATGCTAAAGAAAAAGAAAGATAGTAAGCATATTAGAAGGAAATTTGGTATTTTCAAGAAGGTGTGGGATTTACATCGCCTAGGAAAAGCGGGAAGCAAAACATACATACATATATATATATATATATATATATATATATATATATATATATATATATTTGAATTAATTAATATGTTTATATTCGTTTTGTTTAGGGAGAATATTGACCAGCATTATTAGAATACATACACACACACACACACACACACACACAAACACATGTATGCACATATATAATTTCTGAAAACAAAACCGAATAAGTAAAAATGTGATAATGGAGTCTGAGATACTAGAACAAGTATTTCTAAGTCAGTCCTACCTGAAGCAGGGTGCAGAGAGGAGAAAATGTGAGTTTAATGATATCTGAAACAAACTTTTTCTTTCTCTTTTCCAGAAAAGCAGGCAGAGTGGTATATCAGACAGTGTAGTCAAATGGTTAAGGGTTTAAACCTCGGCCTCAGAAAACGTGGATTTTCATTTCACAGATTACATTAGCTTTGTTAAGCGTGTGATGTGTGCCGTGGATTCGGCTCCAACTCCTGACAACTCTGTGATGTCCACAATGTTCTGTCCTCGACAGCCTTGCTCAGCCTTTACAGAGTCAATCCATCTCATATTTGGTCTTCTTCTTTTCCTACTGCTTTCTGTTTTTTTCTCAGCATTATTAACTTTTCCAAAGAACCTTGCCTTCTCATGATGTCACTGAAGTAGGATAGTTTCAGTTTTGTCACTTTTGCCTCCAATGATGTTTCAGGCTTAATTTGCTCTAGGACCCACTTGTTAAATAACTTCACTGAATATAGTTTTTCTTATCTGTAAATTCAGGATAATGCTACTCAACCATATGGTTGCTGTGATAAATAGAATGATAAAGATAAGAAACCATGTAGAGAATGTGGCACATAATATATGCCCATGAGTTGATAACTATTCCAAGGTATTGTGAAAATAATATTAAAGTGGAAATTAGAATTTAGAGTTCTAGTACCCACTTTATAAAAACTGTCACTCCTAGTAACCCCTTTGGGCTTCACTATTTTCATCTGAATAATGAGAGCTATATGAAATGATCTCTGAATATCTTCTTGGCTGTAATGTTTTGTATGTCTTTAGGAATAATTATTAAAGTATTTACAATTCCTTTAATTATACCAATATTTAAACTTACATAAGCAGATTCAAAATTAATATTTCTTTATCATCACTAAGATGAAAGAATCCATCGATTGACTTAGGCCTCTATATCATTATCCACAAGTAAACTGGCAAAACATACAATTTCACCATCACAAAATCTGAACCTGCTATTCCAATCCACTACTGAAGACACTATTACCATCTTGTCTATCTCTTCCACAGTTTTCAGTCAAAAGCTAGAATAGTTCCATTTGTAGTTATTTAGTTAGTGTCAACTGAATAAAATAATGAATAAATTCACTAATTTTCAGACTATGTTTAAGCAACATTGTGGAAAACATGACCTTTTGTGGACTTGTTAGGAATAAAAAGTGTATTTTATATTATAGCTTCTTTGTTAAAACACATTTTCATTCTCAAGCAACTAACATGTTAGAAACATATTTTAATTCTAAATGTAGTGTAGGGTGTGTCTAGATAAGGGAATCAAACTCATTATTTTGGTGATTAAATTTTAATATCTAATACTAATATTAATAATAATAAATTATTATTAATTTAGCACTCAAGTAAAAGTAATAAAAAAGAAAATGCTATTATTTTATCTTGAATGTTATTTAATTAAATAGTCTTGTGATTATGTCAGTATAGGAAAATTTAAAATAAAATAAAATTTATATTTTAAAATTATTTGTTAAATAATTTGTTAAAATTGTGTTAATTTCTACTCACAGTCTGAAGTGCTAATCTTAACACTGACATTAGAGAAAACAAATAATATTTCTAAAATATGATGTCATAACTATGTAAAACTTAATTGAGCCTTGTAAAAATTAAGCCCAGAAAAACATTGATAATAGAATCATCTAAGTATTTTATATTTGCGTAATACTGAAAACGAATGATTCACACTTGATTGGGATATATCTAAAAGTTTTTTATGAAAATCAGGGAAACACAAGAAATAATGCTTCTCTTATTTCAAGTTAAAAGTCTCAGACTGCAAGTACATGGAATTTGTGGACACTGGAAAGTTGGTGTCATATACATGATTTAGGTACACTTGGGTATTGACCAGTCTTTCTCCCACTGGTTTCTGAATAGGAAAATCAAACAACCAAACAACAAGTAAGTTAAAATTTAAAAAGTAAAACAAAACAAAGGGGCATCTGGAAACATTTCCTTAAACGGTAGCATGCAGTTTCTTAATATAGGTTCTAACAGAATGTTGATGTACGCTGCAAATAAAAGGTGGAAGCACAGCATAAATGCATAATCTTACCTATTTTGACAGTAACGACAATAGAGTCATTTAGGAAGAAAAGATGTGCATTATTACCTGAACTAATAGAAGACTTACAGTAGATATGGTAGATTTCTTGCAAATGTCTCCAACTTTATACACATGCGTCTTTGCAATGTGACTATGATACTTCTCATTTAAGAAGTGGTGTCTATTTTTCCATTCCCTTGAATCTGGACTGGCTGTGTGCTTGGTTTGCTTTGACAGATATGATATGGCAGATTTGACATCATGCAATGTCCAAGAAGTATTTCAGGTTCTGTTGTACTCATCTTCATGTTTTGAAATTGAAATTCAAAGGGATTCAGACTAGCTTCTATAAGGATGAGAGATCCTATGGAGAGACAGTCCCAGACTACAGCCAGAACCATCAATTCACACATAAGTGACGTCATTTTATTCTGAGGTGGTTTGTTATGTAGCAAAAACTGATTAAAAGCTGGTGTGTATGTATGTGCATGTTCACATGTGTGTGTGCATGCATGTCCTTATGCATGCACATAAGTTATTTCTTCTTACTGATCAATTGCTTATATTACAAATTCACCAAATTCAAATAAAATGTTTGTCATTATGATTTAGACTCTAATGTATGGATTTCTAATAGTAGTAGTCTTAACAATATCATTTATTTTTACAACTGCATAAATTTATAACAAAGTGAGGTAGGTCTTAGCACTATACCATGCTATTAAGATATATTTTAACTTCATATATAAGGAACATACTGAAAGTTCCTATAATACAATGCTAAATGCCTTCATTTTTTTCTATTTCAATATACGAAAGTCGAAATTGTTCAGCAAAGAGATATATTATTTCTGAAGACATTTATCAATTGAATGAGTAAATAAATTATTCAAAAGATAAATATAAGAAGTATATTTAATATAGTCATCATGTGAATAAATATTTTCATTTTTTTTCAAAGAAAATTTTAAGATACTCTGCATAAGATACTCTCTACACAGGCAAAATGATGTTTTAAAGGAAAAAAAAAATCTTTACCAACCATATTTCAGTTGGAGGTCATCACTCTACAAAACTCAGTATACAAGTCAATGCCAGTGGCAGAATGAGGTTGAATGCATGAAGCCAAAACAAAACACAGGAGATTAGAAAGGCAGATATATATTTTTTTTGTTCTAGAGTTTGATTATTTTTTCTCTATTTGTAGTTCTGATCTTAATAAGATCTGTGTTGCCTTCAGCTCAGGGTAAAAACAGAGACATTGCAGTGTAAGTTATCACTATTCACCTTGGAAAAGTCAGAAACTCTATTAGGGATCTGACTTCTGAACCCTATTAATTTAGCAGATATATGGTGAGCTCAGTCATAATGAAAAAATGAGAAATATATCTAGTATTTGTTAAAGAGTTTTCTGGGAAAACTCACTGTCTAGTTAATCACATGTGTTATACAATATAATCTGTTACACTTATCATCATAAATTTGTTTTTTTTTTTGTCAATTGGGTATGAAATATAGCCTATTATCAAGAAAAAAATGTACTTCAAGAAATGAATCATTCACTACATACTAGGAGACCTAATTATAAGAAGTATCCTTGTTAGACTACAAATCCCTATATACATTTTCCTTGATAATAACAATTATACTAATACAACTGTCATAATTATTACTACTACTAAGTCCTAACAAGAATTTACATTATTGAGCATAATTCTGGAAATAAACCTAAGAAGCAGTTATAATTTTCCTATTTCATAGAAGAAGAAACTGAGTCTTAGTAAGTTTAAATAGCTTCCAACTTAACTGAATATGGTGACAGATCTGAATTTGAAACCAGATGTATTGATTTTAAATCACACATATTTAATTGTTTTATTAAATTAAATGCCTAATAGTCTCTAAATTCAACGGTTCTTGTAGACCATCATGAAAATATGTCTACAAAAGAAATATAAACTTATTCTACCGGTTCAGTAATTGGAGCAAAGCAGTATCATCACATAAATAAGATATGAGATTCAAGAGAATACAGAATTCAAAATAGTTAAATAGAATTGAAATAGCAAAATATTCCCAAAGTAAAATGTCTTTGTAGAAAGATCAAGAGGCATTGTGAAATTGTTTCCCATAGCTGACAACCCAAAGAGAACATCCTGTAACAACATTCTGAGCCCTGGTGATTTGAAATTTCTGATCGTTGCAGGAAAACCTTTGTGCCAAGTCTAAAGGAATAACTGTGCCCTGAACACAAGTGTTATCTCTAAGATGGAGAGGTGAAAGATGATGATGAGGGGTTAATGATTTTTCTACTTGGATCATTGCATCTCTCACTTAAAACCAGAAACTGGAAATGCTTAATTTGATTAGCTTCACGTCGTTCAACAATTAAAGGAGATATTAACCATTAACGCTTATTCACTCATTCAATGTACTTATTGAGCATCTACGCTATTCCAGGCATTATTCTATCTCAAAAGACACAGCCGTGAACTGAATGGATGGTGAAAAGCTGAAAAATATCATCAAATTGAAATTAACCTGGGTTTATTCCAAAATAATGCTACATGGTATAATACAAGTAGCATATGAAAGAACAGTGCATTTTTGAGAAGCTTAAGAAGTTAAGGCTTGAACTTGGCTTTATAGAACAAATAAACTTTGGGCAAGTGGAAGGGAAAATGTAAGCTACTTCATACAAGAGAATTCAAGCTCAAGGGTGGCATGAGTTTAGTGTGAAAATTTTTTTGTTTTGTTTTTTGTTTTCTTCTTTCAAACTAGAACACTGTTTGCATTATCTCACATATTTTATATATACACGCATACGTATTTTTTTTAAATTAGAACCAGTAATAGGCTATATAAAGAAGAAACTGCAAATCCCATTATAAACTGTGACATTTCAAAATTTAAATCTGAAATACAGTGTCTTAAGGTGGAAAAAAAATAGATTCTTGATTAGAGACATTTCTTTTCTTCTGATATAATCATATATTTCTATAAATTTTCTTCTTAGCATTGCTTTAATTGCATAACACAAATTTTGATGTATGCTTTTATTTTGTTAATTCAAAATATTTTCTAACTTCATTCATGTCTTTCTCTCTGACCAATGCATTACTTAAAAGTCAGTTGTGTATTTTCTAAATATACGTTTTTTTATTTTTAGATGTCATTATCTTACTTATTTCTAGTTTTATTATACTCAGACTAGATACTTTGTATGATTTCAATATTTTAAAGTTTGTTTTGTATGGATTTTTTCATATATAGACAGAACTGCTTTTGAATATCTACAAGGGAGCATAGATTAGCAGCTGGTAAAGTGAGGTTGGAATTTAGGAGAGAAGCCATAGAGATATGTTAAACTTTTGGAGAAGAAGACAGAGTTAAATAGTTTTAAAATGGTTACTAAAGTGAATCCAGTATGGAATCAAGAAAAGCTGAAGGAATCCTACCTTTGAACATGTTGGAATAACAGGGACAGGATTTATCCATCTACTTGAAGCAACAACAACAAACAAACAAACACACAAAATAAGAAACTTGTTTTTAAGACACTGGGCCTCATAAAACAAAATACAATGACCCTGAGAGATGGGACACGAATACGAAGAATCTTATGGTTGCCATAGTTGACAATCTTCAAAGTGTTTATAAGCTACAAGGCAATGAAAGAGAAGCTTTCAAATCAAGTAGACACCTCCAATTTGGTAGAGCCATCTGGAACCTATGAAAGAGAAAGCATCTAGAATTTATAGGACAGAGGACTAGAAAGGAGAGCTGCACAGAATGAGAGAGAACTCTGGAGATCTGTAGAAATTTCCCCTAAAATATTGATAAGAATATTGATCAGCATATGCTCGTGAGGAAACTACCTGAGGTCAGAGAGAAAATGATACTACTAAAAGATGAAAGGAATACAGAAGTTACTTTTAAAAAATCTTCATTATGTGTTTATTTTATTTCTATATTTTTTTGTTGTTGTTAATTTCTATCACCTATACAGGAAAAGCTTATAATTCACAAGGTACTGTGCAGGATACTTAGAAGAAAATAATTAGAATTAGCTCTAGATTAAACATAGCTCTTGTCCTGCCTGAAGAATCTCTAAGCAAGATCTCAAAGGGTCAAGGTGATTTCTAGTAAAAGAATTGTGTCCTAGGACAAAGAAGTTAAAGGATAAGTATAGAAATACAAAATTATTCCACACCCGACAAGGTAAATGTAAAATCGTATTTGACATTCATTCATAAAGTGCTAGGTGTGTAAGAAAACACGACTGTATGATTCATTATTGCAGGAAAAATGAATCAATAGACACCCTTTAACCACTGGCACAGAGGTTAGATTAGCCAAAAAAAATATTAAAAGAGTTATTATAACTTGGAAATTGTAATTTAGAAAATATGTACATACATATACACATATTATTCAAACATCTATGGATGAACAGAACAACATCTGAGCAGAAAAAATACACTAGTATTAATAGATGGGATTAGTAAATGGGATTAAGAGTAAATTAAATATTACAAAATAAAAGATTAATGAATTTAAGTCATAGAAATATAAACTATCCAAAACAAAGAGAAAATAAAGACTAAATTGCCTTTACGTATAACATACACATATGATATATATTATATATAATAAAAATATATAATAAAGTATATACATACACATATACACACACAAAGCATCAATGAACCATGAGACAAGTTTAAGTAACTTAATAGGGCTGTAACTGGAGTTCTCAAACCAGGAGGAGGGAAAGAAAAATTCTTGACGAAATAATGGCTATAAAATTTCCAGACTTAAGAAACTCAAAGAATCTAAAGAAGAAACTGCACAAAGGTATATTATAATCAAATTGCTTAAAAACTGGTAATGAAGAGAAAAATTTTAAAGCAGTCAGAAAAGAAAGACATTATATATAGAGAAACAAAGATAAAGATGCCAGCACATTTCTTTTCTGAAACAGTGCAAGCAAGAAGACAGCAGAGCAAAATCTTTAATGTATGAAATATGATGTCAACTTAGAATTTGATCTCAGGAAAATTTCTATTAAAAACAAAGATAAAGTAAAGTATTTTGTAGATACAATAGCTGAAAGAATTCATTAGAGAAAGAGCCACACTAGGAAAATGTCAAAGGAAGTACTTCAGATACAAGGTAAATGATGCCCTATAGATATGTAGAAATACACAAAGAATGAAGAGCATCAAAAATGATAACTACATGGATAAAAAATAAACATATTTCTTTTTATATAAATCACTTTGAAAATATATGCTTTTAAAGATCACTTTTATGTTAATTTTAGATTTATAACAAAATTGAGAGAAGTGTATAGAGGTTTCACATACATACTCTGCCTCTATGCATTCATAGCATCTCCCATTATCAACATCACTCATCAGAATAACATATTTTTACCAAGGATGAATCTACAGTGACATATCATAATCACCCAAAGTCCACTGTTTATCTTAGGGTTCTCGTCTGGTGTTGTACATTCTATGAGTTTGAACAAATGTATAATGATATATATCCATCATTATAATCTTATTCAGAGTATTTTCACTGCTCTAAAATTCCTCTGTGTCCTGCCTATTCATCTCCCCCCTCCCACCTCTGGCAACCACTGATCCTTTTTTTTTCCCCTCCAACTTTTTTTGGATATAGCACATAACATATGTAAGTTTAAGGTATACAACGTGATATAAATCACTTTTAAAAGATAGTTGACTATATAAATAAATTTAATAACAACATAAATTAGTGCTTAAAACATAAACATATGTAAAAGTAAAACATATGACCTCAGTAGCCCAAAGAATAAGAAGAGAAAAAGGAAAGCATATTATTTCAAGGCTTTTATATTACCACTTAATTTTAGGCTGTGATAATTTAAAACATGTCTATAATGAACCATAACATAGTCACTAAAATAATAACACCAAGTATTATTTATTTTGTTGTCAATAAATCAACAAAAGAGAAAAAAATCAAATTTATAAAATATAAGGAATTCAAATGAAGTCAGAAAAAAAGTGGTTCAAAAATAGGACAAATAGAAAACAAAGAGAAAGCAGTTGAATTTAAACATAAACATATTATTTTAAGTGAAAGGATAGTAATAAGTATTCAAGTTAAAAGAAAGAAATTGTCAGATTTCATAAAAAAGCAAGACTCAACAATAAGAAATGCATTTAAGAACCACACAGCATACATACTATAGGAAAATAATATTTGCATGGACTTAAATTATCTTGGCCGAAAAATGTATTAATTACTGTGGTCATTTTAACATATGTCCAAAGATTCTTTGATACTTCTCTTTCCAGGAAGTGGAAATTCATTCCCCTCCTCTTTAGGATAGCTGGATTTAGAGACTCATTTCTAACCAACAGAATTCAACATTGAAAAAATAGTAAGTGTACAGTGAAGAAAGTTGGCAGATGCTCCCTCACCCCAATGATCAAGGTTAACGTTACCATTTATGAGTCATTTTGATGTGTACTCCCTGATGTAAGAAAGACATAATCTTTTGTGATATGCTTCATAATCTCATTCTAATCATAGAAAGCATAGCTATGTTCAACAAAATAATTTAGCAATACTCACTCTTCCAAAATGTCAAGATCTTAATCTTTTAGGAAGATATTTTAAATAGAAAAAGAAAGACTGAGAGACTGTTAGATTAGAGGAGACTAAGGTGACATGACAACTAATGGCAACAGAATACCTTATACTATATTCTGGAAGAGAAAGGAAAAAAAAACCTGGGTAAATATATGCATAAATTTCAAAATTTATATATTCAAAATCTACAGTTTAATTAAAAACATTGCACCAATGTTAATATCTTAAGTTTGATAAATGCACCATGGTCATGTAAGTGTGAGGCACTATGGATAGGCTCTGTACTATCTCTGTAGCATTTCTTTTTCTTTTCTTTTTTTTTTTTAACATTTTTTAAAATCCAAATTAATTCAAAATATATTTTAAAAATTCTATTTGCAACATAGAGAATTAAGTTTATTTAAAACCAGATTAACTATGATTTTAGAATCTTCTGTTACCTAAAAGACTTCACAGATTAAAAACAATCTTAAATTATGATTTGAAAATATTTGTTTGAAATTGCTTGAATTAGAAATCAGGTCAAAATCTAGGTTACCTTAAGATCTTTGAATAAGGAATATACATACATGCCTTCAAACAATATGGCACCAACATTCCAAGTGTTGTAAAAATGTCCACCTAGTGTGTAGAGCTGGCATGTGCACCTCTGATTTAAATTACTCCACAGAGGGCTTTTTAAATTCTGATAGTTTTATAGGGACCAGTCAATATTCTTTTATATAAATGTGAATGTAAATATGAATAATCTCATATCTTTACCTTTCCAAGTTCTATTTTAATGCAGCAGAAAAAAGAAATAGGCCACATTTTTAAGAAAAAATCAAGCTTCTGGTAGTGGGAAGTAGGAATGAGCATTCTTCCAAATATTTTTCTCAGCTAGGCTTCTTAAGTTTGAAACTGTATAATATGGAAATAAAAGCAGTGAGGCACTGTCTACCAGGACAGCTTCTCACTCAGCAAATGCAATGAGACACTCCTTAATGTCAAGGCACCACATTTAATTGCCTCGTAGCTGACTGAATGAATTTTTTAATAACCAATTTCAAATTCTTATGAGGCTCTTCCATCATTTAGCAAAGCCAGGTTTTCTGTTTTGTAGTTTACCACTGTATTGTATTTTCAAAAGAATTGCCTGAGGCAATTAGCAGTCAAGTGAAGAGAGAGATGTGCACTTCATCTCAAGTCATGGCTGACACTGAATAAATACTTCTAGTGTTATATAATCATTTTTCTGCATTTAAAAAAAAATCTGTAACCAAGTCTTCACAATGGCTCAATGGGCCTACTTTTAAATCTTGCTACATTCCTGAGGCACATCTCAGAAAGGAACGAGGAGAAATGTAACTATATTTACACACAAAAAAGTCCTTATAGATGAGAAGGGATCTGAATAGTCTTGCAATATCTGTGGTTAGAATGAGCATAACTCTACCTATGAGAGTACCACAGTGTCATTATTTTGGCTACCACACAAATCTTAGCAACTAGGAACTATAAGCTAGGTGCTATATTTTTCTGTTTTTAATTTTTTCCCCCAAGTAACTCTGGATTTGTACTTTGAGAAAATTACATAAATCAACTGCCATAAGATAATTAAAGACAGTATAGTGATCCAGTGAAATTCTTATTTAGAGGTTCATCATTGAATTGCACGTTGCATACACTTCAATCTTGAAAAGATTGGCAGCTCCCTCTGCTGTTTCTCTGGGAGAGGTGCGAGGAATCAAGGCTCACCTCTTTGTGTAATTCCTTTCCTTTGATGCTGGACTTTCACAGCTTGTCAATTAATGGCCTTCAAGCTGGCAAGCTTTCAAATACTGGCTGATTTTAGCAGTATGATGGCACCTTTAGGACACCTGCTTCGAAGACCAATCTATTTCAAAAGAAAGCTTGATACTGCTATTAAAGCAAGGCATGTGAATCACACACATTCTTTGAAGCTTTCTATTTCTGTGTATATCCGTCTGGTCTGTTTATAACAGATGCAGGCTTCTTCTGAAAAGCAGTCCTGCTTGGCAATAAAAATTTGTGGCTTCAGAATCTGATATCTTTTACATCTTTTTTTGCAGAAACATTAATTTTTTTCATGAAACACAGATTGGTTGGTATCTATTCTTCTAGACCTCATTCAGATGTGCACAAACCAACTTTTTCATTTTTTCATCCCACTAGATACATTTCTCACAATAAAGTCTACACCTCTTTTAACCACCACGCTTTTGTTATTGTGACTACAGAGAAATGGGGAAGAAACAGGTGCTACCATCTCTATAAATAGAATTTTCCAGAAGCTTATCTGCATTCATAATTTCCTTTTTGTATACTGAGAGGATATTTTAAATAGCCTGGAATAAAAGTGTTCAGCATATTATAGTGGTTCAACCATTTTAGCTTAAGAGACAAGGATAAAATAACCTTCTTCATCTGCTAAAACATGTAGAAGCATAATTACTTTCTTTTCTCCCTAAAATGAAATTCAGCACAAGAGTATAGAGTTTTTAATTATAAATCAATTCAAATATATAAGAAAAATTTTAAAAGGACTAAATGAATTCATTACAGTAACTGTTCTTATGAATATTACTATTTATGAAAAGGAAGATACTTATTTTTTACAGTTTTTTTATATTTAACTAAGCATGGGAACTATTATTTTTCAAATGGACAATATTTTGATTTTTTTCAGAACATCGCTGAAATGTGGTAAGCATAGAACAAATATAAAGGGCAAAGTAAACTTTTTCTCCTTTTACTAGGAAAGAGTTACTATTCTTTGAATATATAAAGAATTACTCTCTGTATTATGATGATAGTATTGAGCATCTCCTCTGAGGTCAAATTGTTTTCACCACAATGAGATTAATGTAGACAGGTTTCCATGAATTGACAAGTATAAGAAAGTGACCCTCCTTCTCTCTCCAGTTTTCAAGGTACCATAAGACAATGATGAAGATAAAATAATAAAACAAGCTATGGATGCTGCATTTGAAATGTTTACAATTTTGAAAGGAAGATATGTGCATAAATAAATACAAGTTCAAATGATAAGAGCCATACACAAATAGAGTCTCGTAGTGCTTAAGGAATTGGAAGCAAAAGCATTTAAATAAAGAAGAAAGATTCAAACTCTGAAACAGCGTATCATGAAAAAATAAGTGTATCTTCCTAGCAATGAAGCAATTACGTCAATTAAGAAAAAAAAGTGGTCAATTTTATCAGATAAGCAGATTGCAGAAGTTTTCACACTGCCATTCCTTAAAAGCTAGGCAGATCAGTATCTATATTGAGAATACTTCATAGATTTTAGAACTATGGAAATAAAATGAATAACACAAGGATACTTACACTTCCATTGTTTGATCATTTAATTATTCTTTATTCATTCAATGAAATTATGAATAGAAAACTTTTATTGGCATATTATGACAAGAAAAGGTAGAAATGCATAAAACTACATTGAATGAAATAGACTTAAATAATAATAATTTAATTTTAAAAGACATCTTAGTTCTTAGTCGAGGAGTATGAAAAAAGTCAAGTGGGTGTGGGCCAATTATATGATGTACTTATCATGACAACTGGTAAGAATCAGTTATGGAGTTTTATATGAAAGTTATCTCCAGTGCCGGTAAAATACTCTTTGTTATTCTCTGAAAGTTTATTGAACTAACTCAGCCCCACTCTAATATTCTGCAGCATTACATCTGTCATCTCATGTTATTATAGTATTCACTGGAGCATTGTCCAAAGCCACTTCGTATAGCAGCTGAACTGTGATAGGACATTGAAATATTTTCTTGTCCGGCATCTAGCTCCTAACTTGCTGTATTGAGATCTAATAACTATATTTCCATTTCAACCATAGGTTTACATGACTGGAAAACAGGGCATGATAGATGTATACTTTGTAGCTCCTGAGACTGTGGATGTAAAACCACTGACTCTACTATAAGAGATCTAGTTATGATCTACTGAAATAGTCCTGTTGTACAAGTAAAGGCAAAATATGGTTCAAATATTACTTTAATCCTGGAAATCGTTGATTCAGATGATAAGAAATATTTTATACCTGTTGTTTTTAGACATAGTATTTTTCTATATATTTCTTGCCTATCTCTCTGCAAATTACCTTTACAACAGAAAAAAAATGTCTCTTATTTTAAGTATTATACCTATGGTTGAACTGGACAATTTGTTGTTTGACATTGTTAAATATGAAAAATAAATTATATATTTTTAAATAAACATTGTAAAGGATCTTTAATAGAAATAGATTGCTTTTAGATCTGGTGTATTGTTATGAACATGGGAATAATAGATGTATTCTTATCAACAGTTTAAATTAAGACTTTTTTTTTCCTGTTGCAGATGTTAAAACAATAATTAACAGTGTTTTTAGCTGTATTCCCCAAAGAACAATGAACACTATGCTAAATGTAAGAGTTAATAATAGTTTTACAAAACATCCCCTTTGGAAACTCTGTCAAGAAATGTCAATACATCCACTGCTATATGTTCTCCATTGGTGGTATTGCATAAATTGTATTTTATAGTTCCATGTTTTACAGATATTACAATGGTAATATACATCTGTGTGTGCTGGCTCACTGGAGAACCAAGTCTGATCTAATGAAAACAACATGTTATATTTCTAAGGAAACTGATCAGAAATAGTGTTGGAACTGTCTAGTCTATCTATTGCTCTCTGGATCACTGTCTTTCAATTGTAAATGCTAAAGCAGTAAATGTTCATTATACACATCAACATGTCCTGCACTGATTTTCCATCTTTGATTCTTAGTATCCAGATTTTGAACTTCGTACATTTTCTGTGTGAAAGTGTGATCACAAGAATTACAAATTTTATACCACTTGACTCAAATGTCTTGAGGTTTTATGTTACATTTCCCAAGATCAAAATAACACATTTATATTACACTGAAAAGACAAGCATATTGCCATCTACTCATAATATATTTAGTAAGAATACAATGATAATAATAATCAGAAAATAACATGAATCAAATAGGCCTGCCATTGTATCCATATTTATAACTAAAAGAAGTTTTATAGAGCTGTTAAGGTAACTATTGAGACTCTTTCTTCACTATAGTTCAAATGCATTTAAAATTCTTTCTTAGGAAGCATATTTCTACTTAATGTATTTTATCTGCTTTATACTAGCTTAGCTCTGCTCAAACAGCAAAGAAAATTTTAGATGCCTTGACCAAACTCTCTACTGGTTAGGGCTTTAAACTAAAGCATGAAGTGGGTGGAATCAAATGATTAACTACATTAACATGGTCACTCATAATGTGATTTTAAAACCAAATGGGTGGATATCTTTAGATAAAAGTAAAAGGCACTAAAAACCGGTTTGGGTCATGGACATTTATCTTATTGGATTGAGAATGCAGCATTGTATAATTGCTATGGTAATTGAGTATGCTAAAATATAGGATAATATAACAGCAGTACTCTAGGGACTTTAAAATGTGATCAAATTGAAGTTTCTCTTGCTGAAATAATTGTACCAATAAGAAAACTGCTAATAAATCAATGAATTCAACTATAACCACAGATACCAGAACTGTCAGATCATAGTTAATCAGACAATGAAGGATGATTTTTTTAAGGAGATAGTGTTTGATTCATTCTATTAAGCATATTTGTGTAGGAGCAAAGCCACACTTGGTTGACTCATCAGCTCCTAGCGTAGTATCATTGTTTATATCCCTTTGGAAGAGAGTCCTTATTTCTATTCTATATTGAATTATTGTTGGGCCTGGGGTCAAGAAAGCAAACATATATTAACAATACACTTCAGAGAACCAAACAGATTATCTGAAATATAATTATATTCTACAAATATTAAGTGACTATGCTCTACATGATTATTATTGTTTCTCATTTTTTGGACTGTTGCTTAGGAAGCAACATATGTTTACCTTTCTCCATACAGGTAATGTGTCTGACATTAATTAAGCTTTTTGATTGTAGCATAAGTGCATGACTTTAAGGTTTTGATTGCCGAGACAGCCATTTCAAAAGTCATCCATCTTGATTAAACATACTGCTAGCTGTATGACATAGCTACTAGCAAAACAATCAGGTGTGAATTATGCCACCCCCACCTATGAATGGTCCCCTTTCAAAAAACCCAGGTAACCTAGATCATTGACTGTCTAAGTGACCCTGATTCTCAGTTTTATGCTTTAAAAAAGCCAATAAAGAATGAATCCATGAAACCCTAGACTCTTCACCCTGGTATCCTAATAAAGGCAGACTCCCAGGTCCCCTCTCTTTCTCTTTACCTATGACCTTCTTGTGTGGCCCTTGGTCAGGCAAAGACCTCCAGGACCTCTGAGTAATAAATCTTGTTCCTCAAAGTTCTCTAAAAGGTTTTGCTGAAAGGCATTCTACATTCATGCTAAGAATAAGAAGATCTAGGCCAGCTAGAGCATTGGCTCCTATCTGGAAAATTTGCCTGGGGACTCACTACAAGTAACAGAAACCTGGGCAAGTCTCTCTGGTGTTCCTAGCTGGTAGTTTACTGAACAACCAAAACAGAGGAGATAAGCTCCTCGGCACTGGTCTTGACAATGATTTTTTGGAATTGACAATAGAAAAAAAAGACATAAAGAAGTAGAACCAAAAAGCTTCTGCACTGCAAATGAAACTATCAACAGAATGAAAAGCCAATCTATAAAATGGGAGAAATTATTTGCAAACCACATATTCAATAAGAGATTAAAATCTAAAATATATAAGAAACTCACACAAATCAATAGCAAATCAATAGCAAAAAAAACAAAGAATCCAATTAAAAACTGACAAACTATTTGAATAGTTATATTTCCAAAGAAAGCATACAGATGGACAATACGTACATGAAAATGTGCTCAATGTCACTAATTATCCTGGAAATGCAAATGAAAACCACAATGAAGTGTCACTTCACACTTATCTATTATCATATAGACAAGAGATTACAAATGCTGGCAAAAACGTGGTGGAAAAAGAACATTTGTACACTGTTGGTGGGAATGTAAAAAGGTGCAGCCACTATAAAAACAATACTGACTTTTTTTTTTAATTGAAAATAAAACTACTATATGATCTACCAATCCCACTTTTAGGTATATGTCCAAGGAAAAAAATTAATATCTTGAAAAGATACCTGTACTCACTCCCTTGTTCACTGCAGCATTATTCAAAATAGCCAAGTATAAAAACTACTTAACTTCCTGTCATCAAGCGAATGGATAAAGAAAAGGTGGTATAAATGAATAAATACATACATACACACACACAGGAATATGTATGTATGTATTTATTTATTCATTAAAAAAGAAGGAAATCCTGCCATTTGCAATAACATGGATGAATCTAGAGGGCATTATGCTAAGTAAAATACACCAAACAGAGAGAGACAAATTCAGTATGTATCACTTACATGTGGAACTTATTTTTATTTTTTCAGCTTTACTTAGAAATAATTGACATATAATATTTTATAAGTTTAAGGTGTATTAGATGGTGATTTGATACATGTATATATTGCAAAATTATTCTGACTATAAGATTAGTTGACACATCCATCTCCTCACATGATTTCTTTTTTTTTATGTTTATTGGGGTAACATTGGTTAATACAATCATATAATTTTCAGGTATACATTATCATTTGACATCTGTATATACTATTGTGTGTTCACCACCCAAAGTCTAGTTTCCTTTAGCTACCATATAGTTGATCCCCTTTACGTACTTCACTCTCCCTCTACCCCCACTATATTTAATCCCCTTTACCCCATCTACCTTCCTTCTCCTCCTCCACCCCACTAGTAACAACTACTATATAGTCCTCTGGTAACCACTAGTCTATAGCCCATGTCCACAAGTCTCTGTTTGTTAGTCCTGCTCATTTGTTGCTTTTAGGTTTATATCCCACAAATAAGTGATATCATGTTATTTTCAACTTTTTCTGTCTGGCTTATTTTGCTTAGTATGATTATCTCAAGTTCCATTCATGTGTCACAATGGCAGTATTTCATCTCTTCTTATGGCTGAGTAATAGTCCATTGTATATATATGTACCACAGTTTCTTTAACCAATCCTCTGTTGTAGGCCACTTCAGTTGGTTCCATATCCTGGCCACTGTGAATAATGCTGCTATGAACATCGGTGTGCAAATATCTTTATAGATATGAGTTTTCAAGTCTTTGGGATAAATATCCAGTACTGGGATTGCTGGATCATATGGTAGATCAATTCTTAGTTTTTTAAGGAAACTCTATACTGTTTTTTATAGTGGCTGTACCAATTTGCAGTTCCACCAACAGTGTACGAAGTTTCCTATTTCTCCCCATTCAATATTGCCTGTCCTGATGATTATAGTCATTCTAACAAGTGTGAGATGGTATCTCATTGTGGTTTTGATTTGCATTTCCCTAATAGAGGTGATGAGCATCTTTTCATATATTGTTGGCCATTTGTATGTCCTCTAGAAAAAGTGTCTGTTCAGGTCCTCTGCTCATTTTTTGATTGGATTGTTTTCTCGTTGTTATTGAGTCGTATGAGTTCTTTGTATATTTTGGATATTAGACCATTATTGGAGGTGTTGCTTGCAAATATATTTTCCTATTAATATGGTTGTCTCTTCATCTTCTTGATGGTTTCTTTTGCCGAGCAGAAGCTTTTTAGTTTGATGTAGTCCCATTCATTTATTTTCGCTTTTACTTCCTTTGCCCTTGAGGTCAAATTCATAGCATCCTCTTTAAGTCCAAGGTTCTTGAGTTTCGTTCCTATGTTTTCTTTTATGCATTTTATTATTTCAGGCCTTCTATTCAGGTCCTTAATTCATTTTGAGTTCATTTTGGTGTGTAGTAATAGAAAACAGTCTAGTTTCATTCTTTTACAGGTGGCTTTCCAGTTTTCCCAGCACCATTTATTGAAGAGGCTTTCCTTTCTCCACTGTATGTTTTTGGCTTTTTTGTCAAAAATTATTTGCCCATATAAATATGAGTTTACTTCTGGACTCTCGATTCTGTTCCACTGGTCTGTGTGTCTGTTTTCCTGCCAATACCATGCCAATTTGATTACTGTTGCTTTCTAGTATAATTTGAAGTCAGGCAGAGTGATGCCGCCAGCCTCATTCTTTTTTCTCAGGATGGCTTTGGCAATTCTGGGTATTTTGTGGTTCGATACAAATCTGATAATTTTTTGTTCTATTTCTTTAAAAATGTTGATGGAATTTTAATGGAGATTGAATTAAATCTGTATAATGCTGTAGGTAATATGGTCATTTTAACTATGATGATTCTTCCAATCCAAGAACACAAAATATCTTTCCATTTATTTGTATCTTCTTCTATTTCTTTTAATAGGGTCTTTTGGTTTTCATTATATAGGTCCTTCGCATGTTTCATTAAATTTATTCCTAGGTATTTTATTCTTTTTGTTGCAGTTGCAAAAGGAATTATGTTTTCAACTTCTTTTTCTGACACTTTGTTGTTAGAGTATAGGGATGCTATGGATTTTTGAATGTTGATTTCGTATGCAGAGACTTTACTATATTTGCTTATTGTTTCTGTTAGTGTTCTTGTGGAGTCTTTAGGATTTTCTATATAGAGAATCATGTCATCTGCAAATAGTGGCAGTGTAACTTTTTTGTTTTCTATTTAGATGCCTTTTATATCTTTCTCTTGTCTGATTGCACTTGCTAGGACTTCCAATGTTATATTGAATAAGAGTGGCGATAGTAGATAGCCTTGCTTTGTTCCTGATCTTAGAGGGAAGGTTTTTAGTTTTTAAGTATAATGTTGGCTAAGGGTTTGTCATATATAACCCTTATCATGTTAAAGTATTTTCCTTCTTTACTGAGTTTGTTAAGTGTTTTGATCATAAAGGGATGTTGTATCTTGTTGAAGGCTTTTCTGTATCTATTGATAAGATCATACGATTCTTATGTTTTAATTTGTTAATGTGCTGTATCACATTAATCGATTTACGTATGTTGAACCATCCTTTGCCCCTGGGATGAAGCCAACTTGATCGTGGTGTATAATCTTTTTAATATGTTGTTGTATTTGGTTTGCTAGTATCTTATTCAGAATTTTTGCATCTGTGTTCATGAGAGATATTGGTCTGCAGTTCTCTTTTTTTCTGTTACCCTTACCAGGTTTTGGTATCAGAGTAATATTGGCCTCATGAAATGAGTTACGTGATTCCTTTATTATTATGAAGTGTCCCTCGGTATCTTTCTTTACCTTTTTTATTTCGAAGTCGATTTTATCTGATATTAGTACCACTACTCCTGCTTTTCTCAGAATGCCATTTGCTAGATATACCATTTTCCAACCTTTTGCTTTAAGTCTATATTTGTCTTTCGAGCTGAGATGTGTCTCTTGGAGGCAGCATATGGTTGGATTTTGTTTTTTGATCCATTCAGCAACTCTGTGCCTTTTTATTGGTGAGTTTGGTCCATTTACATTTAGGGTGATAATTGAATTATGAGGTCTTCTTATAATCATTTTATCTTTTGCTTTCTGGTAGCTCGGTGTTTCCATTGCTTCCTTGTCCATGTGTTTTTGTTTTATTTTGATTGGCTTTTGTGAGTTTTGCTTCTGGCTCTTGTTTTATGTTATGTAATTCAGTTCTGAATCTTTGGCATGTGGTTATCATTATGAATATGTAAAGGATAGCTATCTATATGCAGTCGTCTATTTTCTTCTACGCATGCCTTACTTCCATTCCCCTCTGCGAATTTGGATCTTTGAATCCTCTCCTTTTCAGTCATTGTTATCTCAGTTTGTCCCTATGTATACTGAACGTTCATTATTATTTTGTTATAACAATTCACTTATTATTTAAGCTATAATGCCCTGCTCTTAATAAGGGTTGCACTCCTCTGCTTCTATTTGCCTGATAGTCACTTTACTCCTAATTATGTATTTTTGTTCTTGTTATTTTGTTTTAGGTGAGATGACCCCTTTCAGTATTTCTTATAGTGCAGGCCTTATAGTGGAGAATTCTCTCAATTTTTGTATGTCTGGAAAGGTCTTGATTTCTCCTTCAAATCTAAAGGAGAGCTCAGCTGGAAACATTATTCTAGTCTGGTAGTTCCTTTCACTTAATAGTTTAAATATTTGGTTCCATTCCTTTCTGGCTTATAAGGTCTGTGCTGAGAAGTCAGATGATAATCTAATGGGTTTTCCTTTATAAGTTACCATTTTCTTCTCCCTGGCTTCCCTAAAAATTCTGTCTATGTCAACGATTTTTGATGACTTTAATGCAAGTTGTGTTGGTGAAGGCCTTTTTAGGTTGAGATAATTGGGTGTTCTGTTGACTTTTTGAATTGGAAGCTCATGCTCATTCCTTAGATTTGGGAAATTCTTGTCCACTATTTGTCTAAAAATGCTTTCTAGTCCTTGCTCCTTTTCCTCGCCTTCGGTAATGCCCATTATTCTTATGTTTCCTCTCCTAATGGTATCAGCTGGTTCTTGTATTTCTCTTTCATTATTTTGCATTCTTTGGTTTCTCTCTTCTTCATTCTGATTTATTTCTAGATTTCTGTCTTCTTTATCACTGATCTTTTTCTCCATTTGGTCGACTCTATTTTCCAGGCTTGCTATTTCATTTTTCAGTTCTTGCAGTGCATTCTTAATCTGCAGAATATCTATTCTGTTCCTCTTGAGAGTTTCAATCTCCTCGTTCTGCTCATCTTGTTATTTTTAATTCTTGAAATTGTTGATATGATTTGTTTTGGATCTCATTGAGTTTTTCAGAAGTATCATCCTGAAGTCTCTGTCATTTAAGTCACATCTATCTATGTCTATAAGCTTATTTTCTGGAGATTTTTTTCTTTCTTTCTAAGATGACTTGTCACCTTGGTTGTTCATGGTGTTTAATGGACTTTCACCGTCTGGGCATTAATGGAAGTGTATTCAGTTGTTTTTCCTGAAAGATTTATTAAATAAAGGTCTCTCTTTAGCCTGCTGCAAAAAAGGCACTCTTCTTTTGGTTTCCAGTAGGCGGTGTCTAAGCCTCTTGGATCCCTAGCAGTTTCAGTAGCATTTGCTCAGATTCCCTTGAAGCTCTGTGGTGATTGGTCTCAGAGGGTGTGGGGAGAGAGGCTCTTTGGGTCAGGGGTTTAGGGCTGCAGCTCAGTCTCGATTTGCAGCCTCTACCAGCAATAATCAACTGTTGTTCCTCTGTGGTCCTGCCCCACTTCTCTGCTTTCTTCCTTGATGACTGTACCCTGCAGCCTGCTGGCCACAGTTCACACTTCCCAAGGCAGAAGCTGTTCAGGGAACTCATCGTAGGAACTCCTGCTCCTTCTCTCCTCCCCTTCCTCTCACAGGGAGCTCCAGAGGCTGAGAGAAGTCGCTTCAGTCTTGGAAGCATTTGCTCAGATTCCCCTGGGGCTCCTCAGTGATCAGTCTTGGAGGGTATGGGGGTAGGGGCCTTCTGGGTTGGGGGTTGAAGCTCAGCCTCGGTTTTGCAACCAGGGCTGGTAAAAATCAGCTGTTGTTTCTCTGTGGTCCAGCCCCGCTTCTCTGCTTTCTGCCCTGGCACATGCAGGCAGAGTTGTTCAGGAAAGCTGCTGCACTTTCACCCCTCCCCCTCTTCCTACAGGGAGCACCAGTGGCTGTAATAGGCAGCTCCTTTATTACTCCCAGTCCACTGCCTGACACTGACACCCGGGGTTCTGACCTGTGGTAGCTCTTATGCGCAGATCCCATGCTCAGACATGATGGCGTGCAGTTCTGGTGTTTTTTCTTGAGTTTTAGATGTTCAGCTTATTGTTTCAAGGGGAGATATCTAGAGACGTCTCTCACTCCACCATGTTTCCGCCGACCATGGTTACATTTTTTATGGTAAAAATATTTAAGATCTACTATCTTAGTAACTTTCAAGTATATAATATACTATTTTTAACTATAGTCACCATGCTGAATATTAGATACCTAGAAATTATATATCTTATAACTGCAAGTTTGTACCCTTTTATCAACATCTCTACATTTCTCTGACCCTCAAGTCTATTGCAAGCTATATGTGAATTTTTTATTTTTTTAAAGGCAAACTCATAAGAGTAAAATGGTGATTTAATGCGCATGGAAACAGGTTCTTTCTCAAATACTCCAGATAAGAGCCCAGGCCACTAATATTTCATTTTGCTCTTGTGAGACCCTTTCCAGAGTACCTGCCTGAGTCCATGTGGACTCGAGTTTTGGGGCCTGTTTTCAGTTTTCTGTATTGGTTGTATTTTTATATATCATACATTTGTTCAAAATTATTAATTATTTAGAAATATCAACTATTTAAAATTTTAACTATTTACAAAAAGGTTCTGTGGTTTGTTAAGTGTCTGTTTTGTTATTAATATTAGGGACTTAAAAAATGGACATTTAGTATGTTCAGAATGTAACATATACCAATTGCATTAACTTCAGAAACAAAGTTCTTTATATGTTTCATTCATACATGATATTTCATAGAGTAAGAGGTGATTTTAAGTCTTGTATTGCAACCATTTTCATTTTATTTTTCCTTAGACAACTTAGGTAAAGTTTAATGGATTTTGAGGCATCTAAATGACTCATGGTATTTAGATCTTTGATTATGTTTTTATCACTACAAAATGTCTTTTTATTTAATACATTTTGCCTTGAATTCAATTTTGCCTAAAAATAACTTCTCAATCCCTGCTATTTGATTTTGCATTTGCCTTCCTATTTTCTCATAAAGTCATAGACAGTGGGTTGAGAGAGATAGTGAAATAGTAGGAAGAGAGAAAGGGAGTTTGTTAACTATATGCGTTTGTTTGGGCCTTTGGACCTGATTTGAGCATGGTCTTACTTAAACCATTTCAATTTCATAAGATAATTTGCTACCAGTGATTAATTTTATAATTTATTTGGTTAGATAACATACATTTCATGATAGGCAGCTTGGGGTCTTGTGATTATGTGTTCAGTGTCTAGTGGAACCTAGTAGTGGTCAGAAGCTTCTGTTTGAATTGAGAGTAGTTATTGCTAGAAATCAGAATTTTTCCCCCCCAATTCCGATTTTGGCAATTCTGTAATTTGTCTATTGGGACTAAGAAAAGGCTATATCTAGCATCTATGTTTGACAAAAAACTTACTGATAGCATTGGGTTTACTATGTCGTATTGCCCAAGTGAGAGAAAAGCTTGTGTGGTAGCCTAAACCAACTGTAAGACCTTCTGTTTGTTTTATTTTTGCCTCTGATCTTACTGAGAAAAGAAAGCCTCTCTAGGATATATGGTAAAATGGGTCTGAACAACATGCCTGAGTATGGTATATGATACCTCCAAAATCCAAAAGACCCTCTCAAAAAATATCTGGATTTTTTTCGTGGTACATGATATAAAGTTCAGCAAATTTTATATTACTTTATAGAAATACATCAATATTCCCAAGACCACTGAATTCCTAGAACATTCACCAATATGGAAAGCTAGAAATTTCACAGGATTTATCTTCCTCTGTCTGGATTGCAAATGTTTTACTAAAGTATCTAGAATGCTTGCTACTTCTGACTCATGAAGAAAAATTAGCAAAATATAATTATTGTACAGCTTTGTACTTTGTGAGATATTAAGATAATCAAGGACTCTCCAAATAGTATATAACAAAGAGAAGGAATTACCTTAACCCCTAGTTAAAACAATGAAGCTATTACCTTGCTTTTTTTACATAAAGATAAACTACTCCTGATGATCTTTCTGATATAAATGGAAATTAAAAAAAAAATTATTTAGGTCAATACCTGCAATAGCTGTATACTAAGTACGAGGGGTTACATTAATTTGTTAGAGTAAAGATGCTTTATCTGGAGCCACAGCATAAGAATGAGACTACATTTCCAATAATGTACTATTATTATCCATCTGGTTTTTGCACTGGCCGAAACATAATTCTGGTGGCGATAAGGTTGAAATCATCACCCCTAATCTCTCTCTAATACCTGTTAATTCTACCAGAGATGCCACAGTGCTGTTGTCTTACTTCTTTGGCAAAAAGGAGTAAAGGGTTTCACTTGGTCCTATGTACTGTAATAGCTCTTATTCCAGAAATCTAGACAACCCATTAGGGAATTTTTTAGTACTTAAGTATAACTATTTCTACAACACTTTGGAAAACTGGGGGAAAAAACAATAGAATGGGTCTCTGGTCTCGTTGGTTTTGCTGTGAAACAGACCTGTGCCAAGACACATATAACCTGACCTGCATAAACCCCTATTATGGCTTAGAGTTCAAAGTGCTATTTTGGTCTCTAGGTACTGGTGTCAAACATTTACCAAATTTGACTATCCCAAAAAAATGTTTCCAGGAATATCTCTGTATTAGTCTTTATGTAAATATATGTTGTCACCTTTCTGTATAAATACCTAAATATAGTTTTGTTTGGTCATATAGTAAAGTTAGATTGAACTTTTTAAGAAACTGCCAAGTTGTTTTCCAAACTGGCTATACTATTTTACATGCCCACTAGCAATGCATGAGTAAGTGTTCAGTTTCTCCACATCTTTGCAAAATTTGGTTTATTTTTCTATTCTTTTCTTTTTAACTAAAGCTATCCCAGTGGGTGTGAAGTGGTATCTCATGGTTTTAATTTACATTTCTTAATGACTAATGAGGACAAGTATAATTTCATGGGCTCATTGGTCATTTATGTATCTTCTTTGAGTAAATGCTTATCCAATTCCGTTCCCCATTTTTTAATTAGAGTGTTTTTGTTTTTGTTTTTGAATTAACAGCACTCATCACAATAGTCTCAACTCACAGGAAAGCTATAGCTAGAAAAAATAGAATATTTATATTATAATAGCACATCACAGCAAAATTTCTTTATAAAAATGAAAATTAAAAGTAAAGCTATAATGAAAGTAAGGTTTTAAGGAATTCATTTGCTAGCCACACATAAAAGTCATTCACTGATGAGTAGTTAATTAAATACTATTTGATTCAAGCAGTCAATAAATGTATCTAGTGAAAATAAATTTGTTTAAGAATATGAGACTTTCAGTGAGAACAGTTTCTTGAAGAGTTGTAACATTGAACATTGGAGAAAACATCAATAGTTAAGTAGGAACAAACCACCAAATATAGTATTTTTCATATTTGTAAAATAAAATGAATTAACATAGAACAAAATTGTTTCCATATAAAATAAACTATCTTATGTGCAACAATATCTTGTATTTAGTAATTATTAAAAAGATTCTGTAAAAATGATAAAAAAATCAAAGCAATTAATTTTGTGTTGTTTGCATTGGAATTTAAAGACTAGAAAGATATAATTGATTCTGTTTAGTTATTTATCCAAGGATTCAATGCCAAATGTGATATGATTAAAAAATTAAAGAACTACCTTCTATAAATAGTTTGCATAAACAGTTACATGCAAACACATTTTAGAAGTTGAGAAAACACCAATTTAATATAGCCTGAAGTGGAATCTGCTAAGAAGTATTAATAGTCATGATAGTAAAAATATGTGAAACAGAAAAAAAAAAGTTTCTTTGGACAAATTTACAAAAACTGTGAATAATTAAAGTGTTTAACGTCTATAGTATTCATTGTGTTATTTATTACTTATTAGTTATTAAGTACTTTGAGGAGGAAAATATGTGACTCTAGCATGTGTTATTAAGCCAGTAGTGCCGATGATGAATGCCATTCACACTTGTGAACTGTCATTGTTAATTCCATGAGGTTTTTTTTTAATCATTAAAGAAACTTAATATCCTGAACCATCCTACAACACAGCAGTTTTATGTTTGAACAATGGTCTTCTGAATTAGAAGAACCACTCTCAACCACTGTTATTGAACACTGAATGGTTTTGCAAATAAACTTTTGTCATACACTTGAATATATATCTTAGTGAATTCAATCTCAAATTATGAGGTAAAACTATTTATATATGAAACTTGTGGCAAAGTCATTTTGGGAGAGACTAATGTTTGAATCACAAGTAATATCAAGCTACTTAATACACTATTCATGCTGTCAAAAACTAAAATAAAGTGCAAGATCTCTATTTCCACAAAAATTTGTAGCAAATATATTTTCTAAATTCAAATTACGTGTCAACAGCCATTTTCAGACCTCAATGCAAGCACAAAGGAAATTTTCATATTTCACAATCCATTTAACTATGTAATTGAAGAGCTTCCACACAACCTTCATTTGGAAGTGATTTATTTGCAGTGTGATGGCATACTGTAAGATACATATCAAGAGAACAATTTAATGTGATTCTATAAATGCCTTCCAAGTGACACATATACTCACTTAAAACTATTTGCTTTTATATTGATAACAGAATTTAGCAGGATTTATCTATGAGAAAAGACATATTTAAAGATGACATGTAAAATCTGATTACAGATCAGCATTAACAAATGAAATTTTGCAATCAATTTTGCCAATGGAGAAAGCTTATTTTGAACCCTAGTTAAGAAAACATTTCCCCCAATTTCATTCTTCTAGTTAGTATATATAGTGCAAAAATTATGTGCAACTTTAATTTTTATATTTTAAACTTATTAAAATTGTGGAATTTTTCTAAGTAGAGAATCATCTGCATAATATCCTTGATTTGCCTCTTAGCCAAACAAAGCTAAACTGTTTATTATCTGGCTGTTTACAGAAAACGTTACTGATCCCAGATTTATAGTATACACTTTTTTTGTGTAAGAAAAGAAAGAGAAATATGAAAATACATGTGTATCTGCAGTTTTTAACAAAAAGACACACTGAAAAGTTAAATGAGCGTTTAATGAAACTAGTTACCTATAGAGCATGAGTAGAAATGATATAGAAAATTAGGAAATATAATATTTCTCTGAATATATCTTTTGCACTGTCCTGTCATCTCAAACCATTTTAATGTTTCACATACTTATAAAAAAACAAATGAATAATTATGTATATACAATCTATAAGGAATAAAAACCTCTAAAATCTAACAGACTCAAATGAACCAAACCATATTTCAAATGAACAATAAAATCACACTGAAGGAATAAAAAATTAACCCAAGTAACTTGAATACAGTATTAGAATTATATTTCCTCATGTTAAAGACAAAAAAAGAACTACAAACAGATATTAAACTCTAAACAGGTTTATTTTTACAGAGTTAACAGCATTTCTGAAACTACTTCTTTTTACATTCAAAATTTTAGCAAATAAGTGTGTATATTCTGGATAATGGGGGTAGATTTCTTACTGTCACAGTAGAAAGTTGCAAATAGGGAAAAAACAAAGGATAGCAAAAAACACTGTAGCACTAGATTGGGATTGGAGTTATCAATGTAATCTGATGGAGTTTTTTTCCCTATGCATTTTTAGATAGTATGATATAGAAATGGACATAGGTATGGTAAATACATTTTTCAAAATGTAGGCTGGATAACTTAAAGGAATCACAAGACTATAGATCATAAATATGAAGGGCTTTAATACGAGTAAAGGATATGGTACAACAGGAAAAATAAATCATCGGCAAGCTTTGGGGTTCTCAGAGACTTCCAGGCACAGTTATCCAGAATCCTTTATTAGTTGCACGGGAGGAATTTTATTTCCAAGTTATGAACACTATGGTTTGCATGTGGAATCCTTATTTCAGTAGAGCTAAGAAAAAAAGCTTTATTGGGGACTTTTATGTTCCACTTGTTACTTAGCCAAATTAGGTTACCTAACAGGTTTGACCAAGTTTAAGCTGTCAATTTACACATCCTTAAATTATGTAAACTAACTGGCCCTGCTGGTGCTTATATATCTGGGTATGTACATGTACGAATATAGATATGTGAATATGCCTTTATATTTTATATCCTGTCAACTGCAGGGGACTGGATGCAATGACATCACAATAGCAATGAAAACAACTGACATTCACATTTTGGTTATTGAGTGTTGTTCTCCATTAATAAGAACTAGGGATCTTAAAAGAAATGGCTGATTACTGAGCTGGGGACATAAGAAAGCATAAGATTAGCCTGAGACATTTTCTTGTTTATGAAAGAAAAAAAATAACTGCTCAAAGAATGGAGGGGACATGTCAAAATACAAAAAGATAGTTTTAAAGGGTCAAATCTAGGAATATGTGGTCTATTAAACAAAACGAGTAAAATCTGAGCCTCAAAAGAAATGTAAAAGTAAAGGATTATAACCAATTGACTAAAGCAATAATCAATAAATTTACACCAATGCAAATAATTATTAAATAAATATGATAAAATGAAGAAAAATTACTCCTTACAGTAAAATGCCAACTAATCAATAAAAAGGAATTATGGTATCAAAACCACTATTTGGAAACAACAATAATTGATTCTGTCAGAAATTATTAATGGATACTAAAACTAGTGGGTGAATGTTTGAAGAGTATAAAATACTTAGATAAGTCTTAAAATTATCTGTCCATAAGATACTTATCACTTACAAAGGGTAAACTGAAGATGTAACCACAGTAAAGAAACCTGGCACTCACTCTCTAAACCAAATGATCAGTTAAACATTGTTAATACAGGATTAAAGTAAATAGTGTGTATGTCCTAATATGATTCAATGAGACAAACTCAGTATCACCTCTTTTGTGCCCCTGCCAGTAATAGCTACTGGTATTTAATCATGAGGAAATATTGGATAAACTAAAATGAGGAATGTTTTACAAAATGTGTAGCATGTGTTCTTTAAAAATGGCAATTTCATGAACTACAATGAAAAATTCAGGCATTCTTCAAAACTAAAGGAGTCTAAAGAGACATGCCAGAAACTAAATGCAATTCATAAATATGAGTCTTGTTTTGCTATAAAACACATTATTTGGCCAATTGCCAAAATGTGAGTAAAGTTTGCAATTTAGAAAATAGTATTTTATTAGTGCTAATTTTGTAGTTTTGACAGATATAAAAGAATCCCTTCACTACAAAACACACAGTGAAATACTTAAGAATAAAAAAAATGTGTATGATAGCAGTAAAATCATTTGATAAAAAGCATTAAATCTGAAAATAAAACAAAGTATTTTAGATTATATGATTCCTTAAGTTAAGCCTACCAAAAGCTACAGATTATAAATAAGAAAAAAATTTAAAATTTTGATGATGATAAGATGAAAATACAAAAGTTAGCATATATTCGCTAGTGAGAACAAAGAAAAATTAAATACATAAATTTATTAATGAATATTTGTTGATTATTTAACAAATGAAGTACTAGGTCTTTATTGAAAAACAATATAAAACTTTTGAAAACACCTATAATAACATTAAATGTAATAAGTGCAAATGTATTCTACATGTATGGATACTAAAAATTTACTATAGTTGGGAATTTCCCCAAATTATATAAATAACATGCAATTCCATTCAGAATGCCAGTAGAATTTTTCATAGACACAGAGAATCTACACTGCTGGAACGGCCTCTTCCCCTGGATACTCTCAGTAGTCTGAAGTTCGAACTCACAGCTTGGTGGATCTAATTAATCAAACCTAAGTCATGAAATCACACCCTTTTACTGCACTTTAACTGTGGTGCAAAATGCCTCTATCTTCCCCTCAAAAAGATCCATACATACAGTTGAGGACGCCTCCAAAGTAGTAAGTGTGTATAAAGGACAGTTGTATTTTAAACCACATCCACCAATGTTGTCTAATTTTATAATTTACAAAAATTAAGTAGTAGGGTAATTATTCACAAAATGTGAATTGTTCACCTACAATTTAGTTTTGGGCACTTACGATACATGCTCATTCCTAGACTTGAGAAGATGGCATAAAAACTGAGGCAATCAAAACATAAGTAAAAAGTTGTGATTCAAGATGATAATTGACTTAATGTAAATATGTATACAGTATAGTAGGAACAAAGATAAAAAGTATTAGATCTGTTTGGTAACACTAGAGTAAGTATTTTCCATATAGTAGCACCTAAGCTAGCATTTGATGGATAAATCAGAATTTCCCAGACAGAAAAGAAGTGAGGGAAATCAAAGATGCTTGTAGGTTCAGGTTGATGGTGTATGTTCCATGACAGCAAGTTACAAATTTATCTTTTCTCTGAGTTTTTCCCATTAGTTTCTCAGCTAGAAATATTGCTGACCAAGGTGTGGAGCCCCCCAAACACTCTGAGATCATTACAAGTTGTGATGATTACAGTAGTGTTAACTAATTGAGCTTGCAACCTAGGTTCTAAACTCATTTGCTCTCTGTAGCTACAACTGTGCATAGACTGTCAACACATAAAAGTAACAAATATTGAAATGGCATGATCTTTAAAAATCAACTTATTAAAAAGGAATCTCCATGTTTTTCTGTTCTCATGTAAAGCCCTGTCTTCTGTTTCTAATTTACTCTCACATTCAGGTTTTCTCTCATTTTCGTTGGTCTTAAACGTAAATCTTTACGTAGATTTGCAAATGTATTTAAGGAAAGCTTATATATTGAGTGTCCTTTATAGGACTTGAAAAACTCTATTAAAACAGATTATTACTTACAGATTTAGATAAGCATGTAAAGCAAATATCTTCCTGAAGTTGACCCTGATTACAATACTTAATCTAATAAGTTTACAACTATAGTAGGCAGAATTGTAAAATGCCCCACCCCAAATATTTCCTGCCCTAATTTAGGGACTAGTGATATGGTGAGAGATTACTCCCTTCATGACATGCCTATGACTAAACATCTGAAAAAGGATTTTCAGATGTTTTCAAAGTTACTAATCAAGCGACTTTGAGTGAATCAAAAGGAAGACTATTTGGGTAGACCTAAACCCTTTAACAGCCATGGTGGCATAGCTACAGAAGAGGTCAGAGGGATTATAAGCACCAGGACTCAACCTTGTCCTTCATGGTTCAAATATGAAAAGGCCTCTTGGGAAGGAAATTTGGTGGCTTCTAGGAGCAGAGAGCAGCTCCTGGCTGACATCCAGCAATGAAATGGGAATTTTAGTCGCTCAAAGGCAAAGAGCTGAATTCTGCAAAAACCTCAATAAACTTGGAAGAAGATTCATCTTCTGAACCTCCATATAGGAGCCCACACCAGATGACGCCTTGATTAAGGCCCTGTGAGAATCTAAGCAGAGAACTCAGGACAGCCCTCCTGGGCTTCTAACCTACAGAACTTGTAGATAATAAGCAGGTGCTATTTTAGGTCACTACGTTTGTCATAATTTCTTACTCAGAAATAGAAAATGAATACAATAACTCAATCATAGATAGGTATTTATCAAAAATATACTTAAAATGCAATATCTGCTTACTACCTCTTGTCCTAATTAATACCACAGACAATAGATGCTAAAGTGTTAATGACTTTGAAAATTGTTATATAAATTAAATGTACAACTTCTTGAACTTGCTTTAGAAGATCAGTAAGGGTAAACAATACATCTAATTTTATTACTTACTTCTCAGATGCCTAACAAAATGTTTTAAATCATAATTGCTGAACAATTTATTTGATTAAACTCACACAAGTATTTAAAATCTATTTTTATGATCCTATTTTTCAAGACCAAGAAACACTTATTGAGTGTTCACATCTACTCCCTGCTAGGAATTCAACAATAGAGAAGAATGCAATTGTATCCTCAAGAAGCCTACAGCCCATAAATAGGATTGATTATTTACATAAAAGTTTTGTTCTGATGGACATTTAGAATGTTTTTAATCTTTACACTATCAAAAAGTACTGAATTTATCTTTGAAATTATTAAGCCTGTATGTGCATTTTAATTTTGATAGGTTTTTGCTAAATTACATCTTCTAAATAACTGCCAGATGTATAAAAATGGTATCTGATTCTTTCATTACTTATTTATATCCCAGTGAGATTAAACATCTTTTCTTATAGAATTCTCTGTACATATTTTTTCCTGAATACTGCCTGTACAATATTTTGTCCATTTTCTTATTTGTTTTTTTGTTTATGTAAAAAGGTTTTGTAAAATCACTTGGAAAATAAAAGAAACCCTTTGCCTACATACGTGTTGCATATATTCCTTAACTTTGTTGAATGTTTGTTATGTAGACAATTTCTAATTTTATTCAAATATATTTGCACTTCTCTTTTTTAAGGGCTTTAGCTTTGTATTTCACATACTCCCAATTCTTTTCTTAATTGTAAAACTCAAACTGAACTTGAAAAATGCTGAGAGTAAAGATAAAACTCACTATATGTTGGAAGAACACCACCTAGAGCATATTAACTTTGAATATATATACAATCTGGAGAGTCTTAGGGCATTTATATAATGAGAAACACATCTTCAAATTTCCTGACTTCTTTCTTTATGTCTTGGTTTTAAAATTAGAAATCTCCAAAATCAAATTTCAATCTAAATTATCACTAGTAGTGATTCTATGAAGAATTATTTCTTACACAAAGAAAAATAGAGTTAGTAATTGATCATTGGCACTCTGTACAGTTTTAATGTAAGTTGTCAAAAATCAAGTTACCTGTCTACCAATGAGATGATGAAATGTGGAAAATGTCAGTAAAATAATATTGTGATATCTATGACTTAAAATATTGTCACAACAGAGCCATTTTTTAGCTGAAGTACAGTGAGCACACAAGAAGAGAGAGGAAAGATACAGGAGTTAGGAAAGTTTCATTTTCCAGTATAATCCTGACAGTCAGGCAGGATAAATTTAGAGGTATAAAGGATCGTGAAACTTTTATTTTTCCTATTGTTAGACTGTCATTGATATGTTTAAGATGGAAATTTAATACTGATAAATTCTGATAAATGGGAAGTTTAAAACAGAAAACACTAAAACCCGTAGAGTAAGAGATGCTGTTTTGAGAATGTGATTTCTAGAACTAATTTACTCCTAAGATTTTCTTTCCTTACCAAATCTGGGAGCAGCCCAAATAGGTCCTTCTATCCTCATAGATGTTAAATTCAGAACTCTCAGCATCATCAACACATCAGGAGTAGTGGGTGTCACTGAAACTAGAGATCTTTGCAAGTGTAAGTTCAATACTGGCCATGAGCTATCCTGATCAGTGTAAAAGGGCTTAGCAATGGAATAAGTAATTCTAGTGGTGTTTATGAGACCAGAGAGACAAAAGTCGCTTGTCTACATGCAACCACAATGGAAGCTTAAGCCAAGTCTTAGGAGAAAAGTTTGCTAAAGTAAATCAGCATCACATAGAACACGAAGAATAAATTATAAAGATTAGAGAATGTAGGATACTGAACCCAGCATAAGATAATATGCTATAATTATCAAGATAAAACAAAAGGAAGTGAGCTAGCAGTACCAGTCCCAATATTAAGCATGCATATATTACGTTAAGGTTAATACACATTTACAATGCAATTTGAAATAATAGGGTGATATTTGGAAATATTGAGCAATTATCCCCTGATATTTTCTCTTCCTGTTGTTATCAGTTATTCTCCAAGATATTCATTGTCTCTAGAAATTGACACGATGGTAGTTGAGCAGGAAACAAAAATAAAAAACACAATTTGGATTTCAAAATTTTAGTTCACAAGGTTACTCAGTATTAAAAATAAAATACATAATAATGAATAGATAGGTAGGTAGATGGATAGAGAGAAAGATAGATAGTTGATACCTTTAAAATAGACCACCTACACTTTCAATAAAAGACAACTACAGTGGAGATAATGAATCAGGAAGAAGCCAGAAATTATTAAGTATTGGCATCTCAGAGAAAGCAGACTTAGACCCTGCATCATGGAATCTTCAAAAGTCATCATGGAACTCTTCAAAAGTCATCATGGAAAAGTAGCAGTTGAGCATTGCCTGTGCCACAAAGAAATACTCCAGTCTTCCCGAAAGGCATAGTGTGAAGGTAAGAGTCAAAGAGGTTTCTGCTAAAGGAAAGAGATTCAACAATAACAAACATGGACCAAAACTGGAACACCAGAGATGATAACATTCCAAACTAGCATGAATAAATGATGATCAAAATACAGATATACCTCACACCTATTTGTAAGCACCCCACCCCACAACACTTATTCAGTTTAGAGCAAAAGTAATTTGTTGAATTGCTAGAAGAGTTCAAAACAGAAAAGAAGATAAATTATAGGGAAAAAAAGTAAAACATTTAAATGTTACGTTTTCTGTCTGAATTTGCAGTTTTAGAGAAAATTATAACTGTATAAATGCAATCAAAGCGAGTCAGAGAATCCCATTAGTTTATTGAAAAAAATGTACTATGAGACAAAGAAATATATAATGTAAGTTAGGGAATAGGAAGAAAAGTAGAAACAGGATTGAGTCTTGATTCACCTATTAGTGGCTAAAAGATTGTATTGGCTACATTGTGAGAATGGATTAATGATCAAATAAAGGTGCACATTATGTCTTCACAGTAATTAGTTATATATAAAACTAATTAGTTATATATGCACCTGATATTTGGCAATCTCTCATATAGGTCCAAAATTATCTTGTTTAGGTATTCTCAATTTTTTTTTCAGTTTATTCAACATTTATTTAAAAACATTTACTAAGAATCAAATGTTGTGTGGAGTTCTGAACCAGATAAAAAAGAGAATAGACAGTCTTTTCATGGGACTTATAGCCTAGATAGGGGACAAATAATAAACAAATAGTTGAATAAGTAAGTTTTAAATTTCAGCCATGCTTAAGGTCTAAAAGAGAATACAAAGTAAACAAGCAGCCCTAAGATGATGATCTACCAAGCCTGAAGGAAATTGGTGGTGATGGTGAGTGGACTGTCTCATGACAATGACATTTAAACTGAGACCTTGAAGTTCAAAATTCTAGGCAAGCGGATGAGATAGAAAAAGAAAATATTTCAAGCAGAGAGATTCTGCATATATTTTATGTTTGAATTTAAATATCTGTGATTAATAATAAAGCCACCAAATTTGACTTAGGTGATCATGACTGACCATCTAGCCAGGGTCTTGGTGTTGATACAGGTAACCGAGTCTACCAGACTTCTTTTTGTACAGATACAGGTGGGTACCTGTAGATCTTAATAAGTACCATTAGGTAATTGCATATTTTGTTATATCAAGAAAATATATTTTAAAGACTATATTAAGTATTTACCCTGAAATGCCTATGCTAATGTTGGTTTACCTTTGAAATTCATGCTAGGGATTGAGAGTTTTAGATTAGAAACAAAGTTTGTATAAAAAAAAAACAAAATACACTTTCATAGGAAGCAATCAAATAATTTAATTTGGAATTGCATATTTATCTGAAAAAATGCAAGTGCAAAATAAATTATTTAACTTTTAATTAATAATCACACTATTAAACTCTCCAAATGATAATAACAACATATTGGTTGTAATATCATGTATAGTTTATCTTTTATGTCTTTAATTAATAATGTATATCTATTAAATGATAAAATAAGTACTGTAAAATTTCACAATACTGAGTTCCATTCTTCTCTTTGTTAGATCAACAATTAATTTTGTAGTATTCTGAAAAGTGTACACATTTCTCAGTAATGACAATTTCCATGGATATGACCAATCTATTCTCATTTCTTCTACAACCTAAATCCAACTAATATTGTCTTCTAAGTATTTGGTCAATTCTTCCCTCATTCTTTTTTTATCAGGGATTGAGGGAGAGATACACATGATAATAATCACACTTTTCTGAAAATAAAGCAGAAACACAAAAATGTAAATATAAGTCATTAAGATGTTACTGGTAATGTTGAAAACTCTTTTTAAAGCTACTATACACTAATAACGAGAATAATAAATTAATACAGTTTTTACAACTTCCAAAATTTTTAATAATCCAGAACCAAATCATTTATAACAATATATAAAACTAGGTATTCATAATAGCAGACACCAAAATCTTTATCACAAATTAAAAAGAAAGAAACTCTTCTAAGTAACCGTGGCTCCAATGTAGAGACTAAAATTCCATTATAAAATATTTGAAAAATATTAATACCTTATATTATAATACAGTATATATATATACACACACACACACACACATACACACACACATTTGTGTATATATACATTTGTATATCTGGACGGTGGACAGATAAACAGATTTAATCTAATTCTATAGTTTAATGTAAGAGAGCAATAAGAAAAGGCATTAAAAGGCATAAAAATTAGTAAGAAAAAGTAAATATTATTATCAGATAGCCTAAAAATTCACATAGATTGTTTTAAGAAATCTATAAAAATGTTAAAGTTAATATCTGCATCTAGCAAACTTGAAAAATATAAGGTCAGCATTTTAAAAATTAAGAAAGAATTATAAAATTAAAAGTACCAGAAAATAAAACAAAAATCCTCAAAGATAAGTTCAACAAAAATTTAAAATAACTCTGCACTAAAACTTTCAGAACATTGCTAAGATAAATACAAGAGAAACTAAATAAATGAAGATATACATGATACTTATTAATTAAAAAACCTATTATTTAGATGTCTATGTTCCTAATTTGATTTTTACATATTTAATGAAAGTTGAGAAAAAATAATAGAATTTTTTGAAGAAATTTACAAACTATTTCTAAAATTTATAGGAAAATGAAAAAGATTTAAAGTAGCCAAAACAGTCTTGAAAAAGAACAATGTTAGAGAATCTACACTACCTTCTTTAAAGTATTACTATAATGTTACAGATACAAGAGAGTGTAAAAGTAAACAAATTATTTCAGGGATATAGACTACCCAGAAATAGTACTAACTGTATACAATCAACCGATTTATCACCAAAGGCACTAAAGCCAATAGATGAGGAGAGAACTTTTGAACAAATAGGGCTATGATAGCTAGCTATCCACAAACCAACACACACACACGAATACACACACACAACCTTTGTCGCTCACACTACACATAAAAGCTAATTCAAAATGTATCAAACAAATGTAAATGCTAAAATTACGAAGATTATAGAAAAACGATATGACAATATCGCTCCTATTTCTGTAGGAAAGATTTATTTATCAATGGAAAAGCAGGCATTACTCAGAAAACAATTATCCATAAAATAAAAATTGACAAAATAAACCTCAACAAAATAAAACTTTTGGATCATCAAAAGATACCTTAAATAAAACTAACCGGTAAGCCACCAACAGGCAGAAAATGTTTAAATAAATACATCTGATGGAGGACTTGTGTCCAAAATTTATAAAGCATTTCTACAACTTACTAATAAACACACACAATTAAAAATTGGCAAATGACATGAAAATTCTCTTAGCAAAAGAAAATATACTTATAGCCAATAAGTCCATGAAAAAGTGTTCTATATTTTTAGTCATAAGACAAATACAATGTAAAACCAAAAGATACCACTGTTTACCCATGAAGTACCATATTCAAGAATGATCTGGAACAACTGAAACCCTTATACATTGCTGTTGAATCTGTAAAATTACACACTTTGGAAATCAATATGAGATGTTTTCATAAAGTTAAACAAACTTGTACCCTGTGACTCAGTAATTATATATATATATATATACATATATATATAATATATACAGTATTATATATTTTTTATAAATTAAATATGTATTATATATTAAAATATATAAATATATAACACTGTATATATAAATATATATAACACTGTATATATATAACATTGTATATATATAACACTGTATATACATACAACACCATTATATATTTATACATTTTAATATATAATACATATTTAATTTATATAAATATATATAATACTGTATATATAATATATATATATATAATTACTGAGTCACAGGGTACAGGTTTGTATATATAACACTGTATATATATATATATATATACATATACACATATAGTATTTATAGCCAAGAGAAATAAAAATATATGAACAAGAAAAAAAACTTACATATGGATGTTCTTAATTCGAATGCCCATGAGCAGAAGAATGGATAAACAAATTGTAGTTTATCCACAGAATGAGATACTATTCAGCAACAAAAACAAAAACTAACAAATAAACAAAAAACTTACTACTGATGCAACAGAATTTATGGACCTCAAACTATTTTTTACCACCTAAGGCAAAGAAATCAGAAATAAAAGTCTATGTACAGTATGATTCTATTTATGTAAATTTCTAAAAACCAGTAAAACTAATACAAGTTGAAAGAAATAAAAAAAACTGATGGTCTCTTGGGTATTGAATAGAAAGGGGTGTTAGGGTACTTTTTTTGAGTGGATTTCATGAGCGTATGTATTTGCAACCCCAGATCAGTGCATTTAATTTAAACTAAATTATACTTTAATACAAACATTCGATTGCAAAAAATAAATATGAGAAATTAAAACAAGTTAAAAGAAAGCTAACAGATATGATATTGAAGTTAAACTTTACAACATTTGAAAGTGAGTTGCAGTTATTTACCAAAAAGAGGTTATTTTACTTTCAGACATATAAAAACAAATTTCAAAAGACAAAACCAAAACTAAGTATTAAAATTTTCTTTAACTCATATTTAAATCCACACAGAGCTGCATTTGGATGGATATCAGGCAGTCCTTTCTTTTTAGTCTTGTTGCATTTGTTCTATTTTCATTTTAATTGGTCAGTTTTGTTATTCTGCTTTCTGAGTCCCCTCTATTCCCCAGTTCTTGCTCTATCCTGGTGATTGGCTACTGTATCCTCAAATTCATGGTGATATTTTTTTTCCTGACTTAGACCTGAAGGGCATTCACAAATTTTTTTATGGTATACCGCTCCTGAAAAACCATTCATCATATTTAAAATTGTTTACAGTGGAGCATCAAGAAGGTGTTTTTCTTATTAATAGGGCCTTTCTCTTATAATAAACTTTTATGAATAATCATTTATCAATCACTGTCTTACCAAAGACAACCTTTCTCTTCAGGGTGAGAAGTAGTAAAGAGGTAATGAAAGTGGGTTGGGAAGAGAACACAAAACCCTTTCCTATTGTACTTAAATCAGATATATCAGAATAGTTTTTATTCTTACAAGAACCAGGTGTTTTCAGTGACAAGCTGGCCACCAGCAAATAATGCAGTAGGTTTAATAATCTTGGGCACCTCTTCTCTTCAGATTCACCTTCATTTGCTTCTCCTAACATTTCACTTTTTCCTTCTGGGGCTCCCATGGGCAGGCTGTACATGGCTGCTAGTTCTTGCTAAAGTGTAAGCTGTTAATTAAGATAATAGCTGAAACCTAAGGTGTTAGCTGACAAAATTTAAGGTAACAGCCCTCCTGGTGAAATTATACTTTAAGAAGGGACTCTGAAAAACAAAAACTTCATTTGCATTTTCCATTTTCAAGGCTCAGTCTTTAATATATTTTCCTTTATTCTGAACATTCACAGAGAAGATTTCAGTTCATGAAACTAGGGGGAAACGACTATATCGGTAACTAGATCTGTCAATTCCCATTATCTGCCTCTTTCTGCACCTGCACTATTTATCAACAATATTCAAAATAAAGCAATAGATGGCAAAAAGTTCTATCAACCACATTATACAGAGCTACTTATAATTGTCTTTATTTCCTTCAGCTAATTCTTTCAACCCTCAAAATGATAATTAGTAACCTTAATTGGCATTGTAAACATGAGATGACTAACCATGTTCTTAGAGGTTCTTAGCCTCTATCCATATGAATAAAATTTTAGTGATTCTCTAATCAAATAAAGATTTTACAAGTTTTCAAGAGAAGTATTTTATTGATTTTCTTAATAGCACTCATATATTTTCTAATTACTTGCAGGAAAAGTAATATGATAATTTTAAAAGTTAACAGTACTTATGATCAGTTAAGAAGTCTGTTTCAGGAACCAGTCTCCCATGATTTCTGTATTTTTTAAAATAGTCTTATGTATGGATAGTACTTTTTTTCTATATATATACTTTCTCAAGTACTATATGTAAAACGTTGTTATACAACATATGACTTTTCCTTTCCAGGTAAAGCTTTCACCAGCTATTCACATAAAAATTTTTTAGACAACTCATTGTCTTGCTCCCTTTCATCAGAAATTATTCATTTATTTATTTATTTTGCTTCTAACTTACTTCCAGTTATCATCACTTATTATGAACTAGGTAAGACTGAATCATGACTACTCTTGTATGTTAATTAATGATTAGGAATTAACTGAATCCTGGGACTGTACATAGAGATGTTTAATCTGGCATAAATACAAAAGGAGATAGGAGATGCTGAAAACCAGAAGACAATGCTAAAAGCCTCAGTGACAGTGTGACAGAGTGAAAATACAGGGTGTGAATGGAGTTATACTGAATATAGAATTAATGTTATCAGGCAAATAAATATCTGTGAGAGAAGATTACAACTGATTCAAAAATAAGAATGACTATGATTATAGAAGTAGCTTTAACTGAAATTCAAGGATAATTAGAACATCTTTAGAAACCAGATTAATTCAGACTGAAACATGCAGAGATTAAGCTATCAGAAAGATATTTAGAAATATTCTGAAGAAAATATGAAATTTAAAGTGATCTTAAGAGAATATGTATGACTAGAGATTTATATTACAGAATTCAAATGATTATAATTGAGAGTGATTTTGATTCAGGCTGCCATTAGCCAAAATACTATTGACTAAGTTGCTTAACCACAAACATTTATTTCTCATAGTTCTGGAGGCTGGGACATCCAAGATCAAGTTATGGCCAATTTGGTGTTTGGTGAAAGGCTACTTCTTGGTTTGAGGATGGCAGATGATATACTCACATGGCACAGAAGAAGCAAACACACTCATGTCTCTTTTTATAAGGGCAGTAATCCCATGATGAAGGCTCCAACTTCATGATCTAATTGGCTCTCAAAGTCCCGTCTCCAAATATCTTCACTTGGAAATTAAAGTTTCAAAATATGAATTTGGGGGTTAAACAAATATGTAGTCCGCAGCAAAGAGAGAGGATAAGATCGCCCAGGAGAGAATGTGGACAGGAAAAACAAAACTTTGAGAAATAGATAAATATAAAAATTAGGATGAAGAAATAATGACCAAAGATTTTAAGAAGTAATTAGAGAGGTAGGCTGAGAACTGGCATCATGTATTTCAAATAAAATGACAGATAAAGAATAGTGAGAATGGAAATCATATTTAGCATTGATAGTCATCATTAATGTGTACCGGTATCTGTACTAAGTGCATTATGTACCTTATTTCGACGTGAAATAATCTCCTTAAAAGAACAGTATTAGCCACATGAAATAACAAGTCTTAGACAATTTAAGCAACTTATTTAAAGATATATATCCAGAAATTGACAAAGCTGGAATTTGAATTTCAGGCTTATATGAATGTGATATAATCACTAAATTACATCACCTTCAATAATAACTATAAGCTAAGATTGAGAATGAAAAAGGATATCTAAACAGTGATCTTTGAAACAGCAGTTTGTGAATATTTATCAGGATAAAAGCTTAATGACAAAAAACTGAGACATGATTAGATAGTATTGTAGGGAGTGACAAGAAATTTGGCACTGAGATAGTTTAATTTATAGGTTACTGGGGTAGAATGAAGACATCTACAATAAATGCTCTTTTATTGTAATGATTAGGGAAACTAGAAAACTACTGTGTGTTAACAGAATCATGTTACATTTGTGGTACAAGTGGTTCTATGGGTCGTTGACTTAGAGCTGAAAACTGACACAATTTAATAGCAATTTATGCTCACTGATGCATCACGAGGAAATGACCTAAATTAGCCCTTGTTAAAAGTAATTACATACATAAGATTAAAGAGAGTGAAATGTTAAAACACTAGATATAAATCAAAAAGAATTTCATTAATCTTGTAGAAAAAAAAAATCTTGTTTCAGAAATATTAGTACCCATAAAACAGATGTACCAGTTTCTCATAAAGATACAAAACTTAGCAAATTCTGAAAATATACAAATATTCTTATAAAGTCTCAGAATGATGCATTTTAAAATTTAAAAGAAAATGGTTAGATGTTTGATGTTATTTTTCTTAGTCCAGGCCATTAGTGATTTTATAACAAACTGTGGTATATTATAATGACATCATCCAACATATTTTGCTAAGAGGCACTGTTGGCGCATTTGTGAGTAGATTTGTATAATTGATATTTTGAATGAAGATTCTACTTAATGTGACAACATTATTTGAACTTTGAAAAAACTAAACCTATTAGAATACAAGATAGGACATTGGTGTGTTCTGCAACATTTAATTGATATGGCCAATAATGGTGGAAGGAAAATTTATTATTTATTATTTGTAATCATATTTTTCTAATGGACAGAACACAAGTACTTTTTTCATGCTGTGGCAATTGGCATGTAGTTAAAGCAGTCATCTACTGTAATACATTGCAAGACACTTTGACACAAATAATGTATTTTTCCAGATTATGTTCAAATAAAAACGTATACATGAAACACATTAAATGGTGGTCTAAGGGTAGGGTAAGGGAAAAGGTAAACACATACACACACACACACACACACTCCAAAGTTTTGTGTAGGTGTGGTCATACGACTAATGGAATGAGAGCAGAAATGATATATGCACCCACCTGAAAGTCTCCCCTGCCTATTGGAAATTGTTACTTTGGGTTTTCTCAACTTCTTCTTCAAGTCATCCAATTCTGACTATGTTGAAAAACACTCTGGTGAGAATATAACAATAATACAGAAGAAGAAATATGGGTCTCTAAATGACCTCATCAAACAGCTTTGCCTTGGCAGCCTAGACTTATCAAATCGTGCTAGAAAGGGGGAAAAATAATGATCTATCTCATTTAAGCCACTGTATTGCTCTCAATAAGATTAGAATTCCAAGAGAAGATGTATGAAATGCATTTGCTTTGTCATTCACCAACAATAATAGATGACATATAAGGCTAAAACTTTTGTATCACTACCTAACACTAAGGAAGCATAACTGGAAAGTATTATTGATTGTGAGAATTGTATAATTTGGGGGGGAAGCATAAAAAAATACTAAATAGTAGAAGTCATCTAAAATGTGCCATTTTTTTTTCTAATTCTACTGGGTAGGAAAAGAAAATTTCTTTGCCTGATTTTTTAAGTATTTACCCCATAGGTATACATTGTTAGCAATTTGATGCCTTCTCTTGTCCAGGTTATAGAAATACATCTCTATGTATAAACATATATGCATGTAGATAATATATTTACATAATGGACTAATATAATACATAACATTAAACAACTTATTTTTTTTTATTTACAAATGTATCATGAACAGATTCCTAGTTCAGTACATATAGATCTATCTAAAATTTTGAAAATGTGCTTAGTATTCAATTCGAATCTCTTACTGTATATAGAGTCATTTATCATGGTCATTTAAATTATCACTAGTGTTTTGCTATTACAACATATATTTCAATAAATTATACATAGATGTGTATATAGATAGATGCCTTTATGTACACATGCTACTATTTCTATAGCTAAGGTTGTAAAAATATTATTCTGCCACAAAACAAGCATAATTCATCCAAAATTCTTGCCTCCAAAATGCTGGCACCAAGTTATAGCCACATAAGTAATATTCGACTATCTATCTTCCACAATCTTACCACCAAATGTTAGATTTTCACCTTCAGACTGTAATTAACTAAACAGTTCTTTCAATTTTTCAAAATTAGATATATACACATAGTCTCCACATGTAAAAAGTATTAAGAATAATTTAAATATACAAGTTTACTGAAATAACAAAGTAGAAGAACAGTTTCCAACAGTTGGTGTGTGCTGTTATATATACATGTATTTGATATATACTTACTTCCCATCAAAAAGCAAACAATAATTATTTTTTCCTTTTTAATCATTCAAAAGATATTTGGTATAAATATTCTTCTTTTGTTCATATGGTTCCCACTAGAAGCATCGGATGGTATAATCTGGAATTATACCATCACAGGAATTGAAATATGATTATATCCAAATTGCTTTCACAGTTACTAAGACTTGAATTAAATTATTTTGGTTAACGTGAATAGAGAGGCACAATCACAAAAATAAATAGTATATTCCCTGCTGTTAAGGGTACTGAACCAAATACTACACAGATATGAAGCTAATACAAAGGACAGTTACTCTCAAAGATTCCATTTTGAATTCTTAGTATAAAATTTAACATAGAATGAAGGAGTTGATTTTGATTTAAAATAACTTTATATTTCCTTGATTTATTTCTACTTTTTCGTACTTTTTGTCTCTTTATTTGTAGGTGTGAGGGAGCTAAGTGGATCTTTTTAGAAAGAATAAAAGAGAAATAGCTAGATTATGTCATCTAGAACTATCATTGAGAAACCTGAAGTGATATAACGCAAATAAGGCTTTAAAAGAAACATTTAGCAAACCCAATTTTCCCAAGATTTAAATTACTTTAGTAAAAACCTATATAGAAGACAAATTAAAAAAATGTGTGCAATAAAAATGAAATACAGGGAATGACATCAGCATCATGGCGGCATGATTCATTTTGTCTTTTCCTTTTAAGCTACCAATAGGATACCCATGGCCTAAAATAGGATCCTCTACACACCAACCAGGATATTTTTGAGATCTGTACATCTGTATATCTGAAGATGAGTGGATTGTACCTTGTGGAGGCAGTGGAAACAGAGGGTCAGTGGTGAATACTGTGACCTGAGGTTCCAATAAGTGCAGTGGCACCTCAAGCCAAAGGCTCCAAGAATCATGGTAGTACCCAAGACTCAGTCTCTCCTTCTCTTCCCCAGTGGTGGTTACTTTAACTTCTTCCTTTCCAGCATTGGGGCTTACACCCAAGACCCTGATGTCCATGGTATCTAGCAGTGACACAGAAGACCAGAGGTTCCCAAATCTGCTGTGGCATCTGAGACCAGAGGCCCCAGGAATAGAAGCAGCACCCAAAACCTGACACCAATTACAGCAAAGCACTGGTGATCTTTGAGGTATAAGCAGCAACAAGGGCACTAGTAATGGTACCGGCAAAGTTAGGAAAGCGGGGAGAGCATCAGCTTTCAAGTATAACTAGAAGCAACTCAGAAGACATTCTCTACTACAAATGCACCAACAGAGGAACAATTTATCAATCACCATAAAAAATTAGAGTAACATGATATCACAAAAGAAAATAGCAATTCTCCAGCAAATAATCTTAAAATAATGGAAAATTAGACTCTAATTGATAGAGAATTTAAAATGATTTTCTTGAAGAAACTCAACAAACTATAAGAAAATTTAAAATTCAATGACCTCAGGAATAAAATGAATGCACAAAAGGAGTACTTTACCAAAGAGATTGTTAGGCTAAAATAGAACCAAACAGAAATTCTGGAGCTGAGGTACTCAATAAATTAGATAAAGAATGCATTAGAAAACACTGGAAATAAAGCAGACCATATGTAAGAGAGAATTAGCGAGACTGAAGATAGAAATTAGAAATGATTCAGGTAGAAGAGGTAAGAGAATGAAAATCTAAAAAAAATAAAGAAGATGAAAAAGAAGAAACTATAGAACTATCTTACTCAATTAGAAAAAGCAAAATAATGATAGTGAGTATTCTAGAAGGGAACAGAAAGCTTATTTTGAAAAGTAATAGTTGAGAGCTTTCCAAGCCTTGAGAAAGAACTGGATACATAAATCAGTGAAGCTAACAGAACACATAATTATCTCAATGCGAAAGGACCTTCTCCAAGTCATATCATATTAAAACTGTCAAAAGTCAATGATAAAGAATTTTTAAGGCAGCCAGAGAAAAAAGACTAACCTATAAAGTTACCCCTATTGGGCTGTCAGCAGATTTCTCAGCAGAAACTCTAAAGGTGAAGAGGGAGTGAAATGACATATTCAAAATTCTGAAAGATAAAACTATCAATTATGAATATTCTATCCAGCAAAGTTAACCTTCAGATATGAAGGAGAAATAAAGGCTTTCCCTGACAAATAAAATGGGGGAGTTCACTACCACTAACCTACTTTACGAGAAAAGTTGAAAGGAACATGTCTACCTGAAAAAAAAACAGCAAAACTCTACAAAACTGAGTAATATTATAAATAGATAGAATCATTTAAAAAAGCTATTTTAGAATAAGGTGTTAATCAGTAAGGTTTAGCATAAAGGTAAAAAGGGGAAAAAACATTATAAATATCTATAGCTACTTCAATTTGGTAAAGAACTCACAAAATCAAAATGGAGAATTTGTAAAGAAAAGAGTGGTATCAGTAGAAAAAAAAGATTATTTTATTTATGATACATTTTATTCAAACCAAATGGTAACTACAAAAAATACACAGCAAAGACACAAAACATAAAACAAAAATCATAAAAACCACCAAACTAAAATAGCAGACAGAATCACAAGTGAAAAGAAATAATGAAGATATGGAACAAACAGAAAATGAGATAAAATGGCAGTAGTAAGCCACCATATATAAATAATTACCCTAAATATAAATGGAATGAACTCACCAATTAAAACACACAGAGTGGCTGGAACTATCAAAAAAAAAAGACCCAACTATGCTTCCTGCAGGAAACTGATCTTAGCTCTAAAGAATATAAAACACTCATTTGAAAAGATATATATATATATATCTGTGTTTGTTGAAGCACTATTTACAATGGCAAATGTATAGAAACAAACTAAATGTCCTTTGATGAATGAATGAATAAAGAAAATTTTGCAGATGTATGCAACAGAATAGTACTCAGCCATAAAAAAGGCGAAATCCTGTCAATTGCAACAACATACATGGACCTTTAGGATTTTATGCTAAGTGAAATAAGTCAGAAGAAAAAAGGTAAATACTATACACATTCACTTATTTGGAATATAAAAAACAAAAACAAAATAGATGAACAGACAAAACAAAACAAAGACAAATTCATAGACGCAGACAACAGATCAATGATTACCAGAGGAGAAGGGAAGTGGAGAGAGGGCAAAACATGAAATGGGGGTCAATTGTATGGTAATAGATGGAAACTAGATTTTTGGTGATGAGCACAATGTAGTACCTAGAGATGTTGAACACCTGATACTTAATATAATGTTCTAAACAAATGTTACCTCAACTTTGAAAAAAATCACATAAAGGCCCTCCTCTGCCTGAAACTTAAAAAATACATTTATTTAGCATTATTGTATGTCTCATAGAAATATTAATGTGAAATTTGGTTTTGTATTCCTTATATTTTGTGTCTGCATTTTTATAAATTGTGTATCATCTTCCACAATAGACCATAAACTTTTGTGAACTCTGGAAAGAAATATGAAATACACAATGTGTATCACCACAGAAATCAGATCGATAATAAATAAATATTCCATGAAATGCAGGCTTTGTCATTCAGACATCAAAAGCTTTTATACCAGGTGGCAAATTCTTTAAAAAAGAAAAGAACAAATAGAGGGTATTGTTCGATTTAAAAAGTATAAGATTTGTGATTCCTCACACAAAAATAATACAGTGCAGAATACTACTAAATTACCATTCCGCCCTCATGCTATGCCTGAGGAGTATATTACTGGTAAGAAGACAGGTTTCAAATGATATCAGAAAGACATATAGAGCAAATGTGCATACAAAATTTCCAGTTGTGCCTGTTTAATTAGATGCCAGTAACAGCAGCAAACAATAGTAAAGAAGGCATGGAAACAGTGTGTTAACGAGATTCAAGTAAATCAAGTATCACTATTGGACTGCAGATAAAAGATAAGCTTCACCATATCTGCATTTTAATCACGCTGATCATAGTTTTGATGAATGTGCCAAAGGGACTGTTCTTTGCTCTGTTTTCACAGTGAGTGAAAGGCAACAAAAGGAACAGTTTTGATTCTCACACTTCCTGACAGATGAGTCATATGGGATTAATGTTGGAATTCATTACAGCAAAAATTCTAGCAAAATATGATATTTCACTTGATATATGCATTACCATTTTATAAATGGGATACTTTAGAGCCTGGTTAACTAATTAACTGATTTTGATAACTGGACAGAACCTCAGCGTGTGTGTGTGTGTGTGTGTGTGTGTGTGTGTGTGATGCATAAATATGTATGCACATATAAACACACAAATGATACTATGCATAACACTTTTACAAGGAAAATATTCTGAACCATACACAAAACACATCAATTTTGTTATTGAATAAAAGCTAGAGCTCCCAGTTGTTCATATTAACTAACTATGCATTATCCAAGTCTCTAGAATGTGAAAAGTCTTTTAAGAAAATTGTTTTATTGAGCAAATATTTATTAATAAACTAGCTAAAATGAGTTCCCAACTAAATGCTCACTACTTAACATTAGAATTATGACATGGATGGAGCTAGAGGTTATTGTGCTGATTGAAATAAGAGAAAGATAAATACCATATGATTTCACTTATATGGGGAATCTAAGGAACAAAAAGAACAAACTAATCAAAAACAGACCCACAAATATAGAAGACAATCTGGTGACAGCTAGAGGGGAAGTGGGGTGGGGGCCTGGGAAAATGAGGTGAAGAGTTAAAGAGGTACAAATTAGTAGCTGATAGATAATCAAGGGGATGGGGAGCATGGCATAGGGAAAGCAGTTAGCATTAATGTAATAGCTAGGTGGAGAACCAAAGGAGAGAAAGAGCAGTTAGGAGAATTGTTTTACAAACTATATAAATATCTAAACTGATATACTGTATACTCAAAACTAACAATAAAATAAAAAGAAAGCATTTATTTTAGCTGGATGCTGCCTGTCAATCTTTCACTAAATCTCGGAAATACAGAACAGCTTACATTACAGTACAAATATAATAGAAAATGAGAGCAACTTTAAATTATAGATCTTGAGAAAAAAGCAGGATTACATGAGGTTGATAAAATTGTTGGAGAACTTCTCAAATCAACATGTTTTCAAATTTCTCACTACTTTTCAAACAGAAGTACAGTAGTAGAGCATATTGGAATGAAAAACACAGAAGCAGAGATCTGCTCATTTACTTGAGGTATTCCTTGGTCTCCATATAAGCCTAGAATAGATATTTCAAAACATTTTTGTTTCAGGACTCCTTTATACTCTTACCAAATGTATGCTTAAGCAATCTCTTATAAGAGCTTTTGTTTTTGTGGGTTATACCTTTACGTATTACTCTTCAATAATTTAAAAAGAGAACATTTTAAATACAAATTAGTTCATGTAAAATAAAAGTACATATATATTAGCAAAAATAACATTTTATGGAAAATAAATATATTTTTCAAAACAAAGATGGGAATTCTAGCTATTGCTACAGGATGTAGAGAGTTAAGAGTGTCACTCACACCCTTACAATAACAGAAACAATAAGAGCCAGACTAATTTTAAATTAAAAACTTTTTTTATCAACCAATTACAGAGCAGAATAACCAAGCAGACTCAAATTTAAGAGGAGATAAGATATTTCTGGAGGGAGAAAGTAACATGAGTACTCCCTGGGGTAATATGTCTATTTGTTACTCTTTACGGCACCATGAAAAAAGCTTGCAAAACGCAAGATCCAGTAAACAATGTGAAGTTCTTTAGGGCTATGGAAATTGAAGAGATTGCCACCCACTTGCAGGGAAAACCCTGCAAAAACTTTTGTTTTGCTTACTAGGGTAAAGGGGAAGAGAAACTGAAGAATGAGCACAAATTTCTGCCTGAACCCTTTACTATGTCCATTATAACACAGTAGAATTTAATATGTTGGGAGAAGGGCTACAAACATCATTGCCCTAAGGGCACTGGTGAAAATTATTGCAGCTGGAGAAGAAAATAGGATAAAACAATACCCCTAGGGAAGGGGCAAGAGGATGAACTGGGTCTAAAACTATAGCGCGGGAAAGGGCAGAAGAACTGTAAACCTCACTCTTGTAAAACCCAGAGACACCGTGACTGCTGAAGACCAAGGCTTATTCAGAAAGAAAAACAGAGCATCCTGTTTTCCTCCACTCACCATCATTCTATATTACCAACTTCCAGTAATATGTAGCTTCTGTGAGAGGGATCAGAGCTAAATAGCATAAAAAAGTTTAACTCAACTGTCAGACCTAAAGCTGAGTCCAACAGACATTATTTTGGCAGTATAGTCCCTACTATATGGCTGCAGGAATTTGAAGCATTTAGTGCATACAAGGTAAACACAACAACATCAGATCTGAAAACCAGCCCAACTCCTATTTAGATTAACTCAAACCTCAGCACTAAGGCCTAGAAAATGGAAACATGTCCTTCTCAGATAGAAAATCTACTTACCTCAGTTTTTACTATGCTACTTAAGTTTCATCTTTCAATAAAAAATTATAAAACATATTAATAAATAAGAAAAAATCATACTCTTAAGATACAAAAAAATCATCAGTACCATATTCAGATATGAAAACTTGTAACAATCCAAAAAACATTAAAATAACTGTAATTAACTTGTTAAAAAATAATGGCAAATGTGGGTAACATGCAAAATCAGATAAGAGATGGAAACTTTGATAGACTCTTCAGCTAAAGACTCAAACAGCTAAAGAATTAGTAAACTTGGAAATTAGTATTTAAAATAAATACAAACTAAAATACAGCATGTAAAAAAGAGTTTATTAAAGAAAATGTATATCTCATTCCGAATTTCTGATCACCTTTGTTTCTGACTTCTGGACAGAGATTTAATGGGTTTGTGAGATTAGGTCAGGCCCTCTCAGATAATCTCCTTCTTGGTACATCAAAGCCATGAATAGTAACCTGAAATACATTTACAAAATTTCCTTCTCTATGTCATGGAACACAATGAAATCTTATCATATTCACAAGTGCTATACATACTCAAGGGGAGAGTATTATGAATTGTATGTATTCCTGGTGGTGGGATCAAAAAGTCATATCTGTTGTATCGCCACTGATTTCAACATAGTCTTTTAGTATTAGAAAGCTTCAAGCTAAAGTGGTAGAAAAAGTTTCCAAAATTCTGCCTTAACCTTGAAAATTCACATTTTATCTCAAGAAGTAAACATTACCAGTTGATTTACTTGCAGTAGTAGACTCATTTTTTTTTTTTTGCAAGAAAATATCTGTCAAATTCCAAGTCTATAGAGTTTGTCAATTGCTCTTTCAAGTAAATTAGTGTTCCAAAAAATAGAGGCTATTTTGGCTTGCAACTCAAACAATCACAATAATACCGTCTATTCTGACAACCATACTTTAGTATGCAGCATAAATGCTAAACGCATGCATCCTATTTTGTCACTCGCACACATACAAGTTATCAGGTGTTGAGATTTAGTAATAATACATTTTGCTACTTCATCAAGGGCATTTTTGGGTCAAATATTTCTTCTTATTGTGAGTGCATGACAGTGGACAGTACAGTGACTACTAGTATAGTTTAATACATTAATTAAGGCTAAAGTGGCGGCGATTTTGCCTGCCTTTGCTTCTGCACCATCAATGCAAATTTCAACACACATAAAATGCAAATGATGCCTTAATATATCTATAAGAATAATTTTGAAATTGCAGAGCCCAGGAAAAGATTTCAGAGGCACCATAATACTTAAAGAACCACTGCTTGATTTTATGAACAAATTACTAATGAATAGGCTATGTCTTCTCAGAAATAGTTTCTAAATTAACCTCTTATAGAATGACTATGACTATACATCTTAGTTTGCCTGGTATGTCACTTGTTCATATCTGTTAACCTACTATGATGTTTATAAGAAGACTTTAACTCACAATAGTGCCCTGATACAGAAAATTACATTTCCCACTATTTTTAATATATACTTATCATCTAGAGCAGATATTATTTATGTGAATATAAACATAGTATAAAATATATATTCTGCAGTGTCTCCCACAAGTCTCCTTTTACTGAGAAAAATGCATGTGTTTTTTGCCCAAGTAAAAATTTATCTTGGATTACACCAGACTATGAACAGGTATTCCAAACCTGTAGACCAAGCAAGTAGACTTCATGTCAATGGATGGCTGTTGCATCATTTTCAGGATATGAAAACTTTTGCATGCATCATACATTCTTTGAATATTTTTAAAATTTTGCAAAAAAGTATGATATTTAAAAATATCCTAATTTATCATTTTAAACATTTTATTTCTTGTAATTATAAAAAATTACTGCCAATTAAGTCTTGAGCTGCCGTTAATCGTAAGCTCATTTTCATTCAGAAATGTTAAAAAATGAAAAATGTTTGTTTCAAATTGATGAAATGCAGCATTATATTGCTGCTCTGCATAACAAACAAATTAATAAATTGACATTACTGTATCTCAAGATTATTTACTCTATAAATATCTTTACATATATGCTAAATGTTTATCAGAGTATCAATTGTCTTGTGGAGGTCATCATCATCTCTCTAAGGAGATCCTATTTAACAAGTTGGGCTGTTGTGCAATATCTTTCAAAATTTATCATTTTTAGAGCACATATATTCATAATTTTTAAATTCTTTTGCATGTATGGTAATTTTGAATTTAAATTTTTGTAGAAGTGCTTTAATCATAATTATTTCATTTATTCATTCTCATCTTACTGATTTATAGTGAAAGTGTTATTGTTCTAGAACCCTTACCAAAGAAAACATTCACTTACTTTGATTTATGAATATTAGTTTAATATCCATTTAAGGTTATAGTTAGGCATGGAAATTGTAATACATCTGCAATTAATGCCTATAGGGAAAGTTTATTTTAACATATCAGTTTATTTTAACATAACATTTCCTTTCACATAATTTTTTTAATTTTTCAATTATATCAGTTGTAGGTGTACACCACAGAGATTAGACATTCATATAACCTACTCAGTAATCATCCCTCAGTATCTTTTCTTAATTGAAATTACAATACACACAGTTGTTCCTACGCCCAATGTTAAGTATGACTTTAAGACATAGATAAATAAAAAGACATTATAAAGTATTTAATAATTTTTGGCTGAAATTTGAAAGAGAACCCTTACCTTTTCTTTGGTTATGGTCTTATTTGTATCATTTCCAACTGAACTATTCTCATTCTTACATGAAATACAGAAGTGTACATATTTGTCTATTTTTCTTATGTTGGGCTGGCCTCATCACAGAACTTTCTGCAGGTTACCCATAGGGCAACTTTTGGCTACCCAGGTCCAGTAATCAACCATGTTCTGGCGCAAAGTTTGAGATTTCTTAGAGGTCTCCCGTCCACCGTGAGTTGGTGCAGTGAATCCTTGGGAAAGAAGATATACTTCCTCATTCTCAGTAGGCATTCTACATTTTTATTTTCCACTGGGCTCTGAAAATTATGTAGCCTGCCTTGGGAACTTATGTTAACTTTTCGTATGTTCACTATCTTGATTGTGGCAATGTTTTCATGAGGGTATTCCTATGTCAAACATCAAATTATAGACTCTTAAAGTATGTTTAGTGTGACAAGTATGCTTCAAAAAAGCTGTTAAACAAAATTCAAACACAGTGAAAAAACAGGTTAGTTTAATCCCAATCGATAAACCTGTATGCAAACATTTGGTTTTACATGTAATTTGAATAAAAGAAAAATAATATATTGTCTTCGCATCCTTGGAATAAACACAACTAGCAGTATTTTTGTCAACAAGGACAGGCTGTGCAGGTATCAAAGACAAAACCTAGATAAAATTACTTCCCAAATTATATTTCATGTTAATAAATAATGATAAATTTATGAGACTAGTTAGTGCTTTGACCAGGCAACACTATAAAGCCTCGTTTTGGGAATTTCAAATCACTGCAAGGAATTTCTGTGGATGGAATCTTGGATTAAAAGGAGAGAACTAAGTATGAGGGATTTGGAGTTTCTTTTAAATAAGTAATTTTAAGTATATGTGTTTCAGAAAATCTAAATCACTAAAGTCCTATTGTTCCTCTCACTGACCTATCTGCCAGTTAGAATAAATCAGTATTATCAGAATTGCACTTTGTTACCTCTTCTACTTTCTGCTTTAGTCTGGGAGGCCAGTAAATTCACTTCCTAGCATAGTGTTGAAATTATCCTGTTATTGTTACCTTGGCAAAAACACTCTTCCTTGTACTATGGCCACCAAAGAAGTGTGAGATTATCCAATTTAAAGAGAGCTGTCATTCTGTATTACATAATATTATACATCAGTTTCAAAGAATAAAATGGATTTTCTTGACATAGCAGAATTACCAAGACAAATGTTATATATATGTAAACTAAACCTTCAAAAAGGTAAATGCCACATTTAGATAATCACTAATAAAACACACTAAGAATAATACATAATAAAATTTATCTTTATTTGTTATGTATATAAATACATAAAAATATTCACACTACAAACTGATTAAAGGATTATCCTTTAAGAGGTGTCTTGGCTTGGGAAGCCATAAGGAAATGTTACATTGTTTAAGTTGTTTGAATTATTTCACAGTGAGAATGTTAACATGTATTCTATTTATTTAAAAATGATTTTCAAAATTATACATGAATGTTCTTTATAAAATGTGAAGCATTATACAAAAGTAAGTGACAAACATCAGAATCTGCCAAAATTTAGAATTCTTACTGGCAGTACAGGGACGAGCTAGGGAGAACATACAAGATCTAGAACATGAGAAAACTAATGGAAGATTTTTCAGGGACACTGAGAAAGTACCTTAACAAATAGGAGAAAAACATATGCCATGTATTCAGAGCCATTTATTATAAAGTAGTCTGTATTTGTAAAGGGGACATTTTTGCCTGTGAACTTCCAGTCTGTCCACAGAGTATATCTAAAGTAAATTTTCTTTTAATACCATCCTCCATGGCAGAGAAGAATTTATTGACTCATTGGAAATAACACTTGTAGAATGGACACAATATCCTAGGTATCGTGCAAGGCAGAAGGGATTCAAAATACATGGTGTGATCTTTAATGACTATGATAAAATAATGGAATGCTTTAACTGAATTACTCTAGCTTTCCCATCATTATACAACCAACACTATTATAATTACCTAAAAGTTATTGCTCTATACATTTTTTAAGACTACTTCATTGATATTTAGAAACAAGATACACACAGAGAAAAAAGTGTTGTTATTATATGCATTCCTAGGTTTTTGTATGTTTAGTATCCATTTTACACAACATTTTCCCACTAAATCATGACATATAGATATATTGTTGTGTTCTTTCTTTCCTCACTCAAACAGGGGTGGTGTAGAGCTTTTCTAGAACTCTAACTGAACTAAGACTAAGTCTCTGAACAAAATTATTTTAGCTTTTCTTAGGATTCACGTCTTTAATATTCTACTGGATCTAAAACAGAAGATCAAAGGGAAAATCAATGAAGCTTACTCAAATGTCAGAATTAGTTGTACTTATAGTTAACATGTGAAAATGAACAGACTCCCATGATATTATTATCAGGATAGTAATTTAAATGCTATTTAAAACTGCATACATAATCAAATGAAAATGAATGGTATTAACAATCACATTTAACCTTTAGTGCTTGTAAATCTACACATACAAAGTTCACATATTTATTATGATTCAGAAATCCAATATTTTTGTGTACATTTGTGTTAAATATGCCTTTTACAGCAGATAAACTAGAAATTCATTGGTACTCAAGCTGACATTTAACACACGTTAAATTTATATTGAATAGAGTCTCCTACAGAGAAAAAAGAGCAGCATGGCTGATTTTCACTGTGCTTTAAGTTGTCCAATGTGAATGATTAACTTTTTGTATGTCATGTAAAGCATACAGTCCATTATAAAGGGGAAAAAATACATAGCTTTAATCTCAGAAAGTGCTATTTTGATTGTTTAGTTAACAAAACTAAAAAAGGAACAAAAATAGGTTATTCCCCAAACAAGGTGATTTAAAGGCCTATTTACTTTGGTTAGCAAGAGCTCTCTCAATATTGTCATAATCCAAAGATAGGATAGAATTTGAAGTATATTACAATGAAGATGACAATGAAAAAGGCATTGAAATCAGAAATAAAGAAGTAAAAATGTCTGATTGCAAATGACATAATAGTATACATAGAAAACCCTAATATTTCACCATAAAACAGTCAGAACTAATAAATAAATTCAGTAAAGTTGTGGGACACAAAATCAATATACAAAGTTGTGTTTCTATACACTAACAATAAATTATCAGAAAGAGAAATTAAAAAAAATATATTTATAATTAACTCAAAAAGAATAAAATAACTAGAAATAAATGTAACCAAGGAAGTGAGAGATCCATACACTTAAAACTATAAAACATTGGTGAAAAAACCGAAAACAGAAGTCAATGAAAAGCTATCTCAGGCTCATGAATTAAAAGAATCAATATTATTGAAATATCCGTACTAGTCAAAGTGATCTACAGATTCAATGCAATCCCTGTCAAAATTCCAATGACATTTTTTTCACAGAAATTTAAAGTTAGTATGGAACCACAAATGTCTCCAAATAGCCAAAACATTCTTGAGAAAGAACATAATTAGGGGCATCACATTTTCTTATTTCAAATTATATTGCAAAGCTATAGTATTCAGAAAAGTATGGCATTGGCATAAAAATAGATACATTGATCAATGGAACAGAATAGAGAGCTCAGAAATAAAATCACACATAAATGGTAAACTAATGTATAATAGAGGAGCCAATAATGCTCAATCAAGAAAGTATCGTTTCTTCAGAAAATGATGCTGGAAAAATTTGACAGATACATGCAAAATAATAAAACTAAGCCCCTATTTTACACTGTACACAGAAATCAACTTTAAAAATGAATCAAACGAAAAGCTCCTATAGAGCAAATTAAACCATCAACAAAATGAAAAAGCCTCCTTCAGAATGAGAGAAAATATTAACAAAACATGTATCTGATGAAGATTAATATCCAAACTAAACAAAGAACTCATACAATTCAATGACAAAAAAATACAATTAAAAAATATGCAGAGAGACTAAATAGACATTTTTTTCCCACAGACGTATAAACGGCCAACAGGTATATGAAAAGATGCTCAACATCGCTCATCATCAGGAAAATACAAATCAAAACCACAAGGGGATATCGCATCACACCTATTAGAATGGTTGTTGTAGAAAAGATAATGCATAATAAGTGCTGGTGAAAATGTAGAGAAAAGGAAACCTTTGTATACTGTTGGTTGGAATGTAAATCTGTACAGCCACTATGGAAAACAGTATGGAGATTCCTCAAAAAATTAAAAATAGAACTATCATATGATTCACCAATTCCATTTCTGAGTATATATCCAAAGGAAATGAAATCACTCTCTTAAACGGATACTTACACTTCTAAGTTCACTGCAGCATAATTCATAACAGTCATGGCATGGAATCAAACTAAATTCCATTGTTAGATGAATGGATTTTAAAAAGGGGGGCTATATACACAACAAAATATTATTCAGTCAAAAAAATCTGCCATTTGTGAAAACATGATGGACCTCGAGGGCATTATGAAAGTGAAATAATTCAGAAACAGAAAGACAAATACTGTATGATCTCACTGATATGTAGAATTTAAGAAAAAAAAAAAAAAGAACTCATAGAAACAGAACAGATTGGTGGCTGCCAGTAGTGGAGGCTGGGATGTGGGGATAATGTGGAAAGATGGCCAAAAGGTATAATATTCCAGTTGTGACAAAAATAAGTTCTGGTGACATAATGTATGACATGGTATTACAGTTAACAATACTCTATTGTGTGTTTGAAAGTTTCTAAGAGAATAAATCTTGAACGTTCTCCTTACAGGGAAAATTGTATAACTATGTGAAGTGATGAACGATAACTAAATTTATTGTGGTAATCATTTTGCAATATATACATATATTGAATAATTATGTCGTATATCTTAAACTCATAATGTTACATGTTATTTCAATAAAAGTAGGTAAAACAACAATGAACATGGTCTTCTGGTAATTTATAAACAAATAATTTTCACTAAAAGCAAATGAAACATAATACTTAATCTGTTTGTTCTAAGATAATAGAATTTTATTTAAGAAAAATGAGCAAGAAAGTATGTCTTGTAGTCTTATTCATCCTTAAAAGAAATAATTTTATAATGTTATTATAGCTATACAAATTTCCACTGTTAGCCCCTTTATATATGTATGTATATAAATTATAAGCTATATTATATATTATATATATTAGACATAAATAAGAACACAGAAGTCAGAGGTGTTAAATAATGTGACTAAATTTAAAAAAGCATTGAATGTGTTAGAATAGAGACCTTAAAGATGGAAAGATGTATATTAAAACAACACTTAATAATACCAATACTTCATTGCTGCTTCAGGAGAAATAAAAATGCTACCAGATGGAAAGAATTTACAAGTGTCTAAACAAAATAATGAAATAATTTCTTAAAAGGAAAATAAATATCCATTAAGGAATCTTTATTCAAAATATATTATACTGTAGTAAAATACATTATGAGATCTAAAATTTTAAAAAAGTTGAAAATAAAAGTTAATGATGTATAAGTTGCGGCCTATCCTTTACTTGGACAAAAGAAAAGAAGATGCCAAAAGTAACTGTCACTCCATTTTAAACAGGGCAATACAAGTTCAGTAAAGGTATGAGTTCAACAGAATGAGGGCACTGGAAATGTAGGCATGTAAAGTAACTGAAATATCTACTGGAGTTTCAATGGCTGAAGGAAATCAGTGCACGTATTTTTAAGTGCCTTGTTTTTGGTCAATCAGAGCATCTTTCAACAATTAACATTTTCCCAACAAAGTATATGATAACCTGAAGGCTTGTCATGATTAATATGCCTTTAGAACCTTAGCGATTCTCTTTTTTCTCAGCAATAACATTTTGAAAATCACTGATTTATGTGTGGAAAGCACTTTACATACAATAGATAATTAATAAAACAATTCATCTGAGAATATTAAGTGAGAACTGTTTTTTAAAAAGTTAATAGATGTGATCATTTCTTGTAAACACACATATCTATAACATAGTGAAATGGACACACATCACAATTTTCAAAAAAAAATTATTATTGCTAATTCACTTGTTAGATTATTTGGAATATCATTTGTGTCAATAGAATTACTCTAATGAAGGCAGATAAATGTTTTCATTCAAAGTTCAACTTAGAAACATGAGAAGCTCAACTGGTATTTACAAAGCTAGAGTTTCAATTAAGAGCATTTCCCCAACATGCTGCTGTGATATTTTAACAGAAAGAGTTCAGTTGCATAAAATTTTTAAGGTTTAAATGTGTGTACTGAAAGTTTTGTCTTTATATTTTCTATTGGTTCTTTAACATATGTGCTGATGTTTGACAAAAAATATGATAAGAAATTACTCTTTATAGCAGGCATTCCTTGACCCTGTTACAGGCAATAAGTGCAGTAAGATCTGAGGATTTCCCCGAACAGTTTTACAGCAATAGACAAAGTAGTTTCATTACCACAGGCTTAGTTTTCTCCTGTGAGTCTTAGGCTATTCTTTTACCGTCCTTATTGCAGACAATTTGTTATTTTAACTGTTTTCCTCTGAAGCCACATTGTTTCTTTGAGATCCTTGGTCTGCCTTGACTCTCAGGGCTCCTTAAACCTAAAAGCCATTCGGATGGGTCTATGAGACAGAAATTACTCACAAAATCAATTTGAAAACTACAAAAATATTTAGTGTGGTATGTGGAATAAATATTACTTTGAGTTGAAACACCTCTCCCTGAAGGGCAAGAAGTGATATAGTCCAAGTAATATGTTGGTGGATCTTAAATAAGTTCTATCCTCTCATGGGTTGAGAAGCAGAGATTGCCTATGCTTCATGAAAGCCAAGCTTCTTGTCCCAGGAACATAAAAGATGAGCTTCTGTCCAGAAGGACCTTTTCACAAATATTAGTATTTTTACAGTGTATCTTGTTTATTTGTTTTAAAAAAAAGATCTATTTTTCCAGTGTTTCACAAGTTTGACATTGTGATCAGATAGTTTCTTGCTCAAGCATACTGCCCAAGGCAAATAGCATCATTTCTGGTGACATCTTGTTTTAGATTATGAACTGCATCTAAACCCTGAGAAAGGCAAACAGTTCATAGTGAGCAGTCTGGCAACAGATTCTTTCTGAAAGATGAATTACCCTTGATGTCTTTTGTCTCCTTTCAATAATTTACTCATTATGATGTGGAATTATTTATTTCATTTTTTTATATATGAGTTTCAATAAAATGTTGTTTATTACACAACAGATATTAAACCAAACTGAAATCCATTCCTCCTTTAGTAGAAATGTTGAACAGATATGGGTTATAGACAACTGTGAACATTTTAAACCCTCTAGGTCTTAATCTTCTTATTTACAAAATAATCGAGTTGACACATGTCTGATGTTGTTTCTGATAATCTGAGACTCTCTGATTCCATTATTAAGAAAATTTATCTGTTTTTCTATATAATATTCATAACAGTTTCTTCGAAAATGTTAGAAAGTAGAAATTTTTATTTCCTGCAAAGAATGAATAGCTTCTTTTTTTTTTATTGGCCTGAAAAATTTTAAAAATAAGGAACAATATAACAGACATGTTCCCACCAATTTGTGGTTTACCTTAAACATTCTGTTAAATTTTGAAAATAGAAAATAGAAACATAAATGACACAGATTTAGTTGAAGTTCTCTTTACTAATTCTCCTTAGTTCTCCTTCCCTCTGAAAGAAAAGTATTATCAAATTTTCATGCCTATCTATCCCAGCCCATAATTTCTATGTTTAAAGATATGATTTTCCTAAGCAATGTATAAAATTCTTTGTTTTTAATAAACAGGATTATTATTGCTGAATTAATCTGCACTTTCACCTCACTGATCTTCTGTTTTGGGGAACTATCCACATTGATGTGTAAAGGTGTAGTTCATTCTTTTAAATACTTGTATGATGTTACTTTGTTGAGTATTATTACTGATTAATAATCAAATTGTTTCCTGGCTGAAAGAGTTAAACAAAAAAAGTTTCAACAAACACTCTTGTTATTGTTTTTTACAACCTTAGCAAGAGGTTTTGAGATTTTTAGGTTGAGTAAATTGCCGGTTTTAGTACCATGAATTTTGGTTTACTTGTAACTTTGTATTTTAGAAAAACTGCTGAATTAAGAACTGCTTTTATTTACTTAAACATATTGCAGTCAATTGTCTCTTCGATTTCTTAAAAATTTGAAGGCTATTTAACATAATTTATTTTTTTGTTAAAATGATGTATTTTTTGTATGAAAAAAATGTAGTGGAATCTCTTGATGTTTGCTGGCAATGTTTTATTTACTTTTAAAATCTAAGTAATATACTTTGTGTGCCATTCAATTATTGATTTACAACTGAATACAATACAAAATCTAACAATAGCATATTCCCCATTAACTTTCCTCTACTGAAATTTTCCAAAACATAAGTTAAAGGTATTCTAAGCAAAAATAATGGCAAAATTCTGTTTCTTAATATTAAATTTATTAATAATATGAGGTCTCATTTTTAATAAATGAAGGAAGCAGACTTTCTCAATAACGATTTATAAAATCTTTGCCTCAGAAGATGACTTTTATACCTTTTATGTAAGTAACAACTATTCTTCTGCACTTAAAGCCCTGATATATTAACTTCTACAACTCAAAAAATTTTTTCACAGTACCAAATACGTTATTATCAGTACAATTTTCTAAAGAACAATATAAGTTTACATAATCTAAGTCATCATTATAAAAAACAAATGTATTCTGACACTAGCCAAATTCATTTAGGAAAGTTAAGGAAGATAATGTAAATTTAAATTTAGTATTTTCCACAGGAAGAAGAGAGAATTATCTGAGGTTCACACCCAAAATTTAGTAGTACTGTAAGGCAGATGTTCTTTTTAAAAACCACTACATTTTACCTGCTACATACAAAAAAATACCTGCTGCATTATTCCATATTTTCATGGCTGCACATCATCACATTCATAGCCCTATGGTGGGCATTTCTTGATTATTCCAATAATATATTAATAAATCCAAATATATGAGTAATTTTCAAATTTGAAAAACTTCTAGTTAGTTACACAATTGGCTGGAAACAGAGAGAGAGAGAGAGAGAGAGAGAGAGAGGAGAGGGAGGGAGGAGAGGGAGAGGGAGAGGGAGAAGGAGAGGGAGATAAATTCTTTTCCAATCAACTTGAACAGAATGTATTGAAAGAGATATTGAGTGCATGCACACACACCACACACACACAGTAATGTAGTTAAGAATCCATTAAATAACAGTATAAATCTGTTAATAAGAACAGGGAATTGGTCAAGACTATAAGACTTGATTAGCAAAAATATAAAAGATAAAAAGGGCTTTTCCAGGCTTACAACCCTACAGAAAAATATATAAGCCTCCTAATAATTACTAATTAATTAAAATTGTATTTGTTGTAGCTTGCTTAACATTTGTTTAAAAGACCATTGATATAATTTCTGAATTTTTTGTAATTGTAAATCAATATTCGTCAATTGAGAGAACAAAAAGCAAATGATAAAAAAAGTGGCCATTTATAAAACATAAATGGAGTGTCACAAATGTGTGCAAACTATCTATCTCTGTACAGAAGGAAATCAAAAAATAGATTTGGAAGCAGTTACATGAAAGTTATTCACAAAGAAATATGCATATATGTATATGTAACCTGATATAGAAGATATACATATGATATCTAAGAAAATGATATATGTATAATTTGTGGTATACACACATAGAAGAGTTCTCTGCATTTTCATATGAAAGAGTTAGTGAAGGATAATGAATAGAGACCTCAGGTATAGAATAGCAAGGATAAGGTGTAAGTGTGTGAGGGAATAAATATGTGTGCTCACACACGTGTGTGTGTTTATATATTTTGGTGGGTGAGGTAATTGTACAGGAATGAATGAGAAGGCCTAGGCAAGGGTGACAAATGAATAACAAATACCAAGCAAAATCACAGCACCTATTGTGCTGAGGAATTCCATGTAGAATAGTGCTGGTGAAAAAGAGTGGAATGTGGCAGTATAATAGCAAAAGCTGTTGTTGGATTAAAACATAAGAATTATGTAATATGCATGATTAAATGAGAACATAATTCAAGCTGCTGCATAATCTAGATGAGGTTTTGTTTTACCATTCTCTCTTTTACCTTATTTTTTTTGTTCATAAAATGAAAACACAAACAGTATTTATTTCAAAAGTTTAACAGAATTAATGAGTTTCTACATGTAAAGCACATAAAATTGTTTATGATATGTTTAAACACTCAATAAGTAAACAGAATATAAATTGAATTAGAGATATCGAAAGGATATAAAACAAATTACTAGCAATGTTTATCTCTTTATGGTCATATTTTATTTTATTTTTGTTCCAGCTTTTTATCTTTTAGTATTTTATATTTTCTGGTTTGTCTAAATTGAGTATTATGCTATTTCTATCAAAAACATTTTTCTTAATTTATAATATTTTTATCATTAAACATTTTCCCATTAACAGGATTTTTTAAAACTATAGCAAGAAAGTAGTTAGTGAGAGTTGGGTTAAATTGTTTTATGATTGCTCCATAGTTGAGATACTATCTTCAAACTTGTCAATATTTTTTATTCATACTTTTCCAGGATCTAAGCCAATGATCATGGAAAAATACTGTCTTGGTTTGTTTTCACTTTCATTATTTCTTCCTCTATCTCTAACTTTTTGCTTTATATTGTTATTGCTTTTAGTGTCGTTTTGATTTTGTTTTATTCCCCTTAGATCATAAATCTGATCAAACTTTGACCAGACTTATGAGAGAGAAAAATGTGTTGCAGCTAATCAGAATTCTGATGTATCTTCTAAATTAAAAAATTTCCAAATAGGTGAGAAATGGAATAGCCTCCAAATAATTCAGTCCCATGGACAATGGTCAGAATACTGACAGAAAACTGAGTTGACAGATGACAAGAAGGAATGCTAGAGGAAGAGTCTGAAGACTAATTAGCTTCTTATAATGTACTTATCCCTTCTTAGGAATCTCTTAAAGACAATCATACCGTGCGACATAAGTTAATCTTATATCTCCTTTCTGTTGCTAAATATAAAAGTGTGTAAAAATGTAAAAGTTTAAAATTTCAACCTACTCACTTTTTAACTTTTTTCCATCTTCAAAACTATGAAAACAGCATTTTGAGTTGCATTTACTTGTGTAGGAAGCTGGTGAAATAAGTAATGTGGTCTAAATTTTAATGCTCCTTTCCATCTCTCTCTCTCTCTCTCTCTCTCTCTCTCTGTCTCTCTCTCACACATACATACACGCGCGCGCGCACACACACACACACATGCACACAATGTCTGCCTACAAGAACTATCTCTGCTCTGGAAGAATTCACATCTCCAATCCTAGCAAAAAATATTTCTGTGGAATCACTCAGGGAAAAGACCTGAATCTCCTAGGATCTAAAGTTCTTATGTAGCATCTGACAGATTTTGATTATTGCAGATAAAAAAGAAAAAGACTAAACCTTTTGGAAGAGTTGGCTGTACATTGTCACTTTGAAGTTGAAGATTCTACTAAATTTACATTATTATTCTTAGAGCTTTAAATCAAAAGCAACTGCCTTTCAACAAATTGCTTTCCTCAATATCCTTTGCATGGCTTAGGTACATGGTGAATGATAGTTTTTGAACGACTATCAATGAAATATAAAATTAATATGCTATTATTAAAACATAATGGAGTCTTTATAAATCAAGCAGAATAAACAATTAGGATTAAAAGAATTATCCTACATACAATGAAAAATGAACTAGCAATGTCTAAGATCATCTTATTTTAAAATTCTATATCTCTATTATATTAAAAGCTCATGAAACTATTTTTAAAATTATTTTTATGGAATCAAAAATATTTAAAATTTCATCATTCTACATAACTTTCACCAACATACTATTTTTAAAAAAATACTTAATGTACTCTAAATTTAGCTTTTCTTTTTTGCTACTCTACAGAAATTCTAACCTACACAATGCCCTCAAGAAATCTCCCTGCATAAACCCACTCTAATTAAACGATATATTTACTCTTTGTCCCTGACTCTAATTTATTTACTATATCTAATCGCAATGGTTATTTTTACATGTTTTGTAACTTCTTGGTTCCCTCCATTAGTACACAAACAGTCTCCATTAATGCAGAGATGGAGAAAGTAGATGGAAAGTTGAGCAATGTGGTAGTGTAAGGATAAACAGTGTGGAGACTTTGTAGACTACTCCAACTCCCTTCTACAAACTTCAATACCAGCCATAATTTAAATATGCATATGTTCCTGCCTGAGCACATGCCCTCATACACATACATGCAGGAAAGGGAGATAGAAACTAATTAGAAAACACATCACTTAGAATTCTTTTGTTTTTGAAAGTATGGTTATATAAAATCTGTATAAGAATTGTACTGGAAAACGAACCTGAAAACTGTAATATTCAAACTTTCATTCAATGGGACTCCTATCATTCAGAATTGGAGAGTTAGAAAGAAACAAATTAATTGTTTCAGTGGTTGTCTTGCCCTCCTCACAGGACCTTTAATAGATTTTTTCCTCTATGGAATATTGATCTATAGATCTTGTGGAAAGGTTTTGGGTGATAATTCCTTCTAGATTATTAACCAAAACAGGGCAATCAGAATCAATTATTTTTAAGAATGAGTAAACTGTTAAAAGTAAGGAAACCTATTAACATATTCCAAATATCATGAAAAATGATCCAATGTTCAGAGAATATTCAGGAATTTATAAAATAAATTGAAATCAAGGAGATTTACAAATTTTGTAGAATTTGTATGAAATTTGTGTGTTCTGTGTTCTTGACAAGAAAATAATTTGTCAGTGGTGTCAAACAAACAAGTATGAACAAATAGACAACTCACGTGTTAAATTCTTCAGAAGTAAGATATATTCAAATGGATTCTGCAAGACTACTAAAGAAAGAATCACTGCACATTACTATCTTCATATGGAATATGTTTTGACTCTAAAAACATAAACTCACTAAGGTTAAGGTGTTGAATCAGATTAATAAAAATTTTTAGATATTCAATGAGAAAATAATATATACAGATATTATTTTAAATAATAAAAAAATGCAGATTTGTTTTAGAGCACAGCATTCTCCTAAGCTGAAGTTGCTGCTCTCCAAGAAACTGGTCAATTAAAGGAGGGAGGGAGAGATCTTACAAAATATATGCTTACAAATATTTTAAATGATTACAAATATAATTGTTTTACATTTGTATCTATTTGGTAAGGTTACCATAACAAAATAACACAAATCGAATGACTTAAACTACCAAAAAACTTTTTCATGCAGTTCTGGTGGCTAGAAGTCCAAAATCAACATATTTGCAGGTTTGGTTTCTCCCGAGGCCTCTTTCCTTGACTTACAGATGGCTCTCTTCACATTATGTCCTTAGGTGGCCTTTTCTCTGGGTGTTAACATCCCTGCTGTCTTTTTTTGTATATCTTAATTTCTTCTTATAAGGATAACAGTAACATTTGAATAGAGCCCAAGTATTGTTTTGTTTTATTTTGTGTGTTTTTCTCTCACGATGGTGTAAAACTATAAAAAAGCACCAGGAAAATTTTTGAAAATTACAGAATATATTCCTGAACAACCTGTGGGTTAATGAAGAAATGAAAAGAAACATCAAAAAAATAATTTGAGACAAACAAAATGGAAACACCACAAACCAAAACTTATGGGATGCAGCAAAAGCAGTTCTAAGAGGGAAGTTTACAGTGATAAATGCCTATATTAAGAACAAAAAAAGGATCTCAAATAAACAAACAAACTTTACACCTCAAGGAACTACATAAAGAAAAACAAACCTCAAAGTTAGCAGAAGAAAATAAATGCAAAGATTGCAACAGAAATAAATGAAATGGAGACTAGAAAAAATAAGAACTAATTTTCTGAAATGATAAACAAAATTCAAAAATCATGAAGAAATAGAAAATCTGAACAGAACAATATTGAGTAAAGGTTTCAATCAATAATCAAAAACCGTCCAACAACTGCTGAATTCCACTGAACATATTTAGAAGAAATAACATCTATCGTTCTCAAACTCTTCCAAAAAACTGAAGAGGAGGGAACACTTTCAAAGTCATTTTATCGGCATTACCCTGATATCAAAACCAGATAAGGAAATTGAAATAAAAAGAAACTACAGGCCAATATCTCTGACAAATATAGATGCAAAAATTTATAACAAAATACTAGAAAACCAACTCAAAAGAATATTAAAAGGATCATAGACCATGTCAAGTGAGATTTATCCCTGTGATACAAGGATAATTCAACATATACAAATCAGTAAATATGATATATCACATTAACAGAATAAAAAATAAAAATTATATAATCATTTCAATAGATGCAGAAAAAGCATTTGACAAAATTCAACATCATTTTATTTCAAAATTCTTAACAAACTAGCTATTGAAGTAACATACTTCAATATAATAAAAACTACATATGGCAAGACCACAGCTAATATCGTATTCAAGAGTGAAAGGTTAAAAACTTTTTCTCTAAGATCAGGAACAAAATCAGAGTAGTCATTCTCACTACTCTTATTTAACATAGTACTGGAAGTTTTAGCTAGAGTCATTAGGCAAGGGAAAAAAAAATCCAAATTGGGAAAGAAGAAGTAAAATTGCTTTCATTTGCAGAAATTACCTTAAATACAGAAAGTTCTAAAGATACTACCAAAATATTGTTAGAACTAAAAAATAATTTTGGATATGGTTCCACAGTGTAGCGGTTAGCATGTCTGCTTTACATGCAGAAGGTCCTGGGTTCACACACCAGTGGAGCCACAGTCCATGGTCTATGGCCATGCCACCCTGAACAAACCTGATGTCTGATCTCAGAAGCTAAGCAGAGTCAGGCCTGGTTAGTACTTGGATGGGAGACCATCTAGGAAGACCAGGTGCTGTAGGCATGAATAATAATAAATAATTTAAATAAACAAATAAAGAAATTCAATAAAACTATAGAATACAAAATCAACATACAATAATCAAGTATGTTTCTATACACTAACAAAAAACCATGTAAAAAAAATTTTTCAAAAGAATAAAACACTTAGAAATAAATTTAACCAAAGAGGTAAAAGCTTTGTAAACTGAAATCTATAAGACTCTGATGAAAAAAAATTGACAAAGATACAAATAAACTGAAAGATATTCTATGCTCATGGATTGGAGAATTTATATTGTTAAAATGTCTATGTTATTCAAAGGTATCTATGAGTTTAATGCAGTTTCTATCAAAATTCCTATGGCATTTTTCACAGAAATAGAAAAAACAATCCTAATATCTACATGGAACACCAAAAGATGCTAGAGAGCCTAAATAATCCTGAGAAAGAAGAACAAAGCTGGAGGCATTGCGTTTCTTGATTTCAAATACTACAAATCTGTAATAATGAAAACAGGAGGATACTGGCATAAGAACACTATTAAAAAAAATTGAGACCCCATAAATAAACATATATAGTCAACTAATATTTGACAAAAAAGTCAAGAATACTCAATAGGAAAGGACAGTCTCTTCAATACATGGTGTTAAAACTGGATTATTACATACAAAAGAAAGAAATTGGACACCTATCTTATACCATTCACAAAAATTAACTTAAAATGGATTAAGAGTTAAATATAAGACTTGAAACCACAAAATTCCTAGTACAAAAATAGGAGAAAATGTCCCTGACATTGTTCTTGATGACTTTTTGGATAGGACACTAAAAGTAAAGGTAACAAAAGCAAAAATCAACACATAGAACTACATCAAACTGAAAACCTTCTGCACAGCAAAAGATACAGTTTACTAACTAAAAGGCAACATACAAAATGAGAAAATATTTGCAAACCACACATCTCATACCTGATAATATCCTATATATAAGAAACTCATAAACTCAATAGTGAAAAGATAAAATAAAAGCCCAAATAAAAATAAGCACAGAACCTGAAAAGACATTTTTCCAGAGAAGGCATATAGATGGTCAACAGGTACATGAAAAGTTGCTCAATATCACTAATCATCGAGAAAATAAAATCAAAACCACAAAGGGATATTATCACACATTTCTTAGAATGCCTATTATCAAAAAGTAGACTAAACTGTTGGCAAAAATGTGGAGAAAAGAGAACGCTTGTACACTTTTGGTAGCAATGTAAATTAGTACCACCACAATGGAAAACAATGTGAATATTTCTCAAAAAATTTAAAATAGAACTATCATATGATCCACCAATTCCACTTATGAGTATATATCCTAAGAAAATAAAATAACTCTCTTGAAGTTATACCTACATTCTTATATTTATTGCTATATAATTCATAATCATCAAGGCATGGAACTACCCTAAATTCCATTAATGGACGAATAAATAAAGTAGTATATATACACAATGAAATATTATTCAGCCATAAAAAGAAGAAAATTCTGCCTTTTGTGATAACGTGGATGGAACTCAAGATCAGTATGCTAAGTGAAATAAGCCATGCAGAGAAAGACAAACACTGTCTAGAATCTAAAAATGCCAAAGTTATAGTAATAAGGAATAAAATGGTGATTGTCAGGGCTATGGTGTGGAGGAAATGGGAAGTTGTCAGAAAAGCATACAAACTTCCAGTTGTAAGATGAATAAGCTCTGGGGATCTACTATATGATATGGTGACTATAGTTAACTACATAATATAGTTAACTACATTATATATCTACATAAAAGTTGCTAAGAAAGTAAATCTTAAATGTTGTAATCACAAAATTAAGTAATTATATGAGGTAATGAAAGTGTTAACTTATTATGGTAATCATTTCACAATATATGTGTATCAAACCATCAAGCTGTGCACCTTATAGTTACACAATGTTACATGTCAGTTATAACCCAACAAAGCCGTTCTGATAATCTATATAACTCACTACAGTATGACAACTAAGTGATTTATCTCTAGTAACCTGTCTGCTGTGACAGCTCTGGGAAAGTCGAAATCTCTATAGTGAGTGATAATACCTGCTCTGCTAAGCATGAAGTGTACAAATGTAAAGGTCTGTCAAGTAGTAGGTTCCCTATAGGTTCGGGACTATAACTAATCCAACATATTTTTCTCTATGGATTAATGCAAACATTATTTGTTCCTGAATTAATATTGAGAGTATGCAGATGTATAACAAAAACCTTAGCAAAACTCACTTCAGAAACTCATCTTGATAGTCATGAGAGGAGACCTTTATTATTTGATTATATTCTCAAGAAAAAAGGACAAAGTATATTGATGGATACAACAGAAAAATGGCTTGGGAAATTACATTTGGTATTTAATTAATATCTTGTATTATTCTTTGTATTAATAAAATGAACAAATATTTTATAATCAGTTTTAGTATGTGTGTTTTTAAGAGACATGTTTAAAACTGATGGTTAAGAAAATATCCCCTATTCTAAACTGAGAATATAGATTAATCTAAATTTTCACCAGTGACATATACAGAGGGAATTTTAGATAATGGAGTTATTTTGAAACATATTTATGCATTTATCAATGCATTCAATAAGCAACCCCCATTGAACATCAATTGGAACCTCATACTTGGCTAACTTTGTGGGATGCAAGGATGAAAATACATATTTCTGCACTGAGTGTACACCTCTTGGTATAGACAAAATATAGCATAAAAGGAACTCTTCAAATAAGGAAGAAGGATCTTGTAGGTATGTAAGGTCATAAACAATAAAGGATCTATAATGTTGCTAGTCTGAGAGTTTTCAAATTTTGGACTGAGGTTATCTCTGTAGAAAAAAAATAAAACAAATCATTATTATGCAAGCATAATAGGTAAACAAAAGAAAATTCTGGTTGGAAAAGTGTTTTGGTGGACACTCAAGTGGGAAGAAAAGGAGACTGAGAACCTTCAAGGTCCTATCTGATCATTTTCTGCCCTCAATCTTTCCCACATCCCATGAGGATAGTTCTTGAAGATAATATTGAACTCCAGCAAGACCTTTCAGGAGAACAATTTGAAAACCAGTTTTTGAGATCAACACTATTACATTACAATGGAAGAAAATAAATAGCAGAGAGGATAGAAGAATTGCCAATAATGAATATATGTTAACTAATAAGAGAAGTGAGATAAACTGTATCGAGTTTCATTTCCAAGGTACAAAGCAAAAAATATTATAATGTCGTATATGAAAGAAGGGCACCACTTAAATCAACAGAAAATGCCATGGTAATATGTGATTCCTACAAAATTCAATTTATTTTGTTTTATTTTTATTTTTTTTTTGATGGAATAAATTATTTTAATTTTATTTCTCCATCTAACTACCCACTCCATCATACCCCCTACCCTCTGGTAACCACTAGCCTATATTTCATGTACATGAGTCTCTGTTTGTTTGTCTTATTCATTTGTTGCTTTTAGGTTTATATTCCATGAATAAGTGACATTCTGCGATTTTCAACTTTTTCTGTCTGGTTCATTTCGCTTAGCATGATTATCTTGAGATCCATCCATGTTGTTGCAAATGGCAGTATTTCATCTCTTCTTATGACTGAGTAATATTCCATTGTGTATATGTACCACAGATTCTTTAGCCAATCAGCTGTCGTAGGACACTTCGGTTGCTTCCATGTCCTGGCCACTGTGAATAGTGCTGCTATAAACATCAGTGTACAAATATCACTTCAGATATAGGTTTTCAAGTCTTTGGAGTAAATACACAATAGAGAGATTGCTGCATCATATGGTAGATCAATTCTTAGTCTTTTTGAGGAAACTCCATATTGTTTTTCGTAGTGGCTGTACAAATTTGCAGTCCCACCAGCAGTGTATGAGGGTTACTATTTCCCTGCATCCTCTCCAACATTTGTTACCACTTGCCCTGTTGATTATAGACATTCTAACAGGTGTGAGGTGGTATCTCATTGTGGTTTTGATGTGCATTTCCATAATAGCTAGCAATTTTGAGTATCTTTTCAAATATCTGTTGGCCATTTGTATGGACTCTAGGGAAAAGCGTCTGTTCAGGTCGTCTGCCCATTTTTTGATTGGATCATCTGTTTTTAAGTTGTTATTGAGTTGTATGAGTTCTTTGTATATTTTGGATATTAGGCTCTTATCAGAGGCATTGCTTGCAAATATATTTTCCCGTTTGGATGTTTGTCTCTTTACTTTCCTGACAATTTCTTTTGCTGAGCAGAAGCTTTTTAGTTTGATGTAGGCCATTCATTTATTTTAGCTTTTAGTTCCCTTGTCTTTGAGGTCAAATTCATAAAATCATTTTTAAGTCCAAAGTCTTTGAGTTTTGTTTCTATGTTTTCTTCTATGCATTTTATTGTTTTAGGTCTTATATTCAGGTCCTTAATCCATTTTGAGTTAATTTTGGTGTGTGGTGATAGACCACAGTCTAGTTTCATTCTTTTGCAAGTGGCTTTCCAGTTTTCCCAGCACCATTTATTGCAGAGGCTTTCCTTTCTCCACTGTATGTTTTTGGCTTTTTTGCTGAAAATTATTTGCCCATATAAATATGGTTTTACTTTTGGACTCTCGATTCTGTTCCACTGGTCCGTGTGTTTTCTGCCAATACCATGCCATTTTGATTACTGTCGCTTTGTAGTATAATTTGAAGTTGAGCAGAGTGATATCTCCAGCCTCGCTCTTTTTACTCAGGATGGCTTTGGCAATTCAGGGTCTTTTGTGCTTCCATACAAATCCAATGATTTTTTGTTCTATTTCTTTAAAAGTTGCTGATGGGATTTTGATGGGGATTGCATTAAATCTGTATAATGCTGTAGGTAACGTGGTCATTTTAACTATGTTGATTCTTCTAAGAACACAGAAAATCTTTCCATTGCTTTGTATCCTTCGATTTCCTTTAATATGGTCTTGTAGATTCATTATATATGTTTCGTTAGATATGTTTCGTTAGATTTATTCCTAGGTATTTTATTCTTTTTGTTGCAATTGCAAAAGAAATTATTTTTTCCAACTCTTTTTCTGATACTTCAGTATTAGAGTATAGGAATGCTATGGATTTTTGAACATTGATTTTCTATCCAGAAACTTTACTGTATTTACTTATTGTTTCTATTAGTGTTCTTATGGAGTCTTTAGGGTTTTCTATATAGAGAATCAGATCATCCGTAAAATAGTGTCAGTTTGATTTCTTCATTTCCTATTTGGATGACTTTTATATTTTTCTCTTGTCTGATTTCACTCACTAGGACCTCCAATGTGATATTGAATAACAGTGGCGGTAGTGGACAGCCTTGCCTTGTTACTGATCTTAGAGGGAAGATTTTTAGTTTTTAGCCATTAAATATAATGACGGCTGTGGGCTTGTTATATATAGCCTTTCATATATTAAGATATTTTCCTTCTATACCGATTTTGCGAAGTGTTTTGATCATAAATGGATGCTGTATCTTGTCGAAGGATTTTCTGCATCTATTGATATGATCATATGATTCTTGTGTTTTAATATGTTTATGTGGTATATCATGTTAATTGATTTGCATATGTTGGACCATCCCTGTGCCTCTGGGATGAAGCCCACTTGATCTTGGTGTATAATCTTTTTAATATGTTGCTGTATTCGGTTCACTATTACCTTATTTAGGACTTTTGCATCTGTGTTCATGAGAGATATTGGTCTGTAGTTTTCTTTTTGTGTGTTATCTTTACCAGGTAATATTAGCCTCATAAAATGAGTTGGGAAGTGTTGCCTCCTCTTCCATTTTTTAAGAATTTGTAGAGAATAGGTATTAAATCTTCTATGAATGTGTGGTAGAATTCACTGGTGAAGCCATCTGGTCCTGAAATTTACTTTTTGGTAGGTTTTTGATGATTGTTTCAATTTCCATAGGTGACTGGTCTATTTAGATTTTCCAGTTCTTCTTGATTCATTCCAAGGAGGTTGTATTTTTCTAAGTACCAGTCCATTTCTTCTAGGTTATTAAATTTGGTGTTATATACTTTTTTCATAGAAGTCTTGTAGGATCCTTTGTATTTCTGTGGCATCTGTCATAATTTCCCCTCTTTCATTCCGGATTTTGTTTATGCGTGTCCTTTCTCTTTTTTCTTTAGTGAATCTAGCCAGGGGTTTATCAATTTTATTAACCTTCTCAAAGTACCAGTTCATTTTTGCATTTATTTTTTCTATTTTTTTTGTTTTCAATTTCATTTTTTTCTGCTCTAATTTTGATGATTTCTTTCCTTCTACTGACTTGAGGCTTCATTTGTTCTTCCTTTTCTAGTTTTTTAAGATGAAGTGTTAGGTTGTTTATTTGGGCTCATTCTTGTTTTTGGAGATAGGTCTGTAATGATATGAACTTTTCTCTTATGACTACTTTTGCCACGTCCCCCAAATTTTGATATGTTGTACTATAATGATCATTCATTTCTATGTCTCTCTGGATCTCTATTTATTCCTTCTCTGACCCAATTATTCTTCAGTAGCATGTTGTTTAATCTGTAGTTTTTCCTGGTTTCTTTTTGCAGTTGATCTCTAGTTTCAAAGCATTATGATCAGAGAATATGGTCGGTATGATTTCAACCCTCTTATATTTGTTAAGGCTGTCTCTGAGTCCCAGTATGTGGTCGATCCTTGAGAATGTTCCATGAGCACTAGAGAAGAATGTATAAGCAGCTGTTTTGGGATGAAAGGCTCTGTAAATGTCAATTATGTACTGTTGGTCTAATTACATCATTTAAGGATGTTATTTCCTTATCGATTTTCTGTTTGGATAATCTGTCCATATCTGACAGTGGAGTATTTAGGTCCCCTACTATGATAGTGTTTTGGTTTGTTTCTCCTTTTACTTCTGTTAGTAATTGCTTTACATATTTCAAGGCTCCCATACTGGGAGCATAGATACTAATAAGTGTTATGTGTTTTTGGTGTATGATTCCCTTTACCATTAATGAGTGTTATGTCTTCTTGGTGCAAGATTCCCTTTATCATTATGAAGTGTCTCTCAGTATCTTTCTTTACTTTTTTTTATTTTGAAGTCTATTTTATCTGATATTAATACTGCTACTCCTGCTTCTCTCTGAATGCCATTTCCTTGAAATATCATTTTCCACTCTTTCATTTTGAGTCTATATTTGTCTTTAGAACTAAGATGTGTCTCCTGGAGCCAACATATGGCTGGGTTTTGTTTTTTGTTCTACTCTGCAACTCTAAGCATTTTTATTGGGGACTTCAATCCATTTATATTTAGGGTGATTATTGAAATATGAGATCTTATTATAGCCATTTTATCGTTTGCTTTCTGGTAGCTCGGTGTTTCCATTGCTTCCTTGTCCTTGTGTTTTTGTTTTCCTTAATTTGCTTGGCTTTTGTGAATTTTCCCTCTTGTCCTTCTTGTTTTATGTTATGCAATTTAGTTCTGAACCTTTGGTGTGTGGTTACCATTATGAATATGTAAAGGATAGTTACATTTATACAGTTGTCCATTTTCTTCTGCACATGACTTATCTCCATTCCCTTTTGAGAATTTGAATCTTTGAATCGTCTCCTTTTTAGTCATTGTTGTCTCAATTTGTCTCTATGTATGCTGAACATTCATTAATATCTTGCTATAGCAAATCTCTTCTTATTGTTTAAGCTTATAATACCTTGTTCTCAGTAAGCACTGCACTCTGATTCTGTCAGCCTGCTAATCACCTTACTCCTAATTATGTATTATTTTGTCATTTTGTTTTAGGTGAGCTGATCCCTTTCGGTATTTCCTGTGTGCAAGCTTTGTAGTGGAAAATTCTCTCAATTTTTCTATGTCTGGAAAGGTCTTAATTTTTCCTTCATATCTAAAGGAGAGCTTAGCTGGATACATTATTCTTGGTTGGCAATTCCTTTCCTTTAATGGTTTGAATATTCGATTCCACTCCTTTCTGGCTTGTAAGGTTTGTGCTGAGAAGTCCAACGAAAATCTCATAGGTTTTCCTTTATAAGTTACCATTTTCTTCTCCCTGGCTGCCTTGAAAATTATGTCTTTGTCATTAATTTTTGATCATTTTAATACAAAGTGTCTTGGTGAAGGCCTTTTTGAGTTGAGATAATTGGGTGTTCTGTTGATTTCTTGAATTCCAAGCTCCAGCTCATTCCTTCGATTTGGGAAATTCTCATCAACTGTTTGTCTGAAAATGCTTTCTAATCCCTGCTCCTTTTCCTCCCTTTAGAGAATTTCCATTATTCTTATGTTTCCTCTCCTGATATCAGCTAGTTCTTGTATTTTTCTTTCATTATTTTTCATTCTTCAGTGTCTCTCTTCTTCCTTCTGATTTATTTCTCGATTTGTGTCTTTGATATCACTGATCCTTTCCTCCATTTGGTCTACTCTATTTCCCAAGCTTGCTATTTCATTTTTCAACACTTGCAGTGTGTTATTTCCAGAAAGTCTATTCGGTTCTTTTTGAAGCTTTCAGTCTCCTTTTAAAGAACTCACTCTGCTCATCTAGTTGTTTTTTCAATTCCTAAAATTATTGATGTGATTCTTTTTAGATTTCACTGAGTTTTTTCAGAAGTACCATCCCAAATTCCCTATCATTTAAGTCGCATATTTCTATGTCTGTAAGCTTATTTTCTGGAGATTTTTCTCTTTTTTTCTGAGATGCCTTGTCACCTTGGTTGTTAATGGTGTTTAATGGACTATTTCTCTGCCTGGGCATTAATGGAAATGTATTTTGCTTTTTTTCCAGAAAGAAGATTTATTATATAACAGTCTCTCTAGTCTGTTGTAAAGAAGGCATTTTTCTTTTGATTTCTAGTAGGTGGTGTCTAAGCCTCTTGGATCCCTGCTTTATATAAAGACTTAATAAAGCCTTTTTTTCTTACAGGTGTTTTATCATTTTTGCTACCCTCAGTCTTATTTCCTTTCTCTGTTAGTGAGTTTCAGTAGCGTTTGCTCAGATTCTCCTGGGGCTCTGAGGTGTTTGGTCTCAGAGGGTATGGGAAGAGGGGCCTTCTGGATTGGGGGATGGGAGCTGTGGCTCAGCCTCGGTTTTGCAACCGCAACTGGTAAAAATCATCTGTTGTTTCTCTGCCGTCCCCGATTCTCTGACTTCTTCCCTGATGACGGGCCCTGCCACCGGCCTTATGGAGCTCACAGCTCTCCCAGGCATGGTTGTTCAGGGAACTCGCAGACCTTCTCACCTGCCCCTCCTTCTACAGGTAGCTCTGGCTGTGAGAGGCAGCTTCTTTGTTTCTCCTAGTCCACCACCCCGACACTTGGGGTTCTGACCTGTGGTAGCTCTTATGCACAGATCTCACACTCAGACGTGCTGATGTGCAGTTCTGGTGTTTTTGTTGAGTTTTAGATGTTCAGCTTGTTGTGGTTTCAAAGGGAGAGATCTGGGGATGTCTCTCTGCCATGTTTCTGATGTCACCTAAATTCAATTTCTTGATGTAATCATAGCATTCTAATTATTTAGGAATAGTAAAGAAAACATAATATAAAATAGCCTTTATAAAAAATAGTGAACACCTAACATGAAAGTGTAATATAACACATGTCATTTTCTCTTGGGAAACACTGAAGAGAAAAAAAAAATAATCTATTTAAAATAAATAACATTACAATGTGGAGGTGGAAGCTGACTCTATACCCAGTGAAATAAACTGGTTATACAATTTTATTCAGTTTAAATTAAATCAATATGCTTAGGCATGTATAATAAAAATATGAACAAATGACCATCACTGCCCGAACACAATAAAGCTGTTTGGACATCTTCCCAGTAGTCTAGCTGATTTCATTTCTCAGATGAGATTTACTACACTAGCATAGCACTTTGCAAAATAATAATGTCACCATCACATTCTATCATGTGATGGCCAAAGTTATGCTGTTCACCTTTCACCATTTCTTTTTATTAACAAGTTGCTATCTACATATTAGTCATATTGTTAGGTAGTTAGACAAACATGAGTGATAAGAGAACAAAAGAATGAAGGTCTAGCTAGGAACCACCCAAATTCCTCCCTAAAACACTCATTTTACAGTTATAAATCACTCTGCATTCTCAGAAACAAAGGAATGGAAGGCCATAAGCCTATTGCTGGTTTAAACCAGCCACAAATGCATGGAAAGTACTACCTCAACCTGTCCATAACCTCAGCCTCATTATACCATCATTATATCATGCCTACACCCAGAATTTCATAAATCTAAGTATAACAGACTGAATTTGGGGTAAGCACATGTGCAGTAGGTAAAGGGTTATATAGCAGCCAACTGTTAGGGTAACCTCACATACAGATCATCTAGAACCTTCCATCACACCCAAATATAAAAAGACCTTCCTACTTCTGCACTGTTACAGTTGTCTTTGCTGAAAACTCACTCCTTTCTTGGCGCGTACTCTTTTATCTTTTCACTTTCAAATGCCACAGGGCTGCAGCCTTCCTTAGCATGGTTTGTCTCCTTCTAAAAACATACTTTAAATCAATCTTACTTTTTTTAAATCTTGCTGACCTGTAATTCTTTACTGCATTGACAGGGGGGAACCAAGGACCCCCTCCATGCCTCTAGGGCAATGCTAAATTTCACATCACCCAAGTGGTAACAATATCATAGCTTCGACAGCACTTCCTTTGGGAAATTTTGTCTGACCATATAAAATTATTTTAAAGTGATTCATGAATGAGTTTAAATATTAGACATGTCTTTTTTCTTCTTCTCAAGATTTTTTCAAATGATAGTTAAATTAACTAGAAGGTATATTCATACAATGACAGAATTGGAGTGGAATTATGTGATATTTTTTTAAAAAATGATTGAAAAAATATGGTTCTTTAATAAATACTTATTCTATATATCAATATTCTAAGTACTAGGAATATTGTGAAAAAATTTACAAAATCTCTTTTAATGAAGGGCTTACAGTCTTGTGAGGAGATAATAAATTAGCAAACATTATATATTTAGTGAATTATATAAAAGTATGTTTATACGACATATAATATACACATGCAATACAATTAAAAGATACATTTATGTATAACATTTAATATCACATGGAGATAAACCCAATAAAGACCAATTAAAGAGGATAAAGGATTAGAAAGTGAGCAAGTAATGCTAAGGTGGCTGTATAGTGAAAGATGGTTGGGAAAAGTCTCTAAGATTAGGTAATAATTGAATAAAATCTGGATAAGTTGAAGAGGCAGGCCATGAAGATATCTAGGAAACAATATTTTCTGAAGAGTGATTAGAAAATGCAAGTGTCCAGAAGTAGAAGATGCTTAATTAGTTTATTATAACATAAAGCAAGCTCATGTTATTGTTTTCTTACATCTAAGAAAACTGTTGAAAATATATCAGTCTGATTATTTTTCCTTTGTGTGTTTTTATCTCTATTTTTTGCAAAAAAAAATTGAGTTTTTATAATTTTAGTATACATTAAGAATTTTTTTAAGCTTCTGTCTTTTCTATATTTAGTTTATGTAAATTAAATAAGTTATATATGTGTATAATTATACATCGGTACAATTAAGGTATAATAAACCATAAACAGAAAATTAAATTGAATAAATCTTATGTGTTTATTCATGAAAATAAAGCTGAGAGCTTTGACAACTGCATAATATTGTGTAATCACTGCCCCAAAACAAGATTTAAATCATTTCAACCATCCCCAAATGCCCACTTTTGCCTGTTTTGCTCAATTCTACCATGGTAATTTCTACTATTGCCTCTGCCCAGACTGATCTGATTTCTATGATTATAGATTCATTTTACCTGTTATGGATTTCATCTAAATGAAAACATACAATATGTTATCTTTTTTTCTCCTTTAATACAACATAGTATTGTGAGATTCACTCATATTGTATGTATCAGTACTTCATTCCTTTTCATTATTGTATAGTAATATATATATGTCACAATCTTTTTAATTCATTCTGTTGCATGTCATGGTTTTCAGAGTTTGGCTATTATGAATAAAGTTGCTATGAATACCCTTTTACAAGTGTTTTTTGAATAGTTTCATTTATCTTTCTTTTAAATTTCATTTAAATATCTAAGAATACAAATGTGTGATCACAGGATAAATGTATAATTGACTTTTAAGTACCATCAAATGGTTTTCCAATGATGTACGATTTTACACTTCCACCAGTAACATACAAGAATTCTAGTTGATCCAAATTTTTAAAAAAATATATTTATCAATGTTTTTAATTTTACCCATTCCACAGATTTGGAGATAGGAGAAAGGACTTTAACAAGCTATTCCATAATCCATTTGTTCACTTTACCAGATGCATGCCTCAGCCCAATGAAAAGAAAAGAATACAGATGACTTGGTCTCATATCCTTGTTTAACTGAATCTCTGGGTTAATGTACTAATGATATTTTCTAGGAGGAAGAGAATTCTCTTGCATGTTCTTAGGACAATGATCATGGCAAGAGGATTAATCCTAGTAAAACACAAAACACACACACCATTTGAGTCATGACTTACTAGAGAATATGCGAGTTATTCAATTTTCTGTAATAAAACATGAAAATCATCTATAACTTAGACAATCTCTGCTGCTTGAGGTATCTCACAAAACCTCAGTTGAAGAGATAATCTATTATTCCTGGCCTAAGGGGGTATGTTTCTTTCATGTATGTTTTTGTTTATGTCAGTAAGTATTGTACCCATGCTGCAGAATTTCTTCAAAGCTCTGGTAGTCTCTGACTTTATTTTCAAATTCGAGAGAAAGGAACTATATTTTTGTTAATTAAAATGTCTATGACTATGGTTAGACCTCTGGCATTTGCTGTCTCCACTTTTAGTTGAGTAAAAAGGCAGACATATAATTTATTTGTAGGCATTACTTATTATCAATATGTAGATTGGGGGGAACTATTAATTTTCTCTAGAAACATCTCTTTGAGATGTTGGAATGAACTGTTGGAATTTTGCAGGGAGTAAAAGACTGAGACTATGTGTTTGACCTTTTGATATTCAGACTTTGAAATAATTCTTAAGTTTGGAAATTCTCACTTAAATCTTGCTTTTTCACATGCCTCATGTTTATAACACTTACCCTTGTTAATTAGATTATCTATAGAAAAACTTCATATTTTATACTTGAGAGAGGAAATCTCTGTAGGAGTAGTGTTAGAGAATGTAACAATGATACAAATCAAATCTTTGAGTAAAAGTTAATAGAATGCTGAAATAAGTAAAAATTGTGGGTGTAATGGTTTGAAGATAATTTCAAATCTGGTTTGTTTTAAGTAGAAGGAAAGAACAGTCTAGAATATCAGTAAAGAGAAATAAAGACCTTAACATGCTGTAGAGAATGTAGTATCTTTATGGAAGAGATGTTTTTTAATGAGAAGGAGAAATACACATATAAGTTTTTTAAGTTTAATGTACATGTTATATAGTAGATATTTGTTTCAGTAAGGAATGTGTTTAGTTGCAAGTATCAGAAAAAGGATATATAGAGGCTGAAATGTATAAATGTTTATTTTTCTCTGTCTTAAAGTAGGCATTTTATGATTTCGCTTAACTTATTTATTGGTGTCACAAGGAACTAAAGCTCATTCTGCTTCTGTTTCTCTATTCTAGCTGCTAGCTTTTTATGATTGAACTTTGTCCCCATCGATGTAAGACTGTCGCAATAGTTCCAGACATCTCATTTCCATTTAAGACAGGAAAAGAATGAAAGTATGCCACCAATACATTTTCTTCTGGACTTTTCCCCTTTTTCTAAGCAAAGCTTTCTTAAGACTCCTCCCTAATAACTCTGATAATGCCACACTGGACAACCCTAGATTCACAGCAGCCTGAAAAGTATTTGCTTTTTCATCTCCTACGTTGAAAACAGGAGAGGAAGAAACAGATTAGTCATGATTTTGGAATATTTAACCGAAAGTATGAGCCAAAACAAGACATACAAGTATTGAGGAAAAAAAGCTAATGTTTACTTAAATAAGGTAATATGAGTAAGCTTATGAAACATAAAAGTGATATGGGATCGAAAAAGAAAGAAAAATTATAATCTAAGAGGAATTTTCTACTTTTAAATGGTAGTGTCGTGTAAAAAAGATTTAAATAAGATGTTCCAATATTTTATTGAAATTTAGAAATTAAATTGCCTATTTTGTAGTTATTTTATTATTGTATCATAAAATATATCAGAACATATTTAAATTACAGAGCCTATTATTTGAATTTTGGATATGGATTTCCTTTGTGAAATATTTATTTATTTAGGGATCATCTCTCTGTCTTATACATCACCTCCTCACTGCTACTCCAAGTCAAATAATTTATTCATTTGACAGAGCTGCTAGTTTCCACACTAGTCTAAGCATCACAATCTAAATTATCAATACATTTTTATTATATTAAAGGTCAGGTAGTTAGAAGGCTACATCTTAGGTAGATATTCAATATAACATGGTAAATCAAATAAATGATAATTTTTAGTATAATCATACATAAACCAATTACATTTCTAATCTGACATTTTGTATTGTAATAAATTTCCTGAATGTTGTCTTTAGAAATAAAATTTCACATATTTTCTCAGTTCCCAAGTGCTATATTATTATGTCTTGTAGCCGCATAATTTTTCCTTAGCAAGGAAATATGTTTAGAAAAAAATAATGAGGGTAGAAAGGAAAATGCTATTTAATATATACTAATTAAATTCTTTTGTATAAATTAAGATTTATCTATTTCACAAAGTAATAATTTGCTTATCACAATTGAGTAAAGCTATGGGTTAATAATTCATAAATGTATGACTACTTTAGTTCAAGTCAAAAAAAAACACCTGAAAGGCGCATTTATAAATTACCTTGACAGTTATGCTTTGTCAATAAGAAAAATTAGGTGCAGAATTCTAAAAAGATTAAAAACTCTTTTGTGAAACAGGAAAAATAAAGTTGAATTCTAAGAGCATACCTTTCAACCTTGTATTCTGTCTCATTTCATTTTATAAGTAACTAGAAGGCAATTTAAAACAAAATTTAAAATTATGATGAATTTTTTAATTACTAAGCAATATATAAGATAAAATTATAGCTATCATATCAAATTTAAATCTTAATTATAAATATTTTAAAATATTTATTTTGAAGATTCATTTCTACTTTGTGTATGTAGCCATTCACCAAGTTGATATAATGATATTTTAGCTAAAGGTTTCCTGAAAGTATTTAGTTCATATTTGTTCTCACAAGTTTCATATTATATATGATAAAATACGAAAGCTCCAAGATTATTTTCTCAAAGTTCTTCAAAAATTTTCTTCAAAGTTCTTCAAAATTTTCAATAAGTTCTTCCATTTCACAAATCACTAACATGAACTAAGATGAAGGAATATGGTTTTAGAGACATAACGTTGAGGCATGAAAAAATTTAAATATTTTTTCTAAACTTCTAACTATAAAAATATAAGAAAAGCAAGAGAGCTTCAATCAAAATAAGTGAAATAAACACTTGTCATTTGCTTGTCTCCCTGAGTTAAATGAGTAATACAGTTAAGAAATGTCTACCAGTTGCATCTACTCTATTTACTCTTACTGAGTTTCCTTTCTTGTTGTTGTATGTCCAATAAACAATAGTACAAAATTTTCCAATTTTATGAAATAGTAAAATTACCTGTATTAAATACTGTGAATAAATGTGTTGTTTATGTATCTAGTGATATAAGCAGATAGCATTATTATTTGCCTTACTTCAATTGAAAAACTGGTAATCTTTTATTATGTCACTGAACTTCTCCATTCTATCCGATTTTTTGTTCTGTAAGTCTATTTTAATTGTGCTGCTCTCTTACAATCATTGGGCATATGAAAACTAATGAATTTTTGGGAGGGAATTATAATTACTAAGTTTGACTTAGAGTAGAAATCTCATCTTCCTTTCTGATGATTTAAGTGTCTAATATAAATATAAAATAAAGATAGAAATTTCCCAGCTTCCAACTGTTTTTTAGTATTGTTCCCTTAAAGATACATATCTTTGTTAAAATTTTTTTTTTTTTACTCTTGAAGAATGAAGAAAGAAAATAAATTCTTATTTAATTTTGAAGCTCTTTTTAGTTTAAGGTGAGCCTATTAAAGATAATAATGACCAATAAACCCTGCCATCTGTTGAGTTTTTATTCTTAACACTGTGTAGGTGTTATCTATCGATGTTAATCCTTGCAAAACTATATGGAATAGATAATATTATTATTACTTGAAGAAGCATAACTTCACAGAAAGGTAAAATAACTCTCCTTAGGGAATATTGCTAATAAATGGCAGGGTCAAACCCCACAACTCATACTTTAATCATTATATTCTTTCAGACTTTTTCTGTATAGGCCTGGAGAGAGTTTACAAATGACAATGATCTCCTAATGGAATGAAGAAAATATAAGAAGCTGAATAAGATTGGATTGTTGCATATTTAAGCAACATCCTCTAACCTAACATTTGCAAATAGTAAAAATGGTGATTTCTTCTTCATCTCTACATCTTTGAACCCAAACTCAAATAAAGAAAAGAGGCATTTTTCTATTGGGCCCTTTCAAACCTTTTGATTTAAATTTTAACTATAATTTTAACCTAAGACCATTTTTTACTATTATAAATGAATATTGTATGAATTCATGCTTGCTAACATACTTTTTTGTTAAACTCAAAACTGTATGTGAAAGAAGAGCAATTTTGTCTTGATTGTGATTGTACTTCTAGAATAGCGTCTTAACTTCCACACTATTGACATTTTTAGTAGAATAATCCTTTGTTGTGGGTCAATGCCCTATGCATTGTAGAGTGCTGAGAAGAATGCCTGTCTTCAATTCACTAGATGCCAGTAGCAACTCCCAATTGTGACAAACAAAAATTTCTCCAGACATTCCCAAACGTCCCCTAAAGAATAAAATTGTCCCAAATTAGAACTGCTCTGTAGCATAGTAATTGGAACATATAGATTGCATATAACTTTATTACATTTTAACTTTCAGTGTTTATGCACATGTGATTTATTTACATGAATTAGAGGAGACATAAATAGCATTAATTTACCTAGTAATAAAAGATATGAGGACATCATTTAGGATTTTGTCTGTCGTACAAACAAATAATAAATAATGCTTTAGAGTCACAATCCAAAAATTTTGGTTGACATTTCTGCTAACACTAAGTAGCAAATCAGCAGGTGATTCTGCTACTATTTATCAAATAATAGCATTCAGTACAAACACAATGCAACTTTCATATGAATGTTTTGAGTGGTTGAGGCTAGAGATAGTGTAAAGAATATCCACCTATAAATTATTGAAGAAAAATCAAAGTGATTAAAGTACCTGAGTTGATTGGATGCATTAATTTCCACTACTTTCCTAAAATCTAATTTAATTACCCACAGGTTACATTTCTCTTTATTAGCTTTGTCAGCAATCAAATGTAATATTTGATGCTATTGCTAAGAAATAATATGGAAAGGAATATGGAAGGAGAGGCACATTTCTTCTCAAATTATAGTAAGAACACAATACCAACAGTAACAATTTTGAGTCTTTAGAAATGTTCATACTTTTACTAATGGACTATTGAATACAAAGATTGTTGTTACTTAAATTATTTCTAGGTATAAAAAATATGAATTGCTGAATTCTGACAGCTTAAGTTAGTGAAAAAAATCTTATTAGGTAATGGAATGTACTACCAGAAAAAATAAGCAACATACTAAATTGAAAAGCACTTAAATTTATATCCAAAAAATACTCTGTAGAGAAAAAATACTTAATTTTGAGAGTGCTCCAGCAACAACACAGCTTTTGGAGGAGATAAATATTCTCAATAATTTCAATTGGTTTGCAAGTTTGTACGTCATATTTCACTGGGTACCTTTCACCTAAACTAGGTTACTCATATGAAAAGACATTTCTCAAACTCTGATTCACAGCCTTCAAAATATTGCACAAGAAGAACATCAGCAAATCTGAGAATTAGTGAATATGTGCATACTGATATATATGTACTTTACAATGAATATTTACATTTATTTTGTGTAAAATATAATTTTTATTAGTATGAATGACTTGCAAAAATGCAGCTCAAACTACTTTTGTAAACCCTGAAAGTATCTTAAATTCAATAGGGTCTAAAATGTTAACTTAGTCTCATCTGCAGGGTATTTCTCAGGTTACAAAGATTCGAAGATAAATTAACATGTTTAACCATAGCAAAAGAAATGGTGCAGCCACTATGGAAAACAGTATGGAGGTTCCTCAAACTTAGAGAAATTCAGTTGCTATTTAATTTTTAAAATCTCATATAGGAAACAGATTTTAAATGAAAAAAAATCCATGTTGCAAATATGCATTTCCTGGAGTTCTGAAAAAAAACAGCATATGAAAGCATGTTTAGTATTAGTGAGAGTACATAGCAAAACCATTTTGGTATGAGTAAAAACTTAGGAAGTTCTAGATTGTTAATAAAAAACAATACATTAAAGGAGAAAGGTAATAAATTGATATTAAAAGTCAGAATTATTATCTACAGACTAATTTTAGCTAGTTTTGATAAATTCTTTACATATCACTCTTTTACTTCTCTCTCATTATACAACTGATCCTTCATCAAATATTATTTGCTCTATTTTTCAAATATATTTATACTCCTTCCTTATCATTTCAATTAGTAGTACCCTATGTCAGGACAGCAAATACTTGAGATACTTGAGTACTAAAGATAACTCTATTTTACCCAGGAACATATTTATTTGGGTGACATATACAAACACATACAATCATATTTTTATTTCCCAATTTATGATATGCATTTGTTTTTCTAAATTTAAAAGGAATCTAAATAGAAAAAGTAACTCAATTTAAATATTATGAATAACTCTAGTTGTGTTACATTATTCTAATTATAATCTAAGCCTAAAATAGTTTAGCTTTCAAAAGGAGATACACCTAGAGATTTTGAGTATTTTTTCACATTTTTTGGCCATTTGTGCCGTTTAGGTCCCAATGTCTAGTTAGGTCCTTTGCCTATTTTTTAAGTAGATTGTTTTTTTTTTTTTTTGGTGTTAGGTTGTATGAGTTCCTTAAATATTTTGGATATTAATGCCTTATTATATATATCATTGGCAAATATCTTCTCTCGTTCAGTATTCTGTCTTTTCATTTTGTTGTTGGTTTCCTGCACTACAAAAACATTTTAGCTCGATATAGTCCATATGTTTTTTTTCCTTTGTGTCCCTTGCCTGAAGATATATGTATTGCTAAGAGCAATGTCAAAGATATTGCTTATGTTTTCTTCCAGGAGTTTTATGATTTCAGGTCTTACATTTAAGTCTTTAATTTACTTGGAGTTGATTTTTGTATATGGTTTAAGAAGTGGTCTAGTTTCATTTTTTTAATTAATTAATTTTTTCATGGTGACATTGGTTAACAAAATCCGGTAAGTTTCAGCTACATTTTAACAGTAAGGCATATATATATATAAATAAATGAGAGGTGGACACACAATGTAAATATACACACACACACACATATATACACACACACACACACACACATATATATACACACACGTGTGTGTGTGTGTGTATATATATATATATATATATACATATATATATATATATTTACATTGTGTGTTCACCTCTCATAGTTAGATTTCTTTCTGTCACCACATATTTGACTCCTTTGACCCCATCTACCTCTTCCTTCCCCCCTCCCCACTACCTTCTGGTAACCACTAGTCCGTTGTCTGTGCCCATGAATCTGTTTGTTTGTCCTGTTCATTTGTTGCTTTTAGATTTATATCCCACATATAAGTGATATCATGTGATATCATGTGATATCACCACATATAAGTGATATCATGTGATATCATTTTCAACTTTTTCTGTCTGGTTTATTCTGCTTAGCATGATTATCTTGAGGTCTATCCATATTGTCACAAATGACAGTTTCATTATTTTATTATTTTTGCATGTATCTGTTCACTTATTCCAACATCATTATTTGAAGAGACTATCTTACTTCACTATATATTATTGCCTCCTTTGTTATAAATTAATTATAAATTAAAACTACAATGAAATATGATCTTATGCCTGTCAGAATTTCTATCATCAATAAATCAAGAAACAACAAGTGTTGGTGAAGATGTTGAGAAAAGGAACCTAATACACTGTTGGTGGAATTGCAAATTGGTGCAGCCACTGTGGAAAACAGTATGGAAGTTCCTCAAAAAATTAAAAATAGAACTACCATATGACCCAGCAATCTCCACTTTTGGATATTTACCTAAAGAAATTTAAAACACTAATTTGCAAAGATATATGCACCCCTATGTTCACTGAAGCATTATTTACAGTAGTCAAGATATGGAAGCAACCTAAGTGTTCATCAGTAGATGAATGGATAAAGATATAGTACATATATACGGTGGAACATTACTCAACCATAAAAAGAATAAAATCTTGCCATTTGAGCAACCTGGATAGATGTAGAGGATATTATGCTAAATGAAATAAGTCAAAAAAAGATAAATACCATATGATTTTATTTATATGTGGAATCTAAAAAAATAGATGAACAAAACAGAAATAAACTCATAGATACAGAGAACAAACTGTTAGTCACCAGATGAGAGGGGGTTTGGAGAGATTGCTGAAAAAGGAGAAAGGAATTAAGAAGTACAAATTGCCAGTTATTGAAATATTCATGAGGATGTAAAGTACAGCATAGGGAATACAGTTAATAACATTGTAATAACTATGTATGGTTGTCACAGGAATACTGGAGTGATCTCTTTGTAAGATATATAAATGTCTAATCACTGTGCTGTAAACCTGAAACTAATATGGTATATCAAGTGTAATTAAAAAATAAATTTTAAAATTATGATCAAAGCAAAAATATTCAATAAAGCTAAAGAAGAAATAAGTAAATTTGAAAATTTAAAAAACAAACAAACTGGACTTGCCCAATAATCCCAAGAGTTTTTTTTTAAATTGACCAACAGAACAGAGAATTTTCAGGATATATCTCAAAACAAATAAAAAGAAAACAAAACAAGAGACAACACTGTCCATGTAGGAATTAACCACAGATACTCAGAATTTGCCACTCTATACCTACTAGATTTCAAAATTTCCTCATATTGGTTAATTCATCAAGAAGGGTTACAAAATATAAAGATTGCTATAAATCAATGAAGACATTGGCCAAATTTAGTCTTCAAAATATGCTTTTGGCCTGATTGACTTAAAAGCAAGAGTTAGTATATTTCCAGGAGTAGTAACAGTTTCTGACAGATTCAGTTTCAGAGAACATAATCTATGCCAGCTATTTGCATGAGAATAATAAATCATAATGTATTATAGACTTGTCAAATTGATTTAGAGAATTATAAAACTTAAAAAAAAAAACGAAAGAATTAGAAGTTTGCTTAACTTCTAGAAATAACTCTCAGAGCCACAATACACACCCTAGTATTTGCTCTCCTGACATAATCAGGAAAGGGTTTAATAATGAATTTATCTCTGTAATCTTGGTTCTAGGATTATACCTTTTTCTCTATAATCTGCACCACGAAATGTGCCTGTGAACGCCACTGTTACACACAGTGAAATCTCCACATAAAATACATGTTCAAGAATACACTGAAAGAACAATTTTATTTCTTGTTATAATGCTCCATTTCCAGTGATTTTCTTACAGTTCCTACTATCGAGCATTGAAGCCAAGGGTTTCCCTATAGTCTATGAAAAACAATGATAGGAGGATTAATTATGGTTTTAATTGGATGTATAATTATCTGTCTGAAATCACACTGATTTCACAAGAGAAGGCAGGAGATATAATTTAAAAAACAATACATTGAAACTACTAAGGTTTATGTTTATAGAAATACTTAAAATAAAAAATTATCTGGATTTAAAATGAATTATATTTTTATACATATTGTATAAATTTTTTTTGACATCCTGGCCACTTTCATTTTCCTCTGAGAAGGTGGAAAGGTTTAGATCATGTTCATCAATTATTGTCTGAAATGGTAAAGTAAAACAGCATCTGCCTTTAGCGACCTAATTTTATTCAGTTTGTGTATCAGTTTGATCACTTGACATCCTTGTTTGCTCCCATGGTAAGCGAAGAAAGATTTGCAATACTCTTTTCTGAGGAACTGAAATGCCCTCAGAGGCCTTGCTTAAGAGACAAGTACTTATTGTGAGAAGTTTTGTTCTGTGCCACTTGAACCTTGGCCTTTCCACTAGCGCATTTGACAGGAGTGCTAAATCTGGAAGTAGCCTCTGGTTTATCCTATTATGGGTATTTGTGTCCCTTAAGCATTGGACTGAAACCTCCAATTCATTTCCAACAGACCTTGGACACCAACCAGATGGTAGTTCTTTTAGTTAAAATAAAACTAAGTTTACCTTATACCTTGATGTGAACTATTCCATAGCAAAATTCTTATAGCACATAGTTCCCCTTTATTAATTTTCTTAATATTGTGCCCACAGAAAACCTATGCCTATGTAAGTTTTAATTTAGAAATAATTGTAATATCTTATTGATGACAGAATATTATCTATTTCTTTAGATGTTACTTTGATAGTCTCTATAATTTATTGAGACTCAGTCTACTTTGTCTACTATGTACAAGGCACTTTACATTCATCGTCTCATTTAATAGTCAAAGTAACCTCCGAAGTACTTATTATCACCATTTTATAGGTGAAGTAACTCAAAGTTCAAAGAAGGAAATTAATTTTTGAGGACTTGTAGCTAGTAAGAAAAAGATCCATGATTTGTATAAAGACAGTGATACCTTCAAAGTCTGTGCTCATTCAACTAAATTCTAGAACTCTTTATAATCTTCCACCAAAGTATCTTAATCATGCAGAGATATCAAAGTTTAACTCAAATAACTTCCTGAAAGTTTAAAATTTTATAAAAGTCTCATGTTTCACCTTGGAAATGATTTACAGTTTGTATTATACTATATATCTGCAGTTGTTTTTTAAAATATTCAAAATTATCTACATGTTACTTTTCAAATATTAGTGAGAAACTGATGCTCCCAGATATTACATCATGTTTATTGTGTTACTTTAATCCAATAATTTTACCGAATTTCATACTTCTAAAATTATAGGGATATGCACATCAGTTTGAGAAATACAAAACAACACAATACAGGAAGCAAATGGTATGAACAAGGCTATGAGGGCAAAGGTGAGCTTGGCAAGGTAAAGAAATATTTGTATGGGTGAGAAATATGTATGCTAGGCTCTCTGGGTTGAAACCATGGAAAACATGAGTTACAGTAATTCTTTTTAATTAATTACCTGCCAATATAATTGGAAGAGAATAGAAAACAACTGTTCTATAAAAGTAACTCAATGCATTCCAATACATCCTTTATTAAATTGACTTATAAAATGACAAGCATTATGCTAGATTCTGGAATGATACAAATATTTGTAAAACATAGTTTCTGTAAAATATAGTTCCATAGATCTAACACTAACAACCTGGGAGAAAGGACACACACACACAAAATTATAATTACATATAATGTAATATGTATCATAATAGCCTTATTCAGAGGATATATAGGAACCACAGAAGTAAGTTTTGTGTGTAGGGTGCAATCTTCTCTGGGTTTTTAAAGATTTGGTATAGCAAAAGGGTGGAGAGTAACACAGTTATCAATTATTATGATGTGTTTAGTGAATGTTAAATAGGTTAGCAGGCCTGATTGCAAAGGAACATTGATGCCGGGGACAAGTGTACTAGGAGAAATAGTACGTAAAGTGGAATTTAAATATTCATGTGGCTTGCTGAACTTTTCCTTTATGAAACTCAAATGTCCTTGTAATTACTTGTTCAGTGACTGTCTTCTCTACTGTACTATAAAATCAAAAATCATGGAGGCTGTGTCTTGTCTTCTCTTGCTTAGCGCAGTTCCTGACACACAGCATGCATGAGGCTTTGGAAAATCTGATATTATGACAGTAAATTAAAAAGTCATAGTGAAGGGAGTAGCATGTGTAAAACGATGTCTTTAGAAGATATGACTGGAAGTAATATGGGGGATGGTTTAGGTGGAGGGTAGATGAGTTTAGTTCTCACTCAGAACACAGTGAGAGGTCTGGAGAATGAACGACAGACATATGTTCAAGATATAATTGTCCAGAATTTCGAAAGGTAATATAAAATGTCTGAAGAGGAAAAAAAAAAAAAAGACCATTGACTTCCAATCTGAAGGATAGAAGGAGAAAAGGATGACTTTGGAGGAGATACTTTGGGGACAGAAATTAATAAGACTTGGTAAGAAATGTCATTTGAAACTACTAAGGATTTTTACTGAAGTAATTCATCCGCACAGAATCCTTTGTTAGTGAATTTTATTGTTTGATATGTTAAAATCTAGTTTTAAAATAAGGATTATGCTGTAATTGTTTAAGCTTACTTTAATGATTTATACACTTATATTTTTTAAGCCATACTTTGAATGGTTTATTTACAAATCTACCGCTTTCAAGAAATATATCATGATTTTATTAGAAATATGAATTCCTAGATTCAGGCCTCTATTATGCACATTGACTCCAATCTTTTGGAAACAGCTTACTTCTTAATCAGAATACTATGGAGTATGTTCTTAAAATATCTCTTCTTACTAAACTTACCAATGAAAAGTAGTAAAGAAAGTTTAAAGTCTATTGTAACAATGTCTACTTTTTGTTTTCTTTCTTAAAGGGAACATTTCAAACTTTTTCTTCAGTTTTTGGGGGGATTTCTTAAAAGGGAAAATCCTGTCTGGTATATTATATTTGAAGAACCTTTTTTCAGATAATGAGGTCACAGGGCCTATGGGTCTGAATAGTTTTCTTAACCCTGGATGAAATGGAGAGGGAAGGAGACCAACTCAAGGACTTATCTGTCTTCAAATATTTCACTTCTCAAGACCAAATGAAGGTTACAATAGTGTTTGCTTTACTTTCTCCTATGATCAGAACTTTTCAAGTTGATTTTTAGAATACAGTGAACCAGGTTTCATCTTTAGTTACAAGCTTAGTCCTTAGCAAAAGAAGATGGATTTTTTTAAGGTGCTAAAGAATCATAAGTGAAGTCAGATAAAATAAGGAAAATGCTATATCCTTTAGCAACAATGTAAATATGACAGGTAAACATAGAAGATATGTTTAAAAAAATCTTTTGTTTTTTAAAAAAAAGAAGGCAAAATACTAGGAGTGATGGGACTGTGACAGATAAAAAAGCAGTAACAAAGATATTGATTCTAAAAGCTGAAATAGGATACTTTGCATGAAATGAATTTAGGAGATGGTATAGAGGCCCAGATTAGAGCCACCAGAGAAATACTGACATTTTCCTCTTATTACATAAAAATAGTAAAAAGTAAATATTTGGATGGTGAAGAAGAAACATGTGATTACACTGAAATTTCTCTGGACTAAAGTTTATGGTATGGGAAACATGTCTCTGTATTATGAATTGTAAGAAATCCAAACTCCAGTATGTCCAAGTTTAGACAAGCTAATATTTATAGTACAGTTTATACATGTATAGTTATTATATCTAATATAAAAAGAAATTGTTTCTGATTCTAAATTTAGATTGCTAAACAATTCAACCCAGTTCTTTCATAATCAAAAAATATGTGTCGATATATGCTTTATCTTAGGCATTGTAAGATTTTCAAATCACACTATAGCACATTAATTAATGATGCTGGGCAATATTTCTATACATCTATTTTAATAAAACTCTTCTTTGCCCTAATTTGAATTAAATCAGCCAGAATGAATTATATATAAACAAACAAGTTGTTGTGTAATATTCAGGCATGATGAGTAAGAAAGTATGATATACCCCTTACCTTCAATACACTTAGAATCAAGGTAAATGTTCCATGGAGGAAACAATCATAATTCTGGAGACAGAAAATTGAAGTTCAAGATCCAACAATGACATCTAGATTTCAAAATTATAAAAGGACTTTATTATTTGTGCCTGATTTTTTTTTCTCATTTTTAACATGAGGGCATTAATTCTCTAAATATGAGTATTAAAAAAGAGAAAATAAAAGTAAAAATAGACCACTATAATATTATATACAAGAACAATATCTTTTGCCTCTATACTGATCACATGGTCTGCTAAAAGGGAGAAAAATAATTGTAGAAAATTTTCATTTTATTTTATTTATGCACACCTGGTTTTCCCCCTAAAATGACAGTAGAAGTTGATTCTTATAATTTTCAATAGTTACAGTGATCTTCCTTTTTTATTTCTTTATGTTAATGTCTGGATATCTACTTTGAATCCAGGCCTGGTTATACAGGCTTTGAATCCAAGCCATGGCTAGGATACAGCCACATCTCCTGTTAATACCTGCCCACCTAAGCCCATCCTGCAGTGTCAACTAAACCTATTTAATTTTCTTCTTCTGGCAAAGAGTCTCTTAGTAATGTTTTCAGTTCATGGAACTGAAGACGAAGTAAACATTTTTATTTGTTAATTTCTTGGTTGAGACATTAGTATATTTAAGACACATCCTCAGAATTAAGATGTGGTAAAATAATGGGCAAGATAAAAGGAGTAAAAGGAAGAGTGGTTCTGAATAGGTGACTGCCTATTTGATCTTCAAAGACAAAGGAATTGTTGAACATACCTAGTTTTTAAGATACATGCTCCATTTTAAGAGACAGAACAGAATATACTTATCCCCAAAACCAGCATTACTATGGTGGGATTTGGGTTTATATACTCTTTTTGTAAGGTCCTTCCTTAGATGATATGTATAATCCTGCGGTTGCTCTCTTGGTTCATATCCCTTTCAGGCACTAGAGAATTATATAATCACATGAGGAAGATGGAAGCTCTTCTATAGCACACTTAATATACTTATCCTTAGTCACTGCATAGGCCATGGGCAGCAGAAAACATCTACACAGACTAGATAAGACAAAAAAAAATGTGGAAATAAGGGAAATGCACAAGAAGAGGGACAGGCTTAGAGTAACTGGAAGTGATGATATAGGGTGAATGTCCAGGTAGAAGAAAAAATAGCCTTCAGGTTGACTAAGCCATTACTGTGAAGGAACCTGGGCCCTAATCCTCTAATTTTCTAATGTGTGGGAATGATACATGGAAACTTGAGCAAAAAGTACATTTCGCACTTGAGTACATCTTCCTGTGGTTCTTACCACTGGCTATCATTTTTCTCACACTGATGATTTATATACAAAACAGTATCCTGGATGTTCTCTCAGGAGTTCTGTAATTCTTTGGACTACTGGTTGGCTGCCAGAATATTTCCAGGACCAAGAAGAATATGAACGATTAACTAAGAAGTATAGTCAACCATTGTTTATAAGTCATAGTTGTTCTCAAAAGGAGAGGGATGTTCCAAGTGAATAAAGAGAAAGAATTATTTAAAAAGATTAGCATAGGAGATTTTGCAGCAAAAATTATTTTCTTACTACAAGACTGATATGTTTTTTTTTCCAGATACTCAGGGAATAGAACGTAAATGGGGACTTTAAGGTCTTTTACATACCAATTGAAGATATGGTTGGTAGCTTTAGGAAGTAAAACATCTATTTAACATATCACAGAGCTATAGTTGGTGTTAGTCATAAGCTGATTCTGTGAAAGAAGAGTATCATTTTCATAAGTGCATCCTCCAACATTATTATTAGTTATTGGCCCTGGGAAAAATGACTGGTCATTGTGATGATGTTTAACAAATATTCTACAAGTAAATTTTAAGCAAATAAAGGTCTATCAAAACTTTCAAACTTATACTATTGTTAGCAGGTGTTCAAATATCAGCAAAGTTATGTGTTTAAAAAGGATCACTAACTATCCTTCTGGACTACATTTGCAACTAACTGTGCACAGACAGCAATATATGCCATGTAGAGTAATGGCTCAGTTATAGCACTTGGGGAATGGGTTCTGGCAAGAATAAACAGCTTCCATTCTTATAGAAAAAATAATATTCATATTCTAGGACAACTTCTGGAAAGCAGAGAGAGAAAGGAGGAGAGGAGGAGAGGAAAAGGGAGGAGGAGGAGGGGGAGGATATTTAGTTCTATGGTGGGATGCTAGGGAGCCTGAGAAAAACTGTTGACAAGGGGAAAATTCCTGTTGTATGAATCCCTGAGAAATTTTAATGCCACAGTATATGGCGTTCAGTTTCAAATATGTATTTTTAATCAGTGGTTGGTAATCCACATATGACTTCTTATACACCTATGTTTGACTGTTTGGTGGGTAGATGTTCCTAGCCCCTGCATTGTCAAGAGTCAACTGTAATTTGCTCACCATTATGTAATCTTCCCTGTTTCCCTACTCCTTCAACAAAAATAACCAAAGTAAAACAATCTTGTGAGAGTGATGCTCTGAAAAATGGAACTATTCTCTCAAGATTTGAGGATACCTGTGGAGGGGAAAATATCAGTCACAGAAAATAAAATATTAGTAACATTCAGAAACTAAAGGGAAAAAGAAACTAGAGTCTAAGAAAATATGTTAATATAAGTCCTCAAGAATAAAAAAAAATATATCTTGAGAAGGGCATTGTAATTCTCATAGTATTTAGGTAGAGACAGGGTATCTTTTTTTGTTCATTAGTTTTAATAATGATGTGGAATCTGGAGTCATCTATATTTCCTTTCTGCTAATAACAATTTGTAAAACAACAAATATTAAGGTATCTGAAAATTGTAAAATCGATTATAAGTCTTTCATATGATTCAGTAATAGGCATTAATGGATTTATATGTAGTTAATAACAAGAAACGCTCAAAAAATCAGCAGTGGGAAAAATGTTGCATATAAAATTTTTTCAAATAATAAGTTGTACAAGTAGCACTTTATTTTAAAAATACTATTAAAATGTATAATATGTTAATAGGAGGTATTATTAAAGGAATTTTGATGCCTTCCTGAATTTTTCATCATTTTTATATAGATGTATTCCTGCTATAATCCAAACACATTACTTAAAAAAATCAAATTCTTCAATATATACTTATCCCATGCCAAAGGAAAAACTTTTTTTTTGGCTAACACCTGATTTCAAATATATATATTTTTAATTTTATTGTTACTTAAGTTGTATAGGACCTTAAAATAAAAAAAAAACAATAGGAGAAGAGGAGGTAATTTCAGGTGTGCAAAAACAAATTTTTTTGGTCTACCAGATATGGTTAAAGCCAGAGTAGGGCCTGGGATCTGTCAACAGCAGAGAATGAGACATTAGAATTTTGCAAAGAAATTAAAATTTTGTAAATTATCTACTATTACAATATCCAACAATCTAAAAAAGCTGATTCCTTTTCTAATGCTTCTAATTTTCTATATTGGGCATTTAAAATAGGAAATAAACTTGGATTCAAAAATTTAAGTCAATGAAAAACTGCATTAATTGAATCAATTTCACTCTAGAAATAATTTTTCTAAATCATATTGACTTCATAAATTTGTATTCTTAATACTTTATTCTTAATGCAACAAAACTCATTATAGTAAATTATTGAGACTCAGATTTCTAAAACTGTTTCTATTATCTGCCCAAAAATCCACAGCAAAAAATAACATCACTTTTCATTTATTTTATACAAAAAAGTAGAAAAGTATGCCATCTATCCAATTTTCAGGGTTCTTTGCTTTAGGGATAATGCTTTTGTTTTTCAATCACTGCTTCTCCAACTGGTGGGTAGTAGAAACAGAAAACATACAAACTCAAAATTGACATGCTTTGCAGAATCCGAGATGGAATATTTCTCTGCCTATCAGTTCAGGAAGAACATATAATTATTTCTACATCTCAGAGAAGTTGTCCTTTCAGTGTTAGATTTTCTTAATGCTTTGAGTTGGCAATGACAGGGAGAAAAAGAAGGAAAAAACACATTTGGGGACTGTCATTTGCAGTCAGTTCTTTGAAACTAATTTTGGAATGACTTAAATTCTGCAAAACATTTATCAGGCAATTCTTTTGATGGAGAAAACAGTTATTTCTCTGTTAAATTTGCCATAAAGTTTTCTCAACTTTTTTTCTTATTTGCTGACAGACTATTTTCAGGAATGCTGTCACCAAAGGGAAGATAATAGCAGTGTGCATGCTGTCCTAGGAAGACTTTCATTAATGCATTCTCCTTGTCCAATTCTACAAGAGCATTAAGTATTTAGTATAGATAGGTACTCTCATGAGTGAAAACAAAAATAACATCATCGTTGCAATCTTTGGGACTCAGATTGCAAACTGGAAAATGACTGACATTTAGATCACATGAAAACTCTTTTCTCTGTTAACAATACAGTTGATGATTCGATCCTATAGGTAATTTGATATAAAATGCCTTGTTATGAGAAGTCAGAACAGTTAATACCACAGTACTGAAACTATGTTAAGGTGTTAGACTGTGTAATGAAAAAGAGGTGAATAAAATCGAGCTGCAGTAAAACTATAGCCTGATCATGCATCTGTCTTTAATTCATTTATCTAATACTTGCTGCAAATTAAAAATTTACACACAAAAATTACTGTAGATCATACAGCAGGGAGAAAGCAAGATTACTTCTTTGTATCCTGAAAGGATATACATACTGAAATGTGAACTTGAAATGTAAAAGAGAATCTTACTGATAATGATACAGGCTCTTAATATTCTACATCCTTAAAACTTTCTATAGATTTACACTGCTGTTAAACAGAGAATGAAGCTGACTGATATAACTCAACATAACTTTCTGAGGATGAATAATGAAGGCTTACTTTGAAACAAATTCTATCAGCTGTGAGAACTGCTGTATCATGATCTAAATAGCAATTATTCTAAAAATATCACAAGATGTTAAATTAAAAGCAATCACAGAGGATCTCAAATTTACCATTTGAAAAACTCTTTCTATGTTGTTTCTACTGAAATTAAAAAGAACAAGCTTAACAATTATTGGGTTCTTACCACTATGTCTAGAATCAAGTCATAAAACTTTAGCATTAGACACAGAGGCTTTCACAATCTGCAGCCAGACTACTACTTGGATTGCTTTCCTTCTACCTTTCTTCTCATATTGTTCAACCAATCACCATGCCATTCATTCAGAATCAACTAACACTTTATGCACTTCTATAGTTTTATGTATTTGCTTGAGTTTGTGTTGTCTCTATATGCACAATACTTTCCAAGCTTAAAAATTGTGAATTGTTTATTCTGTAAAATCCAGTTCTGAGAATTTTTCCTGACAGTACAGGCTGATGAAGTCTTTCAAGTTTTAATATTCTTAACAGTCTCTTCTAAAGAATCAATCGTAGCCAATTGTTCAGTTTTATTTGTAAAAAATGAAAACACTAATGGCTGGGCCTCTTAAGTCTTGATCACTTTTCTTACTCTGAAATTTCTTTTGCCTACTCTTGTGGTTATACTCCAGCTCACAGACATTCAAAAATGTTGTCTGTGACTTCTAAAGTGTATTTAGTAGCTCCCCCTACCCCACAAAAAAGAAAAGAAACAATATCCTTATTATGTGTGATACACTTTAATAATGCATATACTATTCTATTTTTTTCTATTTTTTGGAATCTTTTTTTTAATTAAATTTATTGGGGTGACATTGGTTAATACAATTATACAGGTTTTAGTGTACAATTCTATATCATCTTTATATTGCACTGTGTGTTTACTACCCAAATTTAAATCTCCTTCTGTCTCCATATATTTGACCCCTTTCACCCTTTCCTGACTCCCCTCCTCCTTTTCTATTATTTTTTGTATTTTACTTAAAAATATTGGTCATGACTAGAGTAATCGTAAAAAGCAGTTTTCCTGGAAAAAAAAAAATCTAGTTTACATCTGTTGAAAAGTTGTAATTATTAGTAGCATCTAATTTTTCTCTCAAAGTGTCTCATGCTGTATAATAATGGTTTTAGTTATCCTAGTTAAGATCCACTAAATTGTTTTCACAACCTCCTAATAGCCATAATCCAAATATGTGAGTGTCTATCTTCTGTATCTGATCTCTCTTTCTCAGAAAATAACTCCAACTTCTTAAAATTATTTCCTCCACCACAGAATAAGTAGTACTTCACTAGTTTCTGAAAAGTTTAGTATATTTATCAGTGACATACACGGGACTGGGCTATAAGCATGTTCTTGATATCATGTGATTTTTACAAACTCAGACAGAGTGTCATTAAATTATCAAGACATATGTAAGTTTGCTTCCTTGATTTTTAAAAAATCAAGGGATTGAAAGCTAGCACTCTGGATAGGTCAGAAAGGATACATAGAACTATTACATTAAAGGTCAAGAAAAATTCTCAAGTTGGAGCCAACAAGTTTTTGGCCTAATGAGGTCATTCAAATTTCATGTTTCTTACCAGATCTAGGAGAAGGGAGTTAGCATTCCATTTTATCATCTCCTAAGTAAGAATTGCTGTAAATAAAATATTTTTTTTTTACTGTCAAAAAAAAATCAAGTGCTTATGAATAAGGTATTAAAAATCATCTTATATATTCTACAGTTTATCTCTGTTATCTTTGTAAATATTGCTTTGAATTTAGTCTTTTTACTAAAATTATAAAATTTGCAATTTCATTCTTAATGCAAATAATGCTCTAGGCTCACTAAACAAATCCCCATTCACAATACTCAATGCCTCTTCTCTTCATTTTCCCTCATTATTAGGCCAACCTTGGGTCACAATTTTTGGTTTATATTATAGAAGCCAAAGTCCTTGCAAAGAAAGGGTATCTTTTTTACCATTCGCTGTTTACCAATTTACCCTATTTATTTTACTCAATGTTTTTCTTTCTGTCAGGAATAAGACAAAAGTGGCAAACACATGGTTTCTGTTCTGTGATCATGCATAGCAAACATCGAAAGGAGGATCTACGTACTAAGAATGTGTGACCAGAGGATAATAGGACTTTTGTTTCTGTCAATATGGATTGCTTACCCATGGATAACTTATTTTGTGAAACAAATACACTTCTTTATCTCTTTAAATCTCTTAAAATCCTACTATAGTAAGATTTTACGTTATCTTCAGAATATTAGATGCTGATAGATACTTTTATACCAGAAGTGAAATTTGCAAGTGACAGAACCTAAAATGTAAATTATCTGACTGGGGAGGTAAGGGACTGGATAGAGTGTACCTGATAATCCTAGGCTGAGTAATAAGTAAACCTTATTTAGAAGTGACAAAATATTTAACAAAATATTTGCTTGCTGTACCTTGGGAAACATAATGCCTTCTGTAACGAGGAGAATCTGAGTTGTGATTTATTATTCCCAGAAAACCCTTACAAAATAACAATATATTCAACCTAGAGCTAGCCATGTACTTTATATATATACACATGTATCTTTCCTCGTTAAAAAAAAAGTTTGTTTCTCATCATAAGAAAAAATGTAATTATGTACGGTGATGTATGTTAACCAGACTTATTGTGATCATTTTGCAATATATACCGACATTAAATCATTAGTTGTACACCTGAAACTAGTTTCCAAAAGGAGATGCAGGGAAGGCTGTTTCAGTGAATATTTCCAAGACACTTCTAATAAAGAGTTTTGGTGAATCACTCAACTTTAGGAAATAACACCAATTTCCCCTGTATCTGTAAAGAAAATTTAGGAGGAGAAAACTCAGTTCCTAAAAAAAAGGCAAAGGAATCTGACTTCAAAATGAATACTAAGATTCATTCTCTGGCCTTAGGAGGTGGCTTTGTCAGTTATCTTTTAACACAGAGAACTGTTCTAAAGGGAGTGTCCAAAGTTTCCAAAACTAGATTAAGCAAAGTCCACCCTAGAGGTAAAATGACCTATACATATATATATATGTTTTTCTCATACATACACACACACACGCGCGCGCGTGCACGCGCGCATGTATGTATATATGGTTCATAAATACAGTTGTTTGTTTAAGCAGTACACTGAAAATGTGAGAACAACTCGAGAAAGGTAGAGAGGTTCGGTTAACAATGCAGACTCTCAATCACCTATAGCAAACACCTAGAAAAACAGCTACAAAGAAGCAGAAGCAAGAGAAGCAGGATGCACAGGGGATTATAGGAGATGGAAAGAGAAGCAAAGTAATTTTTGCTTTCACTTTTGGTCTTCTAAAATGATGCAATGTATGCCATAGCTTGCACCCTGTATCCCAAAATAAAATATCAGAGTGTGAATTTAAGGGCAACTTTTTCCTAGAGTAGGGAACCAGGATCATGGGGTAAGGCATTGTAAGGATGCAGAGGACATGACTGGAGACTAAAAATGGACAAAAATCTTTGTAACTGCTTGAAAAACACGACCTCATGAATGAGTAGAGAACATAGTTGGAAATTTTTAATGATATAAAATGCAGTAACAATATTCACTAGTACTGTTTCTGGGACCCCTAGTAAAGATGTGTTGACTATTTTTTGTTTGACTTCCAGATGTACTCTTCATCCATGCCCACTCTCCTTTGTACCCAAGAGGCTGACGCACATGGCTGACATCAATGGCATCCATAGATTTCTGACTTGAAGTTAGTTAAGAAGACAATGGAGTCATTGTCAGGAGACTGGAGAGCTGAAGGAGAGTGGTTAAGGTGTTAGTCTATCTTGCTTCCTCCCTGTAAGGTCACTGTAGGTCTGCTGCTTACTCTATCAAAAAGGACAACTCATTAAGCAGCTTTTTTCAACAGCCATTTTCTCTAGTAATCAATCAAATTCTTTCTCTTCTTGTCCCTTCAGGCCTAAAGGTGGTATGACATTCCTACCACCTTGACTACTGGAGATGCTAGCTACAGAAATTAATTTTTTTTTCATTGTACATGAAAAAATATTGTGGGGATTCAGGACCTGGCAGATCCTTGTACCCACAATGAAAGATCACTATTGTCTAACTCTGGGACTTTTTCTTTTCTTTACTCTCTCTTTTTGGGAGGGTAGAGGCTTCTACGTGGGGGTGAAAACCATAGATTAAGTGGAATAAAATATCTTGTTAAGAAATCACTTCAGGGTCTTACTTAGTTATTCAAAGTTATGGCCAATGAATAGCCTAATCTTCAGGACTGAGTATGTGATCAAGTTTGCTCTCTAATAAGCCAACCAACTTACTAATTATGAGGAAAGATACTATATCAGAAATAAACTCTGTTGATCAATGCATATGTGTGGGTGGGTGGGTGTATGTGTAGATCATATTTAGAGGAAGTGTTATATGCAAAAATTCAGGAGATATTTAGAATTCAATTGAATAACTAGAATTAGATTAACATGACTTAGTCCAAGTACATGGTTGCATTAACTTTTACTTTGAATACAATGGAATGATAATGTGAAATGGCATAATTTGTGTCAAGGGGCCCTAAAGGGGTACCAGGAGGCCAGGTAGTTGGTGTTATGCATGTCCACATTTACATGCAACACAAACTTTTAGACTGTGCCAACCACAGATGAGTACAATCTGTTGCAGTTCTCAGAATGAAAATTATTTTGCTGAACAGCCAACCTAGCAATCAGCATAGTAAATTATCCTATATAGACTAATGCTAGTTATTTGCCTATGCCAATCACAATTCTTTAAAGACAACTTACATATGCCTAGGGTTTTTGGCTTTATAAACCTTATCTTTCTCCTCTCTAATTAATATTAACCCACGGAAAGAAGGAATTTAATTATTTAACAACATATCTATGACTGAAAATGTGGAATAAAGCTAATGATTCTGACTTGGTCTGTCACATATAGATCTCGAATTCTATAGATACCTAGATGCTGTGGCAGAGTAAACTGCTCTGTGTAACAATGTTGAAATTGAGTGGGCATTATAATGATGCATTCTTAGACCCTAAGTATGGGTTTCCTTTGAGCTGCGAAATGGATCTAAGCCTGACATCATCCAGAGTAAAGAAGTGTCCACTGACTTCTTAGTGATGAGTTCATGTAGAGAATCCATGTGGTTTCAAGAAACAGCCACAGCATAAACTGAACATACTTGTTTATTCCATGACTATCTCCAGAAGTGAACTACGAAATCTTTGGTTGGAGCGAGCTATAATTTGTCAGTCATTTTGTAAGGAGTTAACAGTCTTAATTAAGAGATATCGGACTTCATGTTAATGTGATAGGTCGTAGATACAAGGTATTGCTAAATTTTTAATTATATTTTTTGGAAGAGAGCATACTGCTTTCCTGGAAAAACAAATCAAAAGCTTGAATTTGAGGATTTAGGGGCAAGTATCTAGACAGAAAAAGAGAGTAGTTCAAAAAGGAAAGGAATGGTCCAAAAATATGTTGAGGAACTGAAACTGTATTGAAAAAGTGACCTTTTAATTCTAAGGACAGGAATAATTAGGAAACTATTAAAAAGTATGTCTAATTTTCATATTAAGGTTTTATGCAGCTATATAATATCCTTCTAATTTTGAAATCTTCAAAGCTATCCTTGAGTCATATTTTGAGGAGAGAAGATATTAGAGTGGTGTCTAAGAGGCTGTCATGATATAGATAAAAGACAGAAGTATAAAGGAAAGTGAACATTTAGAATCTTATCATGGACTTTGAGACAAAAATCCTATGAGAAACACTGTTTTGTGTTCATAGCCTAGAGTATTCCCTAGAACTATTGAGACATTTACTGTGTTTTCTATCATATGAGGAGCAAGGGTCAAGCCAATTTTAACTAAATCTTAAATCACTGAATGGTCTTAAGAAGCTGGAGGGTTTGGGGTTATCTGGGAGAAAGACAGATATCAGTTACATTTGTATTATTCACCTTAGAAGTATTTTTCTGTGAAAAATTTTTAAATGGTAAGAGAAAAATTATGTTTCACAAGTTGAGTAGGTGAAAATTGCAGAATATGTTTATTTGCTACTTTATAAGGAGACTAAGTAGATGATGTATAAAGGACTTACAGAGGTTAACTTCAAATATAAGTAGTTAGAAGTCAAATTAAATATTTACATTAAAAATAATTTAAATAATTAACTTGTAGGTCATCCATTCTTATAAATATGCACTGTATCTTTTCAATATACATTGGATATAGAGATGAATATGGAATGGTTCCCATTCTTGAAAAAGTAATTGTACAGAATAAGAAATATATCTATAAGCAAATAATTACAATAAAAAATTCTAAGGTTTGCAGTAATGATGCACATATAGGATTTGTAAAAACCTAGGAAAGAGCAACTAATGCTACATCGAGATGTCAAAGAACCACCCCCATTAGAGCAGGGTCTTGAAAGAGAAGTGGAAATTTCCCAAGCAAGTAGAGAGAAAAACCTTTCGTTCAGAGGGAACTCTGTGTGCCAAGAGAAAAGACTCTTGTAGGACCATGACTCTTCCACGAAGTAGAAAATTATTGAGTATCAGGAGGGAGCAGTGGTGAAAGATGACGTTGGAAAGACAGGCTGAACTAGTTTATATAAGCCTTTGGTGATCAGGCTAGAAGTTTTGACTTTACTTTTGGACCACTGAAGTTAAAGTGGTAAGATGGAAGTGATGTATTACAGAAGTGTATTTCAGCCTAAAGAGTGTTTGAACTTTGTATTGGTCGGCTAAGCCAAAAGAATAAATTGCTCTAAAAAATTCAGTGCTGTAAAGCTGTAGAATTTTATTTTTTGCTCATATAACATGTCTAAGTGGGAATTTAGGTCAGGAGGGCAGCTTTCCTCCAAACTTTCATGTAGAGGCTTAGGCTCTTTCTATCTTTGAGCTCTGCCATCTTCTGAGGTCCAGTTGTTTTCTGCAACCAGTTGGTACAAGCAGGAGAACGTAAAGGAGACACACGTATTGCCCTAAAATATCCAACCAGGAGTAGGCATAGATTATTTTCAGTGATTTGTATTTGGTCATGATATCACACCAATTATAAAGTAGACTAGAGGAAGTATTCTTTATGCATGCCCAGAGTCAAAAGTTATGAGATGCAGCTCAAATTCAAATGTATTACAGACATTTAAATAAAGACATATAGTTTCCTACTAAATATATTGCATGACAACTGTGCTAATTGGTGAGAAAACTAAAACATGGAGTTTTGAAGATAGGTGAATTCAGTAGCAATAAACTAGACAAAGCTTGACATCTCTAACCCTGCTGTACTTAAAAAAAGGAGCATTTTCAGTCAAGTACTTGCTTAAAATTCAGTATATAGATCCTTTAAAACATTTCTTCAAAGAGCCTTTTCATCTAGTGACCTCTGAAGAGGCTCTTGAGGCCTCACGCTAACTTAAAACAAACAGGGCACACTTACAGACTGGGGATGACTCAAGATAGACAAAGGTGATATGATTTCACAAGCAGTGAACAGAATGGGCATATCTTATTTGTGAAAAGTCAGTGTTTTTTAGTTTAACTTGAACGCTTTGTCAAAAAACAGAATCATTTATAGTCCAAAGAAAATATGTGAAATGATGGGAAGAATTTAAAAAGCATAAGGAAGAGTAATATTTCAAAAAAAAATTCAAAATAATGTAGATGGCAGGGGATATAAAATTTTCCTTATCTGAATAGACACAGAGAATAAAATAGTTTTTCCATGGATTCTTCTAGTCATGGAAAATACTTATAAAATAATTCAGCTACCCTAGATATGGGGGACAGACTTAACACTAGCAATCTAAGCAAAATCAGCTCTCTTTTCTTTCTCATCTTTATTTACTTACAGTCATAATATTATCAGCTATCTGTGGTTAGCATCTGTAGCAACCTTCCCTGAGACATTAGTACTTTGGGGAATATGCATTGGTCCCATATTATATGCTATTTAATCTTAAAGTAAAAAAAAAAAAAAATTAAAACACAATTCTACTGTGCAGTAAATTATGTCATTGTTTTAATTCTCCATTTTCTCTCACTTGTCTAACTAGAGTAACTTGTACTTGGCTCGGCTCACTCAACCACACTTTATTCTATATATTGTTGTCAGTAGATATTCTAAACTATAATTCTGATAATTTCATTCCATAGACTACAACTTTCCTGTGGCTCTATATTGCTTGCAGGCTATACTCCTTTGAATGTCATACATGCTCCTTTATTATCCAAACCCTGTTTACTTCAGTTTTATCTCTTACCACTTTCTCATTGTTATATTATGCTTCAGTTATGAAAAAATATTTTCTCAAATAGACCAGATTCTTTTCCACTTTCATAAGATTACATGTGCCTTTGAATGTTCCACCTGATTCTAATCTGCATTAATAACCACTTCACTATTTATTTAAAAGAATCCATTTCCAGGCAACTTTTACTGATCTTCATAATTTGAGTGAGATACCCATTCTTGATACTCCCAGACTACCAAGGAATATCTCTTTAGATGCTGTTAGAAGCACCGATTTACCTATCAATATCCCATATTAACTTTTAAGATTTTTGGAACTGGAATATACCCCTGTGTTCTTCCCTTTCTTGTAACCTCTATGTAGTGTGGTAGACACTGAGATCTTACTTCATGAAAGTAATTGCTGCCCAACCATAAGTAAATAGCCTTCAACTAACACCTTCTTCAGAGTTTGCCTTCACCACAGTGAGCTGCCACACCCAAGGTCATACTTTTCCAAGTGTGGCCTTTTTCCAATGACTCATGAAGTTAGCTGTTGCTGTAAAAATCTGGCCATCTGGCTTAATATGGGATATCTGATGGATCATGTATGTTCCTCCATGGTGATGGCTACAGTTTGTTGGGCCTACAATGTTGTAGGACTTTTTAATCTTCCCAATGTTTCTGTCCCCTCTTTTACAGAGACATTGATCCCTAATTAACAGCCTATATACCAAATTCTATCTTGTTCTTTTCTTATGGAGGATACAGTTGCAACAGTTGTTACCAAGAGGGTCTGAGAAAGCTGGCTATAAGATGGGAGTCTTAGAAATGTATCACTTCTTACCTGGCTGGAACAGAGGATCCTATTACTAGTAATGGTGAATTTAAGAAAGCCCTATCATGAGCTGCAATTCTTAAAATCCTCACCAGTGGTACATTGTAATAGCAAACAGACAGGAGGACCTATACTATTTGGTGCTACTTATCAAGAGTTTGAGAAGTACAGAGAAACAATAACTATAAAGACATTGGAACTGGATGGCTAAATACTACTGATACCAAGAAAAAGATAACGTGAAGCTGCGAACCATTAATAGACAACCGAAAGTTAATTCTGCAAGCCAAAACCCTCCCTGGCAGACTACAAAGAGGTTTTTATCTTCTGTAGCTGAAAAACAGAGAAAGTTGAAGATTAGAACAAGGATTTAATAGTCAGAATGAGTGAACCCCCAAGAAAGGTGGACATGAAACCAAGGCATTGTTTATTATGACAATCATAGGGCCTCAATTAGGATAAATAGGGACCCTGGCATTTATTAAGAAGACATCTGGGAAGATTCCTCAAAACGTTTTGAAATACCTGACTTTATCTGTTCATTTGAGTCTCCTGATTAAGAGTTAGCACTCCAACACAACTGAAGACAATAGAGAAGACTCTTCTCTACAAGACATGTGTCTTCCATTATCTCTGCTTCTGGCTACTTGACTTATAACTAAGATTAAATTGTAACATAGCCTAGTTGAAGACATGCTGGGCCTGATAAGGGTGGGATAGGACTATGTACCAATAGAGCTACAAGTCCTAAACAGGATGTAACAACAGGACAGACTAGATTCTAAGAATGCTTGATCAAGGTAGTTGGAATGTAAAATTGGAATGAGGAAGATTATTGACTTGGGGGTATTATTTGAAGTTACAGGATTTAATAGCCTGGCAAAGATCCTGCAAAAGCTCTGAGAAGCATGAAGGGCTAGCTTATTCTATGTAGAGTTAAACTGCCAGAATTTTTATGGGTGATGTTTTAGGAAAGGATTAAAAGGCTCAATGGAAGACACACCACATAATTATATCCATGAGATGGTCTATGACGCATCATTTACTGAGACCTTAAGGAATATTCTGATGAGAAGGGGGCACTGGCATAACTCGTGGTGGCTCTCCTCTCTCAGTGGGAAATCAGAATTAGAGTAGCTGACGAGAATGGGCATAATAGGATACCCCTCCCCCGCCAAAAGATAAGGAAAACGCTTAACTGCCAAAAGACATGCAGACTAAAATTTCATAATGCGCAACAAGTTTAAATTGCAGATAAGAAGCATTGACCTACACAGAATTATGGAGTAAGTTAATAGAACTTAGTGTCCCTAGGGAAAAAATAAATGGCCAGCCAACAAGAACATTACTCAGTTTGTGCCATCGGAAAAACAAAAATTAAGGATAGATGACCCCAAAAAGGTCATAAACTCTTACAAATTTTCAGACATACAAACCACTGCCTGAAATTACCGCTGGGCCTGCAGGAAAAAGATAGGATCCTGCAACATACAGAAAGTACTTTGATAATAATTCTATAAGTGTTTCCCCTTACAGTCATCTACTTAGATAAATATACACTGGCGAATAAGGAATATGCAAACACATTGATGAAATTTAGATAAAATGTTGACATTAATACTTATTAATCTGATAATCATTGTGGCTCTCTCCTTATCCCTGCCTGCCTTGCTGTGAGAGTGGGAGCATGTGATGGCCAGATAAAAAATAGAGTGTTTTTTTAGGATCCAGAGTATTCTAATTCCAATGAGTCTACAGACCTATCCAATTTTAATTTTCCTGTTCCCCAAATGTAAAATTGGAATTGGCATGCATAAGAGATTGACTGAGCCACACATTGGGTCCTAGGCCTGCAGGGCAACAGCTTGCCAGATAGCAATCATTAAAACTACCCCCAGCCAAGATAATAATTCAAAAATAATATCACATCCCAGAGGGATGAGGAGAATTAACTCCATCCTTAAGGATCTAAAGTATACAGGAACAATGGTTTCCATTTAATTCAACAGCGAAATTGGGTCATTTGGGCAAAAAGTGATTGGCTCACTGGAGGTCTTGGTAAGACATGCATTCTGACAGATGAGGATAGATTCTACAAAGATTCAGGGGTCTTCTACTTCAGTAAAATTTTTAGAGATTTAGTGATCAGTGGCATGCTAGAACATCTGTTTTAAAGTAAAAGACAAACAATAGCAGCTTGGACTCTAACCACAATAAAAGGAATATATTACCTGGTAGGTCTCTTCAGGTTCTAGAGGGGTATACTCCACATCTGAGAATACTGTCCAGGCCCATAGACTGTGTTACACAAAATTATCTATCTTGAGGGAGGCCTAGACTAGGAAAGGGCTCTGCAGTGAATGTGGTCTGTAGCATAGGTAAATCTCCCATAAAGCTGACAGATTTTATGGTATAGAGGTGGTAGTGGTCATAGGTTAAAATGTTTCATGGAACTGTGGAAGGTCCTAGAGGGAGAATCACAATAAAGGACGCTGGGGTTCTGAAACAAGGCCATGTAATCTGCAACGTGAATTACAAGCCTTTTGATAAAAAATTCCTGGCATGTTTCTATTGGAGAAAGTGTGCCTAATGATGGAACAGCAAAGGACTCTGACACTGAACAATCTCATGAGCTGGGTCATGTCTGATGTGCCAAATCTTAAGATTTCCAGATCCATTCAACAGCAAATTGCGATTAGGTATGAATAGAACTGGAGGTCACAAGCAAGCTGCATGAGCAAATAGCCCAGATGCACATATTATCTGCTGCTGTTGCACTAATGCTCCACTCCCAGGTCACACCTCTGGAGTATCAGGGACCCTGATTGAATGGATATTGAGGAAGTAAAAACTAAAGCTTTTTGAAATGGATGTGCCAAAAAGGATGACATTTTCACTACAGCTTTCTATAAGCATGAACTATTTTGTTATGAAGAAAGAAAAATGGCCTCAGTTTAGAATACACACGGTCTTAGGGTCAGTGACAAATGGTCTGGCTGATTGATCAGAACACTGAGAAAATAAAGTTTAGAATGGGTCCATGGTATGTAAATATAGTAAACATAAAAGTGTGGGCACAAAGTGTAAACTTTTGTATTGATGCACATCATAAAGCATGCATTATAGAAAGACACAGCTAGTTGATATCAAGCATCTTCAGTTACCAGCCACACTAGTGTTGGCATGTTGGGTACATAAACAGAATGGTCACATTGGAAGAGATGGAGATTACTCATGAAACAAACTACCTGAGTTCCCACTTACAGAGATTCATTAATACACTTCTGATACTGAATGTTTAATCTCACAGCAATAGTAATGCTTACTTCCTGATGTGACGCTATGACACTATGATACTATATTTCAATGAGGGCAATTGGTCACTTCTTGGAAAATTATACAATAGAGTCATTTGATCTTGAAAGAGCCAAATATTTGTTCTAACAGAAAGAGAGAAATACTGAGAGTATGGCTTTTCCCAATGGCTGGGCCTCAGACTGCACCATGATCTGAGGACTTGTGGACTGGTTGATTCATTGGCATTTAATCCCATGCAATACTGTACAAAACCACAGGAACAAATTTATAGCAAAGGAAGTATGGGAATGAGCCAAGTTACATGGGATCTACTGGTTATATCAAATAAAATATAATCCATTTTTTGTCAGCCTGATACAGCACTGGTATGGTCTGAATGTACAGTTCAGCTTGAAGATGGTATTATATAAGGATTAGGCACCATCCTTAGGATGCAGTATACATGTTGAATAAAAATCTTGATATGCTGCTGTGTCCCCAAGAGGAAGAATCCTTGAATCTCTACAATTCTGTCTCTGTGGTGCTAGGGTCCCAGATCTCCACAATTGGTATACTGTCAACAGAGAATTCAGTAAAAGTCATATTGACCACTCAGATGAGCTATTATATTACAGCGCTCCTTGCAGAATTATTCTGCAACACAGTTGCAGGCTAGAGATGTTGATGTCTAAGAAATATCTTACATGCCAAATTCCATCTCAACCTCTGCTTGTAGAAAACTCAACTGGCAACAAGCTGTGTTAAAATATAATTGCAATACCACATATGAAATGTATATCAAAGCTTTCTTTAGAGATATATTTTATGGACATATCACAGTTGATAACTTCTTTAACTTTTACAATAATTCCCTGTTTGGAGCTTTCCTAGTCTGATAAAAAGCAGGACAAGTAGCAGTTTAGGGCATTTAAAAAGAATAGTGACACAAATATGTCATATTTCTAGAGATGATACATAACTAGCTTCTACTAAGTTTTTACTTGACTATCCATGAAAATCTAATTTATGCTATTTATGTATTATTTACTACTTAATACATTAATAGCATATCAGGAAGATGAGAAATGATGGAATACCATTTCATCAAAATTGCTCTATAGGGGATGAAAAGGAAGAGGAAAGGGAGGAGAAGAGAAAAGATAATATGTAAATGAAAACGTATTTGAATGAAAAATCAAACATCCATACACTTCTGATATTTACTATTCTTTGCATCTCTGTGAAGAATCGGGAAGAACCTGAAGTTGCTGGAGAAAATTAATATTTCTTACATTCCAGGTTACATTTCAAGTTCACTCTAACATTAATCATTCGCCAATGTTAGCGTTTGTCATTTATTTTTTTATCAAAAATCCAAACAATGCAAACCTGTACCTTCTCTAACATAAACATGTTTGTTTTTTAAAATTATCATTTCAACAATAAACTCTGTAATATAGATGATAAAATCTAGAGTTTAGAAGTTGAGGATTATATAACCAGGAGAACTGTACTAAAAAGTGTCAGATTTTCATAAGGCGTCTTTCTGTGAAGATATAGATTCATCTGTAAAGCATGTGCACTAAGCAGTAAGAAAGCAAAATATCAAAAAGGCAGCCGTCTCTTTAAACCCGGTTGTTGCACTGTGGAGGCATTCTCTGAATAGCAGGAAAGTTAAAAAAACAAAAACAAAAAAAACCCTGCTACAATGAACATTTGAAAGGTGATCCCATGTAGGGTTTGAATATGATTATTCTCAATTGATTATTTATAATTATGTCCTTAAAAGGTTAGAGAAATTAGGCTTAGGGCATTTAAGTAACTTACCTAAATTCTCAGAGCTATACACTAGAAAAGGTGTAAGTAACTCTTATCTGTGGCTCTGCTAAACCAGGTTAACATGTAAACATATCCACGAACGAAGAGTTCTCCAAAGGTGGTGGAGAATGGAGAAGACAAAAAATCATCTCCCAAACAAGTAGCAGCGAGTAAAACCTTTATGCCAACATCTACGTCAGGGTCTACGTCACGTCACGTCACGTCAGGTCTCCTCACGTCAGGCCTACGTTAAGTCACATCGCGTCAGGTCTACAGCACTTCAGCTCGGGTCAGGTCCACCTCATGTCGCGGCAGGCCTAAGTCATGTCAAGTCAGGTCCATTTCAGGTGATGTCACATCACATTTGTCTACCTCCAGTCTAGGACAAGTAAGGCCTAAGTTGTGTACGTAGAGTTTACTGGTATTTCTTTATATATATAGGCATACCTGTTTTATTGCACTTAACTTTTTTGTGCTTCACAGATATTGCTTTTTTTTACACATTGAAGGCAAGAGCCTCCACTAGCAAAAAGATTATGACTCTCTTTATTGTGATACTGGCTTTATTGCAGTGGTCTGGAACCAGACTTGCAATATCTTTGAGGTATGCCTGTATCTGCACCTATGAAGATATGGACGTATATAGTGTCTCACTGATTCTGAGGGAGATACTTATTTAAGACAATTTGTAGAAAGCATTTTCAGAGAAAAAATATTGTTAGGAGAATAGCGCCTTCCAACTATATCACACATACTTAAATTTTGTAATAGTAGAAAGAGAAAGAGCTAGGAAATATGATATCAAGTTTGAAATTCACAGTCCTGAAGCAGACTGAACTTGGATCAACTGGCAAGTTTGAGAGCCTTCTTCAGTAAGTATAATGACCATAATATCAGGTAAAAGAGTAATTGTTTGTCACTGTGGGAAATAGAAATACACACTGTTCTGCACAGGTCAGACAGACCAGCTAAGGACAGGATGAAATCTGGGTGGAATTGGGATGATCTATTCTCTGGCCCTTTGACTAGTACATTCATATAGGATGCCTGCTTGTAAGCACCAGAGCCATACTTAGTTATATCCTGGAAACTTGCATAATTTGGTGTGTGTGTGTGTGTGTGTTTACTCTAGCAAACAGATTTATAAAGAAGGATGCTGATTTCCCTTTTTCCTTCCTAATCCTTGTGTTTATTTATAACAGCTTGGATTACAAAATCTGTTTTGTGCTAAGTGTTATGAAGTAACTAAAAAACCTTGAAGAAACCACAGTCCTCATTAATCACCTTCTTAGGACTTATATTTTTGAACATAGAGGATAAATAAACCTTCCAGCAACATAGTATCTGAAAATGCATTTTTTTGTTGCCGTGATTGGCTTGAAAGTGACCAAGCTAATGATGATAATGATAACAGTTGATATTATTAGTTAAAATATCTTTTTTATTTATTTTTAAGATCTTAAAATAATTTTATATGGTATTACCTTATATTTAAGATGGGGGAATAGATTCAGCAAGGATAAGTGATTTTCTCAGACTTATGTATTCTATTGCAGCATACTGACTTTCTCTCTAAATAAAAACTAATTAGCAGAATATATACTCTTTTCATCATGGCACAATAATCTAGAAAGAACAAATGCTTCTTATAGTATCAGACTCATATTTGAGTGAAGGGGAGCTACTGTAAATAAAAAAAACAAACCTTCAGTTCACTTTGGAGACGGCTGGTGTAAGTCAAGAGCTGTATGGTATATGTCTTCAGGCCTGAAATAGCCTCCGATACTGCTCAACTAACTTGTAGCGTGTCTTGCAGCTCAGGCTGCTATTTGGAAACCACTGAGAGTGCAGTCCTGCTGCCTTTGCATTTCTTGTATGTTCACACAACTCCCATTAACATTGCTCAAAGTTCAGGATACCAGGAACTAAGGGCAGTTTTTCTTCTGCTTCCTCAATTCTCAATAGCTTTGTAGTTATACACATTTAGCAGCACTTTCTGAAGAAGAACTGAGTATTTTGCACAGAAATAAGAAAGCTGCAGGGAAGCCCTGCTTATTGCAGGGAATCTCTGTGTGCAGAGCCATGTGACTTGTGGCTCTGGTAGAGCACCAGCTGCTTGGAACCACCTCAGGGCTATAGACTGCGTGTACACCTGATTGGCTGTATGACAGCAATGTCTTCCAGCCGAGCAATTTCTGTTCCAGTAGTCACCAGATGCAATTAGCAGAGTCAGAAGGAAGCAACTTAAAATCTTCCAAAATAGGTCAGTAACCTCATTTTCTGCCGTTTGGTAATCACAGGATATATCTTTAGAGCAATAAAATTCCTATGAAATTATACTAAAGTACCCCTTCACTCCTAAGTTTTGCCATAGTTCCTCACTTTGTTAATGTATTATATAAAATAGATCTCATGTAAAAGAGGAGTCATTTCCAATTGAGATCTGTCTCTACATACAACTTACAAAAATCATAAGTTCCCTTGGTAAATTAATAATTGCAAGAGCTCAGAGTATTAACAACAGCTTGTAGGTTACAATATGCACATGCATTTCCTATTTCTTCAGCTTGCATTTTACCCCAATAATTTTCCTATGAATAACAATCCATAGATTGATTTTCTTAGATAAATAAGTCATATTAAATACACTGTGTTGATATTTAACAGGGAACAAAGTGTCACCATTTAACATCACTCTAAAGCAAAACGTTGCCACTTATTTTTATGATGAATGTTCTGCCTTTGAGATTTGAACTGATACCTGAATTCAAAATGTTTTTCCCCTGAATTTTCGACATGCAAATGTCAAAATTTTAATGACTAAAATATAAGTTCTGTTTTGAATTGGAAGCACTTGAAGTTCTTTTCAAACCTTGATGCACAAATTAAGAGATGAGTAATAGGTTAAAGTAGAAGAAAAGTGGGGAGAGTACAGGTGTGCTTTTCTTCACATCTCCAGAAAAACTGCAGTTTTTCTTTACTGATCCTTTGTTTTACTTTCTTTTTTGTAGTAGCGCAACATATGTTACGGCTAATCATATATAAGCCACTGGGAAAATAAATGCTGTCACAATAATTAATGGTTTAACTCACTCTGAGTATTTTCGATATTAATGACCAAAATGAGACTTTTGTATTAGTAGAACAGGAGCATACGTTGCTTATTGCATTTTGTCTCTAAGAAATAAAAATGGCGAGCCTGCTCATTCTTCACAGGTTTTGGGTAGTGTCTTGATTAGAAGCAGGCCAGAGAAATGCAGTCAACATCCTGGGTTACAGTATGAATTGGTACAATGTGCTGCCATTCCATTAGCCTTCAAACCATACCTTTTCTGCTTGTATTCTCAAGATGATTTAGGATAGTATAAGAGATTTCATATATAAAGAATAAATGTTCTTAATCAAACAAGCAAGCAAACAAACAAAATTTGAATAACAAAGCAACCTTTGCCTATGTTTCTGGGGTTGTATCAATAGACCTTTTCAAAAAGATTCAACATCAAATCCAAATGTTCTTTTCTGATAGTAAAAGGATATATTGTTATTTGAATCCGCTTTCTGTTCATAAGCCTTATAGAATGGTTATCTAACAGTATAAAAAAATGTTTTTACTCTCCACATATATGTAAACTATGGCTTACTCGTTATGGACTTTTTTTTGTCCATTTTATTATTTAGAATTTGTTGTTGTTGTTTCATATTAAAATAGGGTTCTAATGTTTTAAATTAGCCACAGGGATATATGGATATTTTTATGACCACATTAAATACCAGAACTGGAAAAGGCACGTGAAAAATCTCAGTTCCATCAGTCATTTTTAGTCCTTTATGGAATAAACTAGTTTATAAAAGTAGTATTTAGTCATTGATATCTGCCTATTTATTCTTGTTTCAAGGCAGACTATTATGGGTTTTTTATTGATAATATGATACTTTGAAATGCATTAAATGTTTATCTAAAAACTTTCAACTAAATATATATTTTTTTCAGTATATTCACTGTAATATTGGCATCATGTTGACTGTTAAGGCCACTTAACTTATGAATAATTTTTTCCCTGACCAAATCAGCATTAGGTAGTTGTACATTTATAAACAAAGGCAAATTTAATTTTTATAAGCCTTTTTAACAGACACTAACATATTCTACAGTCATATATAAGAAAACTACTTTCCTAAATATTAACCTTCTACCTAAACACATGTCGAAAGTACTACGAGTTACCATGTATAAATTGGTATAGTTATAAAATTATTATTATGATGATGATTTCTATCACTAATCATCAAAATCATCAGCAAATGAACAAAGAAATATGATAGATAAATAATATTTTGCATGTGTGGGAATATCAACATTTGATTTACGACAATATATAATTTATGTACACAGATACTGTGTGGCTACTATATTCCAGGATTCACATACATTTACCACTTTACTCAAACCATCTTAGAGGCATTTATTATTTTCCTTATATGGATGAGTGAGTAAGGACTCATACATGTAAAATGACTTGCTCAAGCCCACACATCTAAATTGTATTGGCTGGAATTATTATCCTTGGGTTCCTACTAACCTTGCAATCTTTTATACTCTTTTCATCCTAATGTTTTTAAACTGCTTTTAAATTTTATTATAAGAAAGAAGCAATATTTTAAAACATTTGAAATATTTCAAATAAATCCAAGATATAAGACTGTCACTTCTGTACATACATATGATTAGCCATAAATATGTTACATTGCTTAAGCATCATATCACTACTTTATATCATTTAGATCATTTTAATAATAGTAGGCGTACATTATCTGTAATAGTAGTGAAATAGTAGAGAGTGAGAGAAAAGAGATTTTGAGAAAACATAATAGACAAAAGAGTGTTTGAACTTGCACACATCATTCAGCCAATAAGACAAAATTCCTACCTAAAAATGCCTTCCATTGCAGAAATAGGCCCAGAACAAAGCAATGTACAATAAGTATTAGTTAATTTTACTGTTATTATTATTGGGAAGGTAATATTAAATAAAAAATGATGAATGCAGCAAAAATAAACAATAGCGAAAAAAAACCCAGTACCTGGGGAAAGAAATAGTGGCAAACTGAAGAGTGTCACTGAGCTATCACTGCAATTAGTATAATAACCTTGAAGCCATGAAATAATCTGTTTAGAATAATCATATATGAACTAGGACTTATGTTCACTGCTGTTACATATTGACTAGTATGAATATATTTGAGTCCCAGGAAAGTAGGATTAAAACCCAAAATGTCCACTTTATAAAAATATAAGTAGCATGCAAAAATGGATGGATAGAGTGTATGTAAATTCAGGCTTGATACAAGTATGCTCATGTTAAATGTTACATCAAAATGTTTTCCATTTAGTGAGTTGTTATCCCAAATTAATACTTTATTTAGAAGTCTGATTTAAAATTTTCCATTCAATCATTGTTGCTAATATAGGTACTAAAATCCATCACAAGTGTCTTAAGAGGAACTGTGTTACTTGAAGTCAGTCATTTAAAGTTCTCTTACATAATGTCACCTGACATTGAAATACTCACTTGTATACATAGATCTTTAAATTTTTATATTTGTTTACTGGAAAAATAACATCATCTATATTATTAACCTCTGCATATTTTTATACTTATGAAGATATAACTTTCACTGGAATGTTTGAATTATTAGCTAATCTTGCAATATGATGCCTAAGAATTTTTGCTTAATTATATGCCAAATGGTACTAGATGGATAGTTACAATTTCTGGAGAATGATATTAAGAATTGAATGTACACTCTAAAGCAGTCATTCTTTCTTTAAAGTTATCAAAGCCAGTAGTACTTTCCCCATATACTGTTCTGGTATAGTTTAAGCCACTCACCATGATTAATTTCTCAAATACTTATTTAACTTGGAGGTCAGGACCCTTCCTTCAATGTTTATCTGCAAGCCTAGAAGCACAGAAAGAAATAAATGCTATCTCTGGCCCTGAAGTTGTAAGCAACCATAATGAACTCAATTCTTATTTGAAAAATTAAGTTCAGAAGTTTCACTTGTTTACGCATGGTGGTCTCTCTATATAATTTCACTTTTACTTAAATGCAATCTATATATTTGAAACTACTATCTCAATTTTATTTATGATTTCTTGAACCCTAGAGAAGGCCTCAGCTCACAAAACTATCAAGTGATATATTCAGCCATAAGTTAAACAAACAGACTAACTAACAAAATAACTCGATAATCAGTGGCCACATCACAAGTGAAATGACCTATATGAGTAATCAGAGATACGAGTTTCCAAGATTTGTTCAGTAGGTCATTAATATTATGAAGTTCGTATTCTCTTTCTTTTTGCTCAGCCATTATTTTATGTGTTGGCTTTGGTTCTCTGTGCCAATGGATACAATGTGATTTCAGCAGCTCTAAGCATTATATAACCAATCAATAAAGAAAGAATAGGAAAAAGAACTACCAGTAAGATATCAACCTATTACATTTTATTTAAATCAGAAATAAATTTCACATAAGTCCTTAGCGAATTCGCTGACATGTCCTTATACCTCACTGATGAAAGCTAAATCACATGTCATCTCAATCTCAATGGAGTTTGGGAAATTAGTTATTTGTCTTTTTTTTTTTTTTCAAGTTTACAGCACAATGTTAGGCATTATAAGATTTATGAAGTGATCCTCCCCAGTTACTCTAGTACCCACCATCACTATACCCAGCTGTTACAATATTATTGCCTATATTCTCTATGCTGTACTCCACATTTCCGTGACTGTTTTGTAACTACTAATTTGTATTTCATCATCACTTCATCTTTTTCATTCTGCTCCTTACCCAACCTCCCTTCTAGCAATCACCAGCTTGTTCTCTATATCTGTGAGTCCATTTCATTAATTTATTGAAATGACTGTTTTTACCCCATTGTATTTTCTTGCCTTCTTTGTCAGATATTAAATGAGCATATAGGTGTAGATTTATTTCTGGGCTTTCTATTCTGTTTCATTGAGTCATGTATCTGTTTTTATGCCAGTACCATGCAGTTTTGATTGCTATAGCTTTGTAGTACAGTTTGGTATTAGATAGTGTGGCACCTCCAACTTTGTTCTTCATTCTCAAGATTGCCATGGCTATATTGGATCTTTTATGGTTCTCTATAAATTTTTGGTTCATTTTTTTTCTAGTTCTCTAAAAAATGCCATTGGTGTTTTGATAGAGATTGCATTAAATCTATAGATTTCTTTGGGTACCATGGACATCTTAATGATGTTAATTCTTTCTATCTAGGAGCATGATATATGCTTCTCTTTATTTGTATCTTTTCAATTTCTTTTATCAATGACATAATTTTCCAAGGACAGGTCTTTTATCTCGTTGACTACATTGATTGCTAGATATTTTATTGTTTTTGATGCAATTGTAAATGAGAGTGTGCTTTTAATTTTTTCTGATAGCACAGCATTGGTGACTTCTGAATATTAATTTTGTATCCTGCTACTTTACTGAATTCATTTATCAGTTCTAACAGTTTTGGGATGGAATCTTTAGGTTCTCTCCATACAGTATAATGTTATTTATAAATAATGAAAATTTTACTTCTTCCTTTACAATTTGGATGGCTTCGATTTTTTTTTTTTTGTCTGATCTTGTTGGCTAGAACTTCCAATACTATGTTGAGTAAACATGATGAAAGTGAACATCCTTGTCTTGTTCCTGATCTTAAGGAAAACACTTTTAGCCTTTCCCCATTGGATATGATGTTAGCTGTAGATTTGTCATATATGACCTTTATCATGTCAAGGTATGTTCCTTCTGTTTCCACTTTGCTGAGAGTTTTTGCTAGATTTTGTCAAATGCTTTTTCTGTATCTATTGATATGACTATATGATTTTTATCTTTAAGTTGGTTAATGTGTTTTATCACATTGATTTTTTTTTCACATTAATTGATTTGTGGATATTGTACCAACCTTGTATCCCAAGAATAAATCGAACTTGATCACAATGTATGATATTTTAATGTATTGCTGAATTCACTTTGCTAATATTTTGTTGAGAATTTTTGCATCTATTTTCATCAGAGATATTGGTCTATAATTTTCTTTTTTGGTAATATCTTTGTCTGGTTTTGGAATCAGGGTAATGCTAGCCTCATAAAATAAATTTGGAAGCCTTCTTTCTTTTTGAATTTTTTGGAATAGTTTGAGAAGAATAGGTGTTAATTCTTTTTTTGAATGTTTGGTAAAATTAACTTATGAAGCAATCTAATCCAGGACTTTTGTTTTTTGAGAGTTTTTGATTACTGATTCAATTTCGTTGGTAGAAATTGGCCAGCTTAGATTTTCTGTTTCTGCTTGACTCAGTCTTGAGAGATTATATGTTTCTGGGAATGTATCCATTGCTTCCAGATTGTTCAATTTGAGGCATATAATTGCATGTAGTATTTTCTTATAATCCTTTGTATTTCTGTGGAGTTTGTTGTCACTTCTCTTTCATTTCTGATTTTATTTAATTGAGTCCTCTTTTTTTTTCTCAAAGAATCTGGTTAAAAGTCCATCAATTTTGTTTATCCTTTTAAAGAACCAGCTCTTGGTTTCATTTATTCCAATAGATTTTATTTCATTTATTTCCACTCTGATCTTTATTATTTTCTTCCTTCTACTCATTTTGGGTTTTGTTTGCTCTTCTATTTTGACTTCTCTTAAATATGAGAGAAGGTGAGATTGTTCATTTGAGATTTCTCTTCTTTCTTGAGGTAGGTCTGTATTGCTATAAATTTCCCTCTTAGGAGTGCTTTTGTTGTGTTCCATTGATTTTGAGTCATTGTATTTTCATTTTGATTTATCTCTAGGTATCTTTTGATTTCTTCTTTGATCTCATTGTTAACCTATTCATTGTTTAGTAGAGTGTTATTTTATCCTCCATGTGTCTGTGTATTTTCCAGTTTTTTTCTTGTAGTTGATTTCTAGTTTCATACCATTTCTAGTTTCATACCATTAGAGATGATGGTTGATATGATTTCAATCTTCTTAAATGTATTAAGACTTGTTTTGTGTCCTAACTTGTGGTCTATCCTAGAAAATATTCCATGTGCACTTGAGAAGTGCATATTTTGCCACTTTGGAGTGAAATATTCTGAAAATATAAATTGACTTCATCTAGCCTAGTGTGTCATTTAAGGCTGCTGTTTCCTTGTTGATTTTCTGTCTGGAAGATCTGTCCATTGATGTCAGTGGGGTGTTAATGTCTCCTACTATGAGTGTTTTATTGTCGATCTCTCTTTATGTTGGTCAATATTTGCTCACTCGCTTTCTCTCTACTTCTCTTATATATATATATATATATATATATATATATATGCTCCTTTGCTGAGTGTATATATGTTTACTAGGGTTATGTCCTCTTGTTGTAGTGATCCCTTTATCGTTATGTAATGCCCTTCTTTGTTTTTTATTATAGCCTTTATTTTAAAGCTTATTTTGTCTGATATAAGTATTGCTACCTGAGCTTTTTTTCCCATTTCATTTGTATGAAAGATCTTTTTTCATCCCTTTAAGTTTTTGTGTGTCGTTTGGTCTGAAGTGGGTCTCTTATAGACAGCACATGTATAAGTTTCATTTTCATATCCATTCAGCTATGCTATTTCTTTTGATTGGGGCATTTAATTCATTTACATTTAAAGTGGTTATTGATAGATACTTTTTTGCCATTTTATTACTAATATTTATGTTTTTTATTTGTTTGGTTTTTCCCCTTCTTTTTAAAAAAAGTCTCTTTAACATTTCTTGTAATACTGGCTTGTTCGTGATGAATTCCTTAAGTTTTTTTCTATTTGGAAAGATTTTTATCTCACCTTTGATATTAATTGATAGCCTTTCTGGGTAAAGTAGTCTTGAATAGAGTTTCTTACTTTTCCTTACTTCGAATATTTCATGCCAGTCCCTTTTGGCCTATAAAGTTTCTGTTTAATCAGCTGGCATTCTTATAGGAGTATTTTATGAGTAACTAACTGCCTTTCACTTATTGCTTTTTGGATTCTCTTTTTGTCTTTAACTTTTGGCATTTTAATTATGATATGTCTTTGTTTGGGCCTGTTTGGGTCCCTCTTGTTTGGAACTGTGTGTTTCCTAGACTCGTATGTCTATTTCCTTCACCAGGTTAGGGAAGTTTTCTGTCACTGTTTCTTCAAATAGGTTTTTAATACCTTGTTATCGCTCTTCTCCTGATATTCTTATGATATGTGTTGGTATGTTTGATGTTGTCCCAGAGGTCTCTTAAACTTTTCTTATTTTTTTTATTCTTTTTTTTCTTTTTGCTCTTTCAGTTGGGTGTTTCCTGCTACCTTGTCTTCTACTCGCTGATTCAGTTCTCTCCATCAGTTCTCTGCTTCATCTAATCTGCCGTTGATTCCCTCTAAGGTATTCTTCATTTCAGTTATTGTATTCTTCATTTTTGATTAGTTCTGTTTTATGGTTTCTGTGTCCTTTTTTACCTTATTATCTCCCTATTGGAATCCTCACTGAGATCTTCTGTTCTCCCCGTTAGTTCATTGAGCATCCTTATCACCAGTATTTGAACTCTTTATTGCATAGATTGCTTACCTCTATTTTGTTTATTTATTTTTTTTCCTGGAGTTTTCTCCTGTTTTCATTTGCAGCATGTTTCTTCATTTTCTTATTTTAATTGCCTCACAGTGTTTGTTTTAATGTATTAGGTAGGTTTGTTACATCTCCCAGTCTTGGCCAAGTTTCTTATGTAGTAAATGCCCTATGTGGTCTCCCTGATCACATGAGCTCCAAGAGTGTTCCTTTTACGAGTTGTTTATGTTTTCCTGTTGTAGTTAACTAAGCCTTGATTGCTGTTAGCGCATCAGTGGATTGGTTTGACTCTCAGGCTGACTGGGTATGAGAATTGGCCACACCCACAGGGTATGACTTGCTATGTGGGGGATGACCATAGCAGGCTCCTGTACCTTTTGAGACCACCCTTTGGGTGTGCCACTTGTGGGGCTACTTAGGTGGTGCTCTGTTATGTTCTGACACCAATCTCTAGAAGTGTTGCTTCTTGGCAGGAGCACCTGTGCAGTCCAAGGTCAGCCATTTCTTTTGGTCACTTGGGGAACTACAAAGCAATCCATGGGTGTTCCCTGCCTGTGCTGGATTAGGTGGCAGTGAGAGACCATGCTGCGAACTGTGGCTGGTTGTCCCCAGTACTGGGCCTAGGGCAGTTTAGCAAAAGGTCTAGGGCACCCCAAGTCTGGTGGCTGCCCACAAGACTTAATAGTTCAAAGAGCCTTTGGTTGGTACTTGAATTAGGTAGGGCAAGGACTCTTGGAATAACTCAGGTAAAGTGAATAGATTTCACTAAACAATGCAGATTCAGGTTTGGTGCCAGTGCTGAGCCTATGGCCATCAACAAGAGTCTCAGATCTCATGGAGGCCAGGCACTTCTCATCGCAGGCCCGCAAACCGTCAAGGTTTTTTGAAGTGATATTGTAGCTGGTGTTGGCTGCCTACCAACAAAAGTTTCTCCTGAGAGGCACTGGCCTCTCGAGTGGAGGACTGTTGATTGCTGTCAAATGTGCCCTCTGCCGAGAGCGCAGGGTGGGTTTGGTTGCTGCACAAAGAGTCTACCAGGGGTAATTTGTGAGATGGGTGGGGCAGGTCTCAGGGAGCCTGAGTGGAGCCAGCCAGTCTCATCAGAACAATGCAGATGGAGATTTGGTATTAGTTCTGAGCCTTTGGCCTCTCAAAAGTTTCAGATCACAAAGAGGCCAGCTGCTGCTTGTCTCAGGCCCACAGACCCCCATGATTCATTTATGAGATACTGCGACTCAGGCTGGCGCTGGTTGCCCACCACCGAAAGTCTCTTCCGGGCTGCACCGGCTGCATGCAGGGTACATGAGCTGAAGGCTGTTAATTGCTGTCAAATGCACCCACTCTCAGAGAAGGCAGAGTAGGGCTGGTTGCCAAGCAGTGCCTTGGGTAAATTACGGGTTTGATAGGGTGGGATCTCAGAGAGACACAGAGTAAAGTGTGCCAATCTCACTGAGCTAATGCAGATTCAGAATTGGCTGTGTGGGGGGAGGGTTAAAAATAGGCAAGATGGTGCCCGTCTATAAACCGCACCTGAGGAGGGCTGGCAAAAGAACAATAGCAGCTATCCCTACAGCCCTTGCGGCATGCTATACAACTCAATCTTTCCCTGTATGTCTCCTGTGCTTCTGGAGCTGCTAACTCTCCAAGAGAGCCCGGGGTGAATGTCTGCATGTAAGTCTATGCATGGACCCTTTAAAGGGGATGTCTGAGTTTTCAGATTCCTTCCATCTCACCCAGATTGTCAGTATCCCCACTGATTTTTCCAATCATATTTTGTGAGAACTCTTTCTAGGACTGGAATCCTGCTCTGGGGAGCCCTTGTGTGTGGCTAGGGCCCTTCACTCCTTCGTGGGGACCTCTGTAGCCACAATATCTCTCTTGGTGTTCAACAGCCGTGTGTTCCACCTCTTCACCCCTCCTACCCCTTTTAATGTGGCTTTTTCTTCATATCTTCGATTATATATAACATGTTCTTCTAGTTTTCAGGTGATTTTCCAACTTGATTATTTTATAATTTGGTCATAATTTTAATGTGGTCATGGGAGGAGATGAACCCCATATTTATATAGCCCACCATCTTGATCCTTCTCCAGTTATTTGTCTTTTCTCACTTCTGAAGTGGGTAGGTGCATGAGGGAGAAAAGGGAGTCAGAATATTTTTTAAATACCTTGGTTTTTATAACATCAAACTTGACCCAAGGTAATATTCACAAGATATGAAGTTCTCTAACATATGTTAGGATAATTTCCTAATTATAATATGAGGATCACACAATAGGTGCTTCATATTGTTATTCCAATGATTCAATGAGTTTCAAAGGTGTTCTTTGTTTTCTTTCTACTAAGAAAAGCGGGAAGACTTTAGACTCAGTCATATAATGACACATTTATACTATCAAGGTTTAATGATATAATCTGTCAGGGTTTAAACAGATATTTTAACTAAAATATAGACTACTAGATGAAATTATGCTTAAAACCTTTTTGGAGAGACTAGAAGACTGGAAGTTAGTAAAGCTAAAACTGGAGAATAGATTTCAAGAACTAATACTGTAACTAGCAATTAGAGATAAGAAAGTTACCATTGTTTCTCTCATTGCTATTGTTTTCACAGTTAGCTTTTATATGCACAAAACTTGGGACTAAAAAAATAAGGACAGCAAACACTATTTTTACCATTATACTGTCCTTTATCTTTAACTTTGATTGCAGACTCTAACTACACACCCATTTCTGTAACCTCCTTCATTATCACCAACAGCAGCTAGAGGATGTTTTATGCTTCAATATCTCAAGCCACAGTTTCTTGTTGAATTGGTATGCCAGATGCAAGAGAGTCTGGGAAATTATTATTTTTTCTTCTTCCTTAGTTCTGAGATACTGAAAAGTACATAGAAATTGTTCATCTGAAGGCCATAGTCCAGAATAAATGGAATCAGTTTTAGGATCAAGACAAGCACAATTTATTAAGGGAAAGTCAATGAAGAAATAAAATTGGGTTTTCACTCTATGTATATCTCCCAAGGAATCTGTTATGAGTTGCTCAAATCTAATTGGTAGTGAAGATTATTTCCTGCAATTCTCTGGTTTATTATACAGATATTAAAAGGCCAATAAGCATTTTTGCCATTATATAAACAATTTAATAATAGTACATTTTTTTCCTGTGGTACATGAAAGTATTATAAAGTTTTATTAAAATAACCTGTCATTTATCAAAATGATAGTTTACATATAACAAGTGTTTCCACTTATACAAAATGATTTCATATGTTTTTAACTCAGTTGTTACATTGCACCTCTAGTTATTCCTATGAATGATGTTGAAAGATACTTCTGTTCATTTTTATGTAGTTAGGTGACTAATATTTGTTCTGCTTTGATGTTTCAGCATTAATTTTTGCATTATTAGAGATTCAAACTTCCTGGACAACTAATGCAAAGCACCTTTTTAAAATGAGACAGCCATATAAAATTCTAAATATTCCCCAAACTTTTATGAAATTTGAAGGATTAGGTCTGTCAGTGAGCATTGTTGTACATTTTTCTTTTGAGGAAATGAGAGTAGAAGTATACAAAAGAAAACATGATTAAGAGAGGACGATAGAAATATGTTAATTGAAATCCTTGATATCATTTCCTCTTTATATGGTATATCATATTGAGAAATCCAGTTTTAGTAGTCATAACTAGTCTTTTTCACTTTTTAAAGATTTATATGTCCTTTGAGTTTAAGAAAGTTTTTATGTATAAGAATAATAAGCATCTACCTACAATCTTTTAAAATTTGTCTAAATCTAAAATCAAGTTATATAAATGTGTTTTTAAATATTGTTTTTAAATGTATCACTCTAGGGATGGTGTGTCATTAGTAGAGAATTAATTGAAAGCCCTTCCATAAACAAAATGTATATAATCCAAATTTCAGATATTTTTATAACTTTCTGTTCTAAAGTTGCATAAATCCAAAATACTTAAAAACTTGTATTACACAAGTCTTAGATATTCTACACAATATTTTCTTAATATGCATCTGAGAAATTTCACTCAAATTTATATAAGCCGGTTAACAGAATTCTAAAAATGTAATTGAAAATCATATTTTTGATGTAGCTTTGAGAAAATTAATATTTTCACTTTAATAAAAGTCAGAATGTATTAGAAAGGAATACTATACAAAATTACATAGAACATTATTTTCAGCCTAGTAGACTATATAATCAAATTATTAATCTATTTATGTACATATGTCTACTATACACACAAGGATAAAAAGTCTAATTATTTCTGTAATAAATGGAAGAACATTTGGACAACTCTGTGAAACAATAATTTTGAATACTTTTGATAAATTAAGAATATTTCTATTATTACATTTAAGTTTTAAAAATGCATAAATGCTCTACTTCTTTAAAATATATACTTTGCATTTGAAATGAAAGTAAGTAAGGGAAGGGTCTTGAGTTTTCATTCTAATTCTGCTACTATGATAAACCGTAGATGTCATTACATTTTTTTGAGCACTAACATTCTAATATAAAATGAATTAATTCATGTGGCAAATTGTAATACCTCCCTCACCAGATATATGAAAAAATGATTTTGATTTGGAAATTTCTAAGTCAAAACTCTAATTATGCTGTTTCTATGTATCATAGCTAAAGTAGCTCTGTGTGTGGTTAAGAAATTATTTCAAGTCTGTGACAATAGTGTAGGTGAGTTTTCCAATCTAAGTTACATTTAGTATCTATGCTATGATAATGTAGGAAATGCAAATAAAACACAAAACATTGACATTACTCTCCTTAGTTACTAAATATAATGATGTTATTTGGAAAGTCTCCTAAATGTGCCTGCTTTCTGTATTACCTCCTTACTACATAGAGGTGATTTATCATCATTCCTTGGAGATAAGTAGGAACACTTTTAAAGAAATAAACTTTTTATTTTAAGAGTATAACAAATATCTATTCATGACACGTTTTGTTTAAAAACATTTTATAGTAAGTCATCTTTTATTGACTTATGGACCCTTAAGCATTACAGACTTTTACATTCAACTTGTTTATCTGTGTTGTGTCCATAATCCAATAAGACAATACTGTTATTAGAATGAAAGAACCAAACATACTTCTTATATGTCCCATTTTTTATTTTGTTCCATGGAATAAAACTTTTTTTTTTTTTAATTTTGGAGATACATGATATATGTTATATTAAGGGTATGCTTATTTTTCCTCGTTGGTGTTTCCTTCAACCATCCTTAAAATATTTTGTTAATTTAATTCTTCTTAGTTCATAGAGTTAGGCATTATCTTAAATGTTTTATAACTTTATTTTGGATGTTAGAATATAGTTTGTACAAAGAAGAGGCAGTTGTTTCTTCCTCTTTCTCTTTTCAAGTTTGTTATTTTGTGTGAATAATATTTATTTAAAGATTTTATGCATCAGCAAATTCTGATTATTATATGAGAAGGCATTAATGATTGAGTTTGCCCCCTTTATGCTAACTATTATATTCATTAATTTTTAGACTAACTTGTTTTCACAAAGGGTTCTCTGTTTCATTTAAAGCCACTTTTACAATTTTTTTGTATGATCCAGCAAACTGTTTAAAGGTTAATTCTTAATAACTTTGTAATAAAACTCACAAAATATTTTGAGTTCTTTCATGAATATCAAAAAAATATGAGCAACAAAATACATCAAGTAGTATTGGATAATAACCCAATGTATAAAATAAATAACGAGTCCATAAATTATTAAATTAATTTTTAAATGAAAGAGAATAACAAATCTCAATAATTTTAAATCGTTCTTGTAGATGCTCTGTCCTCAAGGAGAGAGATCCTAACTCACCACTTAAGTGCGGGCTGTGCATAGTGGAGGAGAAGGGGAAGTGAGAGGAGTGAGAGGAGAAGGAGGAAGAAGAGGTTGAATAAGCAGCAGCTGTTTTTGAGTCATATTTCACAACTTACACAAAATCAAGTTAAGATGAACCATAAGCTTAAACTTAAAAATCAGTAAAGATAATATAGAGGAAAATATGAGTCTATTTTCATACTTTTGAGTTAGGCTAGATTTTTTAGAGAAGATACAGAATGCATGAACTGTAAGATAAAACATTGATAAACTGGAATTTATAAAATTCAAAAATCCCCACTCATCAAAAACAATCAAAAAGATATCTAGTAGAAAATATTTGTAAATCATATATGTGACAGAGAAGAAATTATATTCACAATATAGTTTTAAAAATAGAAATCCAGGCCTTAGTAACAAACAAGTGAATAAACCAATAAAAACTGGCAAAAATACTTGGACACTTCTTAAAGAAAATATCAGCAAATCCAATAAATATATAAAAAATTATCAACATCATTAGATAGCAAGTAAATAAAAATACGAAAGTAAGATACAACTACATAACCACTAAAATAGCTAAAATTAAAACAATTTACAAGGACAATAGGACTAGTGGTTACCAGAGGTGGGGAGTGGGGGAGATAGATGAGGTAAAAGGGGTCAAATATGTGGTGACATTAAAGAATTAAAAATAAATTAATTAAAAATAAAAAAAGTAAAAGTCTGATATAAGGACCATTTATACTTATTGTGAAAAATACAGGCCCCTTCAAGTACATTTCTGTAGAATAAATATCAGGAAAACACCTTAAGGACACTGTAATTCAATCCTCATTGCAGCCTGAAAGCGTCTTGACTCAATTTCAAAAGCACTTCACTGCCTTTTAGATGCACTATACACTGTAGGCTGTATTAAAGAACAAAAAGTCAATTGAATAAATTTGAAGATTAAAAAAAATTAAAACACCAAATATTCTATGGCATATGAAACAAATGAAACTAAAAATTTAAGTGAAAATTGTATGCTCATTTTGAAATATTTTTACTGTTCATCTAGTTTTCCATTTGTGATCATTTTCCTTTGGCTGAAAAATACCAGACAGGACTAGATAGTATTTCTATTAGATGTGAATTTAAAAATATTTTTCTGAGAATATCAGTATTTCATGGCCATTCTTTTAGGGTATTATTATATCGAACTAGGACAAGTTATCCTATCAAGTTCTGGTTTAGATGTCATTTTCTAGTAATATTTTGAAGATATAATTAGGTTCTATTACTATTATTTACAAGTTAGCTGTCAGTTCATTTTTGATACTTAAACATAATCTTATTCTTCTGGCTTCTTTTAAGATTCTTTAACTTTGCTTTTCTGTAAAAATAATTGTTTTTTATTATTAATATCTTTTATTAGTTTAGAAAGTTCTCAGTTCATTCTTTTACAAATATGGTCTCTCTGTTTTGAGATTACAATTAAAATACATTAACTATTCTCATTATTTACTTTATGCCTCTTTCCTGTGATTTTTAAAAAATATATCCTGTCCTTTCATGCTTTATTTTGAATATTTATTGTGATCTATCTTCAAGTATACTAATTTTCTCTTTAGCTCTTTCTAATCTCCTGCCAAAATCACCATTTTGTTTTAATTTCTACATTTTACGTTTAAGTTATATAATTTCCAATTTTCTGTTGAAATTTTTTTCAATTTTGTTGTTTCTATAGTTCCACATATTTTAAAATCTGTGTCTATTAGCAAGAATAATTTTAACATGTGTGTCTATTTTTACTGTGTACTGTGTTTATTTTTTCTCATGTTACCATTTTGTCTCAGATAGTGTGTTTATAAAATTAATTGTGGAAATATTTTGAGTCCAGAGATAATGATTTTTCTTCCAAAGAATACATTATTTTTCTGCCAGGTGACTGGCATTGCTAGTAATTTGGAGCCACCTGTTTAAATTTTAGTGAATGAGATGATTTGCAGCTGAGCAACTCTTTAAATTCCCTCCATGATTCTTCTTTATGTTCTCTTATGTATCCTTGGAATAATAATGATATGATGATAATAAAAGACTTTTGTGTAGTTCTCATTATGTCCTAAGCGCTCTTCTCAGTGCTTTGGATTTATTAACTTATTTAATACTAAGAACAATCCTATGAGGTACAGAAATTTTTATCCACATTTTACAAAGACGTAACTGAGACAAATGAAAATCAAATAATTTGCCTAAGATTAGTCGTAATAGTAGTTTAACCACTATTCAACTGCAAGTTTTATTCTCTTAAAACTACTATATAAATGAGCATTCCCATAAAAGATAGTTGCTCTCATCAGCAACTAATCACTTTGTGAGCATCAAGTTAAGAAATTACTCTTTTCTGGAGCATTTACATTTTAAGATAGGATCATTATGAGAGGAACACAGAAGCATTTATCTATAACTACCATCATTTGAAAGTTTTACATACTAAGTTAAACAGTGCTCCTCTGACCTCTGATGTCCCTTCCAACTCATAAAAGTCTCTTATTATAATTTTGAAATTTAAGACACTGGAAGACAAAGATTTTTCAGGCATATAGCAATTATTCATTATACATGTATACACATATATGACTAATGCTTAAGGAATTTACTGACAGCAAATCTGAGAAGTTTCCATAGATTTTTTAATTCAATTATTAAAACAAATCTATAGTAAATATTATTCTTATTTAAACAGATGAGAAACCTTAAGGATAAACATTATGTAATTTATACAAGTCCCGTCGTAAAGATATGTGGTATTAAAATTGTCTTTACCATTTTGACTCTAGAAACTATTTTAATCACAACACATTCTTGTCTACATTACATAGACTTAGAGGTCTCTAAATATTCTAACTGCATGGATGACAGTTAATGGTAACAGCATTTTGCTCAGTAATTGATCTGAAATAATACAGTCTTTTCATTTTGACAGATTTATTTTCCTTTTAGTACTACTGATACAGAATAGCATAAATTAGGGCACTATGTTGGCAATTAGGCATTAAAACTAGAATATAGTTTATAATTGAGATGTCTCTCTCTAGCCTGGGAAACAAGCAGTTCAGCATCAAAATTTAATAGATATTTATATTTTTTTGGAGAAAGGAACAAATGGAATTTCTTTTATAATCTGATACCATCTTGATTCCTGATATCAGAAGCTTTAAAAAAAATTAGAGCTGCTTCCAATAAAGTCATAAATATATATCTATGTAAACTTATTATTTCATTTTTTTCATGTAATATCTGAGAAAGAATACCTATTAGCACATGCACTCTTTTATTTTTTATGTATAGACTGCAACTTTTAATATAAAGTCTTGATATAGTCTTAAGTGTTCATAAAAAATAATAGCCAAAGTTAGAATTTTGTATTATAACTGTTTTAGTGGCTGTACAAAACAAATTAATTTCCATTGAGTAGACTCTATAAATCATACTTTTAATATTTCTATTTATGGTCTATTAGGGGTAGATTTATTTGTCTTTCCACTAAACTCCACTGAACCCTTCATAATGCATTGTATCTATTCAATAATTTTTACCTATTTTCTTGAAAATAATTTCTGTTCATGTCAAATACTCAACAGTGCATGTTTTATGAGATGATGCCTATGATAAAAAAAAAAAAACTAAGAAGTAGTATTCAGTGTGCATATATGAGAGAGAGATGAGAGAGAGAACTCACCAAATATGATTAAGTGAGCCTCAAAATAGATTCTATTAAAGATCTTTCATCTTAGTGCCCTGCACTGTATACAGTTCAGTAGAAATTAGAGCTATTCACCTTCTCAAAACCAGTGTATTAGGGCATGGGGCAATATGAAGGATTAGCAATTTCTAGGAATCAGATTTAAACTAAATCATTGAGTTATTATTAAGAGTTGACCTTTGACAATCTCTTACAAAACTTATAATAAAGCCATCTAAAAGAAAAGCCTAAATGTAACACCAATAAACTTTCTAAGCTCAGTTAACAGGAAACATTTGTTTACCAAAGAACTACTTTAAGTGTCTGATGAAAAGATATTTTTTGCACTGTTGAAAAAAAATCTAATGATGAAAAAATAAGAGATGACTTGAATTTGAAAAGAATGTGTTTTCTAAGAAGCTATCATAATACTGACACTGTAAGATTGCTGTTAATTATTTCTCATCATGAACTTTGACAATTTGGTTTTCTTTATTAACTTTCAAACAATTATGGTAAGAACAACTTTGAAACAATTGAAATAATTACTTTTTGTTTTATTTAGGAAAAATTAAGGAGCAAAGTAATGGCATCTCTGGAATGTTTTAGTTATATCAATATTAAACTATTAATACAATTCTCTTTAATAATGAAAGAAAAATGAACTACTTAAATTAGAACACAAAGTTTTTAAAGGTGAATTTGAATTACATATTCTTTTAAGTATGTTCATATTTAGTATTTTCTTTAATGCAGAATGTTTCTCAGCTATGTCTAATTCTCCATAGTAAATAAAAAGGCCAGATAAAATCTGGATAAAATCTGAGGACAATTTACACTTTTCTTATATGGATCTAATTTAAGGTAGAAGCTTTAAGTTAAATAACAATAACTATATCCTAATCACATATAATTAATGTACAAGTATATTAATCAAAAATTTTACATCATGATGGTTTTTATTTTTGCTATAAAAATTTTGTTAATTTCTGTGATACAATAAAGCTTCAATTAAAATATAAAATTCAGATAATAGATCTTTGATGGAGCAAAGATAAGAAACAGTATTTGACTGATCAAAGATCATTTATTTGAATTTGGAATTTGCCGATATAAAGTCTGGATTTAGGCTTAAATATTATTTTAAAAAGTAATAGCCAAAAATTAGAATTTTGTATCATAACTATTATAATAGCTATACAAAACAAATTAATTTCCATTGAGTAGGCCCTATAAATCATATTTTTAATATGTATATTTATGGTCTAATAGGGATAAAATTATTGGAGTCTTTCCACTGAACTCTTTGCATTGAACCCTTAATTACAATGCATTGTATTATATCACATATATGGTTTTATATATATAATTATATAAGGAATAGAAAACAGTTATAAACATGATAAATATTAATCCAACTATCTCAATATTCACTCTAAATGTGAACAGTTTAAATATACCAGAGACTGTTGAAATGGATACAAAAGCAACTATATGTTGTCTATAAAAAACTGACATTAAATATAATGACAGAGGTTAAAACTAAAGATATAGAGAAAGGTATGTCATGGTAAGATTAATAAAAAGAAGGCTTAAAGAGCTACATTAACTTGAAGCAAAGGAGAGTCTAATCAAAGAAGATTCTTAGAAATAAAGAGGGCCATTACGTAATGATAAAAGAGTTAAATCTTCAAGAAAATGTAACAGTTCTAATTCTGTATGAAATATTTAACAACACACAGAGCTTAAATAAAGAAAAAGCTAATAGAAGTGAAAAGATAGATATATACTCTTAAATCTAGTAGTTACATATATTCTATTTTTGCTAATAAAAAAATAGTATGTTTATATATGTATAAAATGCAACTAATACATTTTACAAAGCAGCTAATATTCTTCACTCATTTATTATATGTTTCCATCAAGGAACAACATAGATTTGCATTTCATTCCTTAATATGACACTTAACAGTGTCATTAAAATAAACATAACAGTTACTAAAATGAAATATTATAACACCAATCAATTCTCCAATTCTTAAAAGTTTTGATTTCAGGATTACTTTATATACCAAAAGTTATGGAGAATGCCAAACAACTTTTTGTATGTGATTATATTTATCCATATTTATCATCTTGACATTAAAACTGAAATTTTAAAAATATTTATTAATTTATTTATAAATGACAATAGTAAACACTTTACACTTTATATTTGTAAAATATTTATAAAAAATAACTGTAATTCTCCTGCCCACTTACAAATTAGTGACTGCAGTGGCATTATTTCACAATTTTGTAAATCTCTTTAAACTATGGATTAATGGAGGATATAGTTGGATTTACAATATGCTTCTGCATTTTTTTGTTGCTTTGTTGGTTAACATATATGAAGAAAATATAGCTTCACAATGATATATATTTGAAAAGGGAAAAATAATTTGATATGCTTTTCAGATAAGTAGTAATTTATTTTTTTATTAAATTTATTAGAGTGACATTGGTTAATAAAATTATACAGGTTTCAATTGTCCAATTCAATAATATGTCATATGTATATTGCATTGTGTCTTCATTGCTTATAGTTAAATTTACTTTCATCACCATATATTTGACCCCCTTTCTAAAAGGTTAGTTACAATGTAGAGTCAGAAATAGAATCAGTGAACATTAAAACCTGAAACTGTATCTCTAAATAATAAAATTCATTAGTTTCTCTTTCTTTTTGAATGACACAGAATATTACAAGAGGTGTACTTAAGGGAGATTATGTGACTTTACATGACAATGTGGACATTGCAACTATGATTAAGTTTATGGACCTTGAGCTAGGGAGATTATCCTAGGTTATTGGGCTGGCCCAATATAAAATCACCTTATCCCTTAAAAGCAGAGAACCTTACCTAACTGCAGAGAGAGAGACAGACAGACAGACAGACAGAGAATGAATGAACGAATGAATGAATGAATGAATGTCAGAAAAAGAAGCAGTACAGGTTTGCATTGTGAGACACTCTAGCCACTGTTACTGACTTTAAAGACTGAGTGAGAGGACCATGAGCCAAGGACTGTTCATTGTCTCTGGAAGCTGAAAATGTCCTTTAGCTGACAGCCATCAATAAAAAGGGACCTTAGTCCTACAACTGCCAGGAATTAAAGTTTGCCAACAGCCTGAATTAGTAAGGAAACAAATTTTTCCATAGAGCCTTCAAAATAGATCACAACCATGCTGATCCTTGTTATGTTAGTCCAATGAGATCTGTGTCAGACTTTTGATCTACAGAGCCATTAGTTAATTTGTGCTGATTTAAACTGCAAAGTTTGTGGTAATTTGTTTTGGCAGTAATAAAAAAATGATACAATTATTATAAAAACTCTTTTGACCATAGAGTCCCCTGGGTAGTGTCCCAGGAACCGCCAATGTTTCAATACTTCTTACATTGGAAATTGCTGTTCTAGACCTACAGTAACATGTCATAGTAGAATTAGTTGATATATCCAAATTATTTCTTATACTTCTGCTGTGTTTTCTATTTTTTGTCTTTTTTGACAATGATACTTTTTATATGTAACAATAGAGCTTTGTATTTTTAAAACCAGTTACCTTTTTTTATCCATTTTGTCACTTTAGATTAAAAAATTAAAGTAAAAAACAATGTAAGTGGTTTAAACTGAAAAATTTGCTTCCACCTAGATCCTATACAAATTTAAAGAAATTTAAACCCTCCTGCATTGTGTTACTTACATTCTAGACAATTACGAAACATACCAGCATTTATTAAATTAATAAACATCTAAATCTTTTCTCAACTTTGAAGAGAAAACATAGGGTCAAGAATATACTTTCCAGTTTCAGAAAAGCATATTTGATTTAAGATGCTTAAGTCTTCAGAGAAAAAAAATTCTATCAACAAATTATAAACCACTTGAATTTAATTATAGTTAATTATTTTCCAGTACCATATATATATATATATTTTTAAAGCCTACAGCACCTGGTCTTCCTAGGTGGTCTCCCATCCAAGTACTAAGCAGGCCGGACCCTGCTTAGTTTCTGAGATCAGATGAGATCGGGCATGTTCAGGGTGGCATGGCCATAGATCAACAGCCTTGTTCATACATTTTTTTGTAGGAAGATATAAACATCATAGAAAAATAAATTAGTAATGGGCATTTTGATGTAAAAATTTCTAACTTTTTAAAGTGCAGTAGGTCTACCTATTAAGCCAATGACATAGCTACAAACTGTTTTAGAACTTCATATTGGCTCTACACGATTTTCTTCTAGATCTTTGCTAAGTTAGCTCTTTTTGATGATTCAGGTGTCAGTATAAATATATCCTCAGGAAGCCCTTACCTAATCACCCCAACCCCTATGCATTATTCATCTAAGAGCTATAATTACATTATTTGTTTATTTATTTTCAGTACTCCCATTTTGATAATAGAAGCTTTGCCTACTTTATTCAGTATTATATCCTAAGTGCTTAGAACTATTTTTGGCTCATAGGAAATACCACAAATATTTATTGGAAGATGGAATGAATACATAATGCTCAGCTTACTTAGAAAACCTGATGCTAGCTTTCATATAACACTAGTCTAGCAAAGAGGTTTTCGGTAGTGTTAGGGAAGCTTGGAATAACAGCTAAGAAGAAGTATGCTCCAGACAATTGGAAATAGTATTTATTTTAAGAGGAGCAAGATTACATTAGATACTCTAAAATCTGTATATAAAAAGTTATATATTTACTTTTATGGTATTACAAGTCGGACCCTACCACATGAAGGGAAGTGTAGCCAGAGTAACAAAAGGGATCTTTCTATGCCTACCACAGAAATTTACGTAAGATCCCTTGGGCCAGCAGGGCTATACAGTGATAAGAGTGCACTTTGGTCAATATGTTGGAGGAAATGTGAGGCACAAACATGGCCTCTTACACTCAAATGTGTTCGTAGGATAATAAATGGGGGGAATTTGAATTTTTTAAATTCCTTCCATGTTCCTGGCATATCAGTGAAGAATTAGTTTTCACACCACCTTGTGAGACAATATTAAAGCACTATTTTACAGATGAGGACACTGTAAATCATTCAGTACTTTCTTAAGAGTTATAGCTAGAAAATTTAAAAATAGAGAATGAACCTCGGACTTTTTAGCTGCATAGTTCATCCTATTTCTAACAGTGTGTTAACAAAAAATTTTCCTGAACTTTGAGCCATTTATAGTTATATTCATTAACTTAACATTGAAGAGAGGAAATTTCAGGTATTAGTCCATGTACTATCCTTTTAATTAGCATCAAAAAATCCTATGCAAAATTAAAATATAAAAAGTAAAAAAAAAAAAAAACCCTAGTAAAATAGAAGTCTTAACACAGTGCAAGTGTACCTTAATTTATGACTTAAAAAGTATTTCATCTGAATAAAAGAGAAACATTGGTAACCTTGTGAATGACTGTTGGCAACAGTGATGAAAGATGGGTCATTAGGTATCAGGATCAACCCAAGTTAGCGTTAGACCTACAGAATATGAGAATTCAAAGACCACTCTAGGACTTGAGTTGCCAACAGGCAAATGCTTAAAATTAGGAGGTAAGAGTGAGGAAATGAGGGTAAGTGAGATAGACATGCTTTTCTTCCCTTCAAAGGTTTCAGCTAAATTGATTTACTTTTCTCTGACATGGTTCCCTTATGGTCATTAATGCTGTTTGCTGATCTGGATGAGAGTATGACTTGGGCTCTATTGTGAATGCAAACTATTAATGTGCATCTACAGTTAATTTGTGTCTGGAATTTTCCAATGGTGTGAAGAATATTCTCTCGCCATGATAAGTGAATTTTTTCAGTGACATTTCAGTAAAACATTATAGTGGAAGTGATAACTAACAGTAGTTCTCAACCTTATTTTTTACTATAACATTTTTTAAACATAATTGTATTTTGATCTCTAGATTATTGATTCTAATTTGAAGTGGTCCTCTGGGTTATTCAAATGACAATAAATTTCCTTTACTGGTGGTAGCAATGTTGGGGACTTGAGACCTGCACTTGTATACTCCACCTGACACTCTCTGTGGCTTCTAAATCCCATAAACAAAGTGAAGATGTCTGGTCTAATTTAGCCTTCCATTTTAAATATGGGGAAGCTGAAACTTAGAGAGATGAAGTTCCTTGTGCAAGGTCACACAGATGGTTAGGATAGAGCTGGGACCCTGGTCTAATGCTTTCACTAGAAATAGGCTACCTATATTCAACTCCAGATTTTCCTGTCATATCTTTCTCCTATAGACCAGCTTTCCATTCCTATGCCCACCAGTTATAACAGTAACTCTAAAGTTCTGAGTAAACTCTGAGTTTGAGGAAATGCAGAAGTGTTACTTTAGTCCTAGCATTCATAAATTTGTCATTTTTATCATCAATATACTAAATTTAATGGTGATTTTGTTCAAACCTTTCATACAGCATCATTCCATAAACTGCTTTCTGTTGGTAAACATTTCAAGTGTGTGTGTGTGTGTTTCTACAACTAGCATGAATGCTCCATGACAGCAGAGCCACATATTAAAATCATAATGAAAAACAAAAGAAACAATTATATACTTGTCTTTGTTTACCTAATATGTTTGAGGGCAAGAGAAATTACAGAGTAAAGAACTTTCAGTCTCAGCTAACCCATAATATTATGACATAGAAAAAATGGCTTTTTGGGGGTTTTAATTTGTTTTCTTTTTATTCTAAAGGTCTTTTCTTGGAGTAAATATACTTTCCAATATTTTTGTATGTTATCACCATATCTGTGATCTTTACCACTCTTCTATCTTTTGGTTATGAAATCTAGGATTATAGATAATTGTAATCTTGCAAATAGATATTAAAATATATATTCTAATATTTATGTGGCTTATTCTTTAATATATCTTGCTGACTTCCCTATGAATAGTGGAATATATCTCACTAACCTAGAAGACAAACTTAAACCCTTTGTTCTGGAGGAAAACATAAGGCTTCTGATATTCATGTTTAAAGCAAATAGTTTTGAAAATTCATTATATTTTTTATTCCTTAACATATAATTTTAATATTATATATAGTACAGTATTTGGATATACTTGCAACTAGTTCTTACTGGTTGTATATACATGCAATATCAGTTCTTACCAGTCAATATAAATGCTTTCTACTTGTGTGCATAATCTTGAACCAGTATTGCCGAAGAAACAAAAAACTACTATTACCTGCTGGATAGAGGTACAAATATGTGAATTCTTTGATTTCACTGATTGACAGAACATAAGCAAAATCAGTTGTTCAGTAGACAAAAAGATATTGTTTATGTATATTTCCAAAGAGTAAGGAATTTCTTGGTTTGATAAATTGATCCACTTTTTAAAAATACAATTTATCTTCCTCTCCCCTAACCTGCTAATTAAGAATAGTGCTACAAAATCACAAAGAAATAGAGTTTAAGAAGTTAAAGAATTGGGAAGATTTCCTGAAACTTTTGCTTTGGGTGTAAAATTTAAGTAGCTTTCAATGCTTAAGTCTTAAAATATTACTGAAATACCGATGAGGAAGGAAGCATGCAAGAAAGATATAAATTTCGACCATAGTGTTATAAGATTGATTTAATATGGGCATGAACAAGTTCTAAACTGTGGTGAATTTCATTATGGCAGTAAGGATTAGGATACTATATCGGAATTTTTTTCGCATCCCTCTTACCTCTGATCATGGGGGAGACAAATTTGGAAAATGCATTTATGCACTATGGATTGAGTCGGCTAAGGGAGACTGTGTGTATGTGTGTATACACACACAATGTATATGTATTTGTGTGTGTACACGTAAAATATGTAAACTAGTACCTGATATAGATAAAAGCAAAGTTAGGAAATTAATAAAATAATTCGGAGTATGATAACTAGGATAATAATGTGCCACAAAGACACAAGTATTTTAAGCTACTTTGCAGGGAACAGCTGTACTGCATTTTAAATTAAACAAAATGTCATGACAGTAATAGAAGAGAGAAATCATTACTGGCAAATCTAAATTACCTCTGAGGCCTTGGGTTTTTATAGTTCTAATTCATATGATTTTGCTGGTCTATAGAAATTCTCTTTGTAATATACACATTCTCCATAGTTGCAAATACTAAATGGGTAAATGTTATCATCTTTGAAATTATTTAAAAACATCCTAAAGAGATCTCATCTAAAATAAAAGTAACAGCTAGAATTATGAAGGTGAAATATTGTTTAGTTTATCTCAAAACTGACTACATATACATGCTGAACTAGTCGTTAAGTGGATAATGTATTTAAAAAGCTACTATTTATTTCACAATTATAATTTTTATTCTTGGTACTTGCACTTATGCATAAGAATTGACTCAACATCCAAAAGTAGCCTCTTCTCTTTTAAATTCAAATGTTTTGAAAAGTGATTTATGAATTACTCTAAATATACAATATCAAAAATTAAGTTGCAAAATTGATGCTTAAATACTGTTATGGAATGAGTTGTGTCCCCAAATACATACGTTGATGTGTGCATTCAAATCTCAAAATGTGACTGTATTTAGAGATAAGGCCTTTAAAGAAGTAATTAAGATAAAATGATATTACATAGATAGGCCCTAATTCAGTATGACTGGTATTTGTATTATTTGTTTGCTTTTTACTATACAACATATTTTTATTTTTCACACAATCAATTATTATTACTTTTAAAGATATTTAATATATTTATTATATAATTATAAATTCTGATACCTATTATTAATTTATTTATATTTAAATTCTGATCTGATATCATTTTTTATTTATGTGTCTAAAGAGCTTCCTTTAATATTCCTTGAAGTTTCAATCTGTTAGTGATGAATACCTCAGCTTCTATTTGTCTGAATAAGTTTTTCTTTCACTTTTATTCTGGAAGCTTTTTTTTTTTTTTTTTTTTGCCAGGTAAAAGATAGCCATGTTGAAGTTTGGGAATTTTTCCCCCCAAGTGCTTAAATGTACTTTAATGTTATCCATAAATTTTCTCCTGGCTTTCATAAATTTTGAAAAGAAGGCTTTGTTGCTTTTACCTTTGTTTGCACATAACAGGTCTTTTTTTAAACATCTGTTTGCTTTCAAGATTTTTCTTTTGATTCTGGTTTTAACAAGTTGGTTTTCATATGCCCTAATTTTATTTCGTTATATTTTTTCTGATTGGAGCTTGTTTTGATTCTTGGATGTGTCGGTTTCAAGTTTTCACCAAATTTTGAAACTCTCTACTCATTTTTTCTCAAATAACACTTCCCTTTCCCCAAGTTTCCCCTCCTTCTGGATCCAATTACACATGTTAGAATACAATTATTGTCTCACAACGGCTCTGATTTGTACAGTCTTTTTCTATAATCTCTTGCTTCATTTCTATTGCTATGTTTCATGTTTACCGATCACTTCTTTAGTATCTAATTTGCTATAATTTGTAATACATGTTTATTTTGTAATGTTTTATATCTCCTATTTAGGTATTCAGTGTGCTCATATATGTATTTTTTAAACTTCTTAAATCTGTGGCAGGCTGCTTGTCCAAACAAAATGGATGCAGAGGCAGTAATACCATGGAGTAGCTTAACTAAACTCTCAACAGTGACATTTACCAACATTATTTCTATTATATTCTGGCCAGCCTATGTGCCAGGCATTATCATTTGTTCATATCTTTGTTTATACCTTTTCGTCCCTATGTAATGTTTTGACAGGATATTTGGATTCAATGAAAAAGAAATAGTTCCTATATTTCTGTCAGGCCTTCCCAAACTGTCTTAGACATAAAAGCTATTTTTTTTTCTAAATTTACAACATATTGTTAAAATCTCTATTATAGCACTCAGTATGTTGTATTATATTGCTATTATTTATTTATACATCTGTGTTCTGCATTAGAATATGAGTCTCTTGGAAACAAAAGGGTTTTTTTGGTCATCATTGTATTTCCAGATCTAGCACAATTCTTTGACAATACTGTGTTTAATCAATATCTACAAAATTTTCATATCTTGTTAATAGCTTAGGAATTTAATCTTAGATAAATATATATTGTTTTATTATTTATTAAAATAAATATATGTGCTTAAAAGATGAGTGTATTTGTGGGTATAACTTATAATAATTGGTTAAGTTTGTCAAAATCTGAACAAAAACAGAACTTGATTTATCTCAGAATTTCATCCTTTAAGTATTTTTCCAAAATTAAAATGTTTTACAAACAAGTTTATATTTACCATGGGCTTTATTCAGTTTTATTTTATATGCTTTTATTAGAAATTTTAGATATTCCCCTTTGATGTAAAGCTTTACGATTTTAGTTCGGGATAATAAATATTACTTCCTAAAAAGGAAAAAATATTGATCTAATAGTTTCCCCATATGATAATTTAGAAAATATTAATATATTCCTTCAGATAGAGCAAAAAATGTATCTTTTAGTCTACTTAAGAATCACTTTTCTAAATTTATCTATAGCCATATTCCAGTTGTTATGAAATAGAAGAGAGATTAACTTTCTGTAATACGCTGACTTCGAAGAATTTGATATTCAATTTGAACTGAATTTGGGAAGTTGCCAGATGAAATGGGATGGCTATCTGTACCATATGGTCTTGGAAAGGTTGCTAATACCCAGGTACTAAGGAAGAAGTCCAGAAAGTTGTCTCTTACTAGATGAATTATATTCAGCCACTATTACAAAAGATTTAACTGTGAAGAGCATGAGTATCTTAAGAATAGGACCCAAACCAGGCCCTAAAATATCTTAGAAATACGTAACACCTAAGGCTACAGAAATCATCTCTTTATGGCAAATAAGAGAAAAGAAAAGGACAAATTGCCATAATAATAAGGTTCTAGGTTAAGGTAATCAAAATAAACCACACATATCATATTGTATACAGTGACTGTAGAAATAAATTAATATCAAAATTTCAGGGATCATTGCAATTTAAAAAAAGGAAGTAAAAATGTTCGATTCAAAGTTTGTCCTAAGTGTAATTTTGTGAAGACTAGCAATCTGTTTTATTTAAATGTAGCATAAATAGGAAAATATTATGTTCTGCAGAGAACAAAGGGCATTGTAGTTTGTGCCCAAGAGAATCATTCTTTGTCTAATTTTACTGTGTTGGCAATTAGAATGTAAAAATTCTAATAGTTCACTTTTTTTTTTTTTGCCTTTGGTGATTTTAGGTTTGTTTCTTCGTTTCTTTTATTCTGGTTGGGTCATTATGTAGATATAATATCTAATTATTTTTTTAAATTTTTTAATGAATTTTCACAGAACAGATCCTACTAATTTTGACTTTCCTCTATAGAACAAAATATACAAATGGCATACATATAATACAGATAAAAAAAAATAGAAATTTGTTGAATGTAGCCCAAAACTTTAAGAGGCACTGTGTCAGAAACTACTATAGCACAAGCAGTGGCCTAAAATATTTCTATATTTTGAACAATGTAAACCTACCCCTGTAAGTTTCTCTTTCTCAAATGCCCCTCCCCCATACCTACGTAAATATCTAGGGCTTTTCATTGATGAGGTTTCTTTTTCATCATCAGAATTAAAAGATAGGTCAGACCTAAAAACAAAATAAATAATAAATCTTAAATTGGTGTAATTGATATTTGAACCTTAATCTTGTTCTTTATATAGATTATCAGCAGGGAAGTAAGATGTAGCTAAGTATTCTTATGAAGAGAATATTAAGGTTTTAAGTTTCATTTAATCATTGAAAAATGCTCTGCTTTTGGATTGCCAATAACTTTTAACTACATTATACATATACAGGTCTAGATCCTCAGTCAGCTTCCTTGAAGAAGAACCAATTATGCGTCCATGTAAATAGTGTAAATGTAAAACAAATAGTATACATTGTTTTCTACGAAGAGAAAGGTGTCAAAGATATTTTTATATACCTTTTCAAAGACAGTTTTTTCCAAAACTCTTTCCCTGCAGTTATTTGTGGGTAAATTAATGGAGGAGTAAGATGCTTCCTGGGAGAAAAGAGATTGACCACTTCCTTTGAAATTCAGTATTATTATAACATTGCAAATGGATGGGAATGATGATAACTGAGGAATTTGGGCAGTAAGAAACAGTAAATTCACAGAACAGTTACCTAGGCATCTAAACATATTTGAACCTTATATAGGTGGATTAGTTTACATGAGGAAATAAGTTTAAATGAATTACTAAAATTGTATTCTTTTATTTATTTTTTTATTGTCAGGGGTCAAAAGTATGGCAACTGACTAACTATATTATACATTAAAGGCATTGTCATCAAACTAGGCTTATGGTATTAATGAAATTAGCTTACATGCTCAATATGCATAGAAAATGATATTGCACACACCACACTACCCATACACACATGCACACTCTCACACTCACTCACACAATAATAGAATCTTGATTTTATTAATTCTGGAATAATTTCATATAATCTAGCTTAATATTTAAGACTATGTACAAGTCAGAAATAAAATATCTTTTACAAACAATGAACTCAAAAAGTTGTATGCGCAGTTAGCCTAAAATTAGAAAGCTAGAATCAAAGACAAGAATTGAAATTCAAGAAATATAGACTAGAAACCAGAGTAGTGTCCCAATTACAGGGTGAAGGCAAGGAATTTTTGTGAGAAAAGGAACAGAATAATTTAACAAAAGGAATAAAGAATTCCTATAGGTGTGGATAAGTTGAGCTACTCTTGGCTATACATGATTGGTTACTGATTCTATCTTCAGACAGACCTTAATCATTACTCTTTGGGGTCAGGATGTCTTCTGGTTTTAATAACACAATGTTGGTTTGGCCCTGTCCCAAGGTCTGGCCCAGTTTAAACAGTCCAAAGTTTCAAGAAGCCAGACACGTAAGGCAGTCTCTCTGGAATGGCAGCTCCAACTCCATTTTGAAGCTGCAACATTATTTTATCTTCCACAATATAATTCAAACTATGTAACTATTGCTACCATTTTTATCATGATAAACTTGTACCTTTCTTTTTTCACACCCTCTTTATATCTCTGAGTATCTGTGTCTTTTTTCACACCCTCTTTATTTCTCTGAGTATCTGTGTCAGATATCTAAGAATGAAATCATCCAATAATACATTCCTTTCTGAAAATGCCCGGAATCACTACATGTTTCTATTTATCCTAATTAAGTTCCACTAATTTTTCTTTCTCTATAGAAGGATGTAGAAATAAATAATTCAATTGATTCTGACTTTCGAGATATCAACTGTAAAATTTTACTCAGGTGACCCTTAGCTTATAAACTCGAGATTTTCAAATAAATAGATTAATAAATAATATTTTAAAAAGTTATCATCTCATATCCTCCTACTGTATTGGAATAGCAGTAATTTAGATTTTGAGATATTAATTGTTCTGAACTTAATTGTCTTTTGAATTTATCTGTGTTAAATGTGTACTAACAGATTATGGAAAAGACAATCACTGTTGGTAAATGCTCTGGTTACAAGAATGAAAGAGAAATAAAGACATTTCTGATGGAAGGAATCTAAGAAATGCTTTACCAGCAGACTGACACTACAGAAAACATTAAAAATGTTCTTGAGGCTACACAGAAATAATAACATATGGAAACTAGATTATTCAGCAAGAGGTGAAAAACAAAGGAAATGGTACTGGCATTTCTTTCCAGAAATAATATTTGTGGTGGACATGGTGAAATGCCACCTTGGTCCTCCTTCAAGGCAGAAGTGCTGCCCATAAACAGCTTTAAGTTGATAATACCTTTTGGGGAACCTCAGAAACACATTCTTTACATGCAGTGTTTGCTCAAGGTGGAGGTATAAAGGCCTAGTCATTTGTCAACACAAAATAATGATGGTTCATTTTAGCTTCAGAGCTCCTGATATGGTGAGTTAGTGCTGCTGGGCCTGTACTCTGGCTTGATGTCTCCTTCTACATAATAGTGTCTTCTCACTACAGGTGTTATTCCAAGGAATAGTACCTAACAAATGTCATGTACACTAAAATAACAGAAAATACGGAGTTTACAAATTATTGAGGAGGATAAAAAGACATTTGGTCATGACATAGTACATAATTAGCGAAGGAAACACAACAGTTACACAATTTTATACACCTAATAACTAAGTAGTCAAAGACATTTTTAAAAAGTTTACAACTACAATAAAACCTTAATAAAAATTTTAATTTTATTAGCAGACTTCTGTAAGCCTCATTCTTACTTCTACAGATATATTTAAATAATATGTCTAGAGATATTAAAAACCTAATATATGAAAATTATACACATGTACTATATATACATATATATATATATATACACACATACATACTCTATTACATACGTCTATGTATATTCAACTGAGAACATAAATTAGTAATGAAATAGAAAGTTTAACACTTAAGCTTGCAATCAAAAAAGATTCAGAATAATCTAAAGTAATAGTGAGTGGTAACTAAATGACATTTTTTCCTTAAGCTCTCCACATTAAATCTGACTTTCAAAAAATTCTAGAAACCAAAATTAAGAGCAATCAATCCAACACAAAATTTACCATGTATTTAGATATTTATTTAAATATATCATTATTATCAATTGAATGCAAAATGAGCCTAAATTGACAGTCTGCCAGATAGGCCCTTCTGCCTTTAACATCATCCTGTCTCAGTATCACATTTTCTTTAATAATTAAATGTGCTGCTTCCTCCCAAACTGCAAAAAATAAGTGGCTTGGTGTGAGCATCATTTGGCACTAATTAAGCCTACCTACCTCATCAGAAATCTAGCAATTCGAAAAAACCTTAGTTCACAGCTGTTCTGTAGAATAAGCTACAAGTCAAAACCACTCCTTCCATTTCAAATATTATTAACATTAAGCTTGTTCAGTTATAAACGTCAAATAAATTTCTGATTTATATAACGAAGATAAGCAGATGTGTTGAGAAAAACTAATAATGATAACAGTTTCAAATGATGGAAAAATAGGGAGATGGAAGATTATGATTGATGGACATAATTCTGTTCACAAAAAAAAGTAATTGATACTATTGAAATAACCTAAAAATAAAATAACTTCAACATAAAAATGAATGGATATTGTTTTGTTTAATTTAAAAATATAATTTCATTTAAGATGAGGGACTGTATCAGTATTGCTGGATTTTGGTATTCCATAAGCTCTGAATGTCATTATGATGTGTGGCTATTCACTTATTCATCTAATATACAGTCACTATATCTTAAGATTGTGTAAAGTACTTGAAATACGAAGAACAGCAAAATATTGTTCTGATTTCAAGGAGCCACAAGTTCAGTTCAATCAGTTTTTTTAAACCTACCCACTCTAATCATTTGGGTGGAGAGGGGTTGTCTATAAAAGTGCAATTAGTCAGTTTTCCACCTATACCAATTAAATAACATTTAATCTGAAAATAGAGACTGAGACTACTGTAAGATGAATCTAATGGGAAACAAGATTTCAGAAAAAAAATTCTCTTTCAAATAAAAAAAAATTAAGATGTTTCTAATCAAATGTTAGGCTAAATATTCAAAAATTTCTAAAATTTCTGATTTTATCTGATGTCAATGAAAAATAATCAAACTCTAAGGCTATAGAATGTATCCTTTATATATTTGAGAGTAAGACAACAGAACTACAAATTATATGACTTGGGTGAAAGATGTGCTAAAATATTTTAAAATCTGGTACTGTTTGAAAAGAAAATTAAAATATTAATTTATTCTAGAGTTAAAAAAATAAATATGCCAGATAAAAATATTAAACACTTAAATGTTTTTAAGTAAGTAAATCCAGATTGATAGCAAGAAATAAAATGGCATGGGTAATATAACCTTAATAAATTCATAATATGGTAATAAAAGATAACAATAGAAGGGTAAAAAAAGTGATTTGGAAGTACACCTTTAAAAATAAGTGCAAAAATATTGTTAACAGTATGATATGCAAACAAACATGTTAGATTAAAAACAAATATAGTAATAGTGAGTCTGGATGAAAATGCAGAATCAAGCTTTGTATGAGATAGGCACCAAAAAGTTCAAATGTTGAATGCTTGAAAGTCAATGGGGAAAACCCTGTTAAAGATTTAACCCAAATAAAGCTTTGCTAATTTGATACGAAATAGATTTTAATGTAAAATCATGATGTAGAAATCCTTATGTAGTTTTGAAGAGTTCAGTTAGGAAGCATTAACAATTTTATACTTGTCTGCATGTAGTAAGAAAGCATAGATATATAAAAAAGTAAAAACTGATGGAAGTTCACAGAAAAACTAACAAATCTTTATCTTATGAGATCTGTGAAGACAAGTATCCCAATTATGGATAGTAAAGCTATACTATATTTTAAAATACACAATTAACAAGCACACATTTAGAATCCAGCACCAGTTACAGAATACATATTCCTCTCAAGAACACTTGAAATGTTTGCAAAAATTCACAATATATTAGGTTTTGAAACAAAAACCAACAAATTTCGAATAAATGTAACACAAGGCAGCCTTCTCCGTGTACAATGCAATTTATACTAAAAAGTGAGCAAAAGACAACTTAAAACCCCATACATTTAGAAAAATAAATATCCAAAAGATGAAATTTTAAAACCTATTGAGAATGCAGTGAAACTAAAAATGTTATTTATAGAAATATGAGGCATACTCCTAATGTGCTATTTAAAACAAAAAAAATAGTACATAGAAGAGAAGATAGACTGATAATACTTTAAGCACACAGTTTAGAATTTAGAAAAAGAATAACAGAACAAATGTAAAGAGGAAGGAGAAATAAAATTATAAAATTACAACATATAAAAGATTAGCAAAGGCAAATTTTGTTTTTAAAAGAATAATATTTAAAAACTTTCAGACTGATAGAAAGGTAAAACATGCAAATAATATATTACAACAAAATAAGGTTAAGTATTGAAAACAAAAATACAGTACTTTTATTAATAAATGAAAACAAATCAACTTTAAAATTTTGATAAAATTATCTATTAATTGAATTATAATAAAAATGATAACCTTGAATAATCTTATATGCCATCAAATAATTTTCTATATTTGATAATCTTTCTCCAGCTTAAATCTCAAATGCCAATGAACAAATTGTTTTTAATCAAAAAAGGAAAGATTTATTGAACATTATAAGTACTATAAATATAATTCATATCATTAACAAATTAAAGGTAAAAAATATTTACATACCTCAATGGCAGCAAGAAAAGATTGAAAACAATTTAAAACACATATATGAAAACATTGCATAAAAATTGGGATGAAGAAAGATCTTGATTCACTTTAGGATTAGTTAGGTTTTCCCAGATTTGCTTTTGTTCAAACAATTTGTAGATCTATTAAGCAATTGATTGTATCTAAAATTTGCATTGGATTTTTTTATAATCTCTTTTGCAAAGTACAACATATACACAAAGAAGCATATAAAACAGAAATATACAGCATAGTGAATAATTACAAAACAAACAATCATGAAACAATCACCAATGTCAATAAAGTTTCAATCACAACAGAAGCCCAACGTTCCCCTTTTTGATCTTCCTGACCTTTCTGGAATAAACACTGTTCTGACATAGTAATCACTCTTGCCTTTCTTTTCAGTTTTAGTGCTCACATATAGGTTTCATGAGCTCTAAATAGTGCTATAGACAGAACACAGGTAGTCCAGGAGCTCGAAGGAGGGGACTTATGGGTCTAGGACTCAGACCATTGAAGTGTCAATGCTAGTTCTCTGAGATGGCACAAGGAGGCAGGTTCTTGGAGCTTAGAAGAAATTACAAATTGATATCAATTACTGCTATGGAACTAACTATAACTGAACTGCTGGGGTCTAGCTTAAGGGGCAAGAAGCAAAGGGGAAAGTGAGTTATTCCTTTCTCCTTCAGCTTTCAGGGTGCCTATAGCATCTTTATTGGCACAACTAATTGGAAGCTATCAGGTTTAGTGACTCTTAACCTCAGATCACAAAGCATAACATGGAAGAATGAGTTTAAGGTGAGAGGGAATAGCCCATTAACCATCATTCCTCCTCTATGGTCTCCCTGCTTCTACTCTTGTGCTTCTACAAACTATTCTGAACAAAGTTGCCAGAGGAAGCAATCAAAATGGAAGTCAGTGTCACTGTCTTACAATGTCTCTCAAGATATTGCAGAATAAAAGAGTATTTAAAATAAAAGTAAAATGGCTTCCATGAACCTTATGATCTCACCTCAATATACCTTCTCTAACTATCTTATTTAACTTTCCTCCTCTCTCCCTGCTCACACTATCTTCTTTGCTGCTTTATTTTTCACCATTTTGACTATTACCTTCTCCTTCCCTTGCTTATTTTTTGTATTGTCTTTATTTAGTAGAATAAGACTCTACAAAACTAGATATATTTTTTTGTTAGTCAATTAATCCCTGATGCTTAGAACTGTGCCTGTTACACAATATGCATTTCATTTAGTTTCAACCTTGGTTCTAATATTTATAATAATTCGATGTCTCTATCTCAATTTTCTGATCTGTTCTATTTCTTATACCATGGCTTTTGATGAGAATTGAAAGAAAAACATATACACAATTAAAAAATTGTCCATATTGTCTAGTATATATTAGGCACCCAGTTAATATCATCTATAATACTATTATGTTATTTATAATGTATAATCTGTTTTTAACATCATGTTAGCAATAATTAATTATGGTAATATTTGTGGAGGTATAATTTTTAAGGAAATATCAATTTTCAGGTATTTTAGAAAGTAATGTTAAGGCACTACAAGACTTCTGGTTGTGTTTTCACTTGTTGTAGTATGTTTAATAGCTTTAGTTTTGCTAAAACAACCATTTTTTTTTTCCAGTAAAATGTTTTGAGAGAGATTTGGCGAGGCTGAATCTCACTAATTGTCAGCCAAGGCTGCCTCATTTCCATATTTCAAGGTCCCTGATTGAGGACTGGCATACTCTCTTGAAGTTCCAGGAGCCTACTACTCAGGGCTTTCTGTTTCATGACAGTGGTGTAGATCCCAGGTTGTATCCAAGCTTTGTTCAGTTTTCACTGGCTTCCCAAATACTGAGTTGTTTTGCCTCTATTAGAGATGTTTTCAATGACTGTTCATATATAAAAATTTATTTTCTTTACTAAAAATCTGCTTTATTATTAATTAATTGCCTCTCTGTCACAAGATGATAAATTTCTCATTACTGGCAGACTACAAGCCATTGAAATATCTTCCAAGCAGGTTACTAAGTGTTAAGAAGACTCCTGTGACTTTCCTAGTAATGCAAACAGTGAATTTCCAACTTTCCTGAAATTGCCATGGCATATAATGTGATCAAGTCCTAAGTATCCAGAAGTCTTCCTTTGCAACCTAAAGATTAGCAGGCATTTTTTTAAATGAACTCTTTAACTGCTTCCCATTCAGGGCCTTCTAAACTATCATAAAACTTTCTTTGTATTTTTCATAAATGATGTGGACAGTCCTTGGTGTCCTAGTGTTGCAGGAAGCAATACCCGATGGAGGAATTCGGACACTGAGACAACTTTGTTTAGAGGAAGGAGAATTTTTTAGGCCGGTGGAGCACATGGGGTTAACAACTCCATGCACATGCTCGCTCTAGTTGGATTTATTATAGCTTATATACTTTTGCAGTGTCTATGCAAGGGGCATGTGATTCCCTTGTCTGAGGTTTCACATGTGCTTCATGACTCGGGATGGGGTGGGGGAGCTTCGGGCGGGGAGGCTGCAGGGGGAAAGGAATTTCTAAACTACTGGTTCTATCTATTTACAGGTCATTTTGCCATGTAGAACCCATGACCTTGGTGCTATCAACACAGTTATAGAATTTTTGGAGAGAGGAGACACTGAGGCTATAAACAGAAAGTAGCACTTATTGATGCTGGCACCGGCTCAGCGGATTCCTATCTAAAGGCTGAGCTCTAATTGTAACATAACAAGCAGTTTTACACAGTCTTGTTATTCCTGCACAGCTACGGAGATAAGAACATTAGTTGGATAGCAAGCTATAAATCAACAGATGTGAACTGGAGAGCCCTTGAGGTGGGGGAGGTAGCTATGGGAAAACATGGTAGCTGGAGAGCACTAGGCAGCATGTGGGGAGAGAGCAGTTTTAACCGGCTGAGTTGGTTACTTCTGCAGGCCCTTTTCTTTGCATTTTTTCATTTGCCTCCTCTCTTCTCTCACTAGGAACCCTACCTTTGGCACTAGACCCCGCTCTGCTACAAGCAGACATGGAAAAACACTGCAAGCAGTTTATGAAATGCACACTCTGTTATCAATTGATACAGGTAGATTTTCCTCAACATCTTTCTGAAGAAACTCTGAGTAATCTAAAATCCAGAGACTGTGTCTTCTGGAAGAGGCTTGAGAAAGTTAACCCTTGAAAATAAATAATATCCTGAAATCTAGTTCTGAGGGTTTTAGTTTAGAAACAAAATCTAGACTAGCTTTCATTTGGGCATGCTAGGATCCTGGCTTGAAGATTAACTACTAACTGTGATCATAATCCAAGGAATAGAAATAGTGTGTACAAATGTTCTAGAATCAAATTGTACCAAATACAATAGGCAGGAAAATTGAAAAAGTTCAAACCTGCTAAATAATTTAAAAGGTAAATATTTGCTTTTATGTAAAAATATAAAGTCTTACATAAAATTATATTTTGACTATTCATATGTTTTAATATTCTTTATTTTATGGTTAAATAAATGGTCTCTAAGGTTAACTAGAGCAAATTAAACATCTTAGCTCTGGCTTTATATTTTTAATTTTTGCCTTAAAACATTAAAGCCCTAATTAGACAAGCTATTTCAATAAGAATGTGTGCTAAAATGGAAAATAATTATTCAGAATAAAAATTCCTTTGAGGATGGCAACTATTATTAAGACTTTATTAGTAAAACAAGCAGAAATAGTTTTACCATTAGTGTTTATTTTTAGAAATGTTTGCTTTTTTCCCAAATAAAAATGATATTCTGTCATTGAAAAACTGTGATAAGCTAAAACATCAACTTCACAGCATCAACACTTCTCATCTAAGAAGCATGGATAGCTCATATTCAATATTACAAATGGAAATTGTCAGTGATACCCATAACCTTTGTGGAAATGGAATGAAAGAAAAAAAGCTGACAGCTAGGATGAAGGAAAAAATGTCATTGTATCTTCAAATAATAACTGGCATAATAGAAATTTACAATAATGCTTTTGGAAAAGTACCCTTCATTGATGTAATGTCTGTCAGATATGTCAGTCATGTGAAATATTTAACTGGCCCAGGCAAGTAAAGATGCTTAAAAAAAATTCCCTTGAATCCCCTCATAGAGAAGATTAAAAATTAACTAGGAAAAAGCTATAAAAGTTTTCTCCTTCTCATTCAACTGTGGTAAAATGTTCAGAAAGAAAGAAGCAAATCATTACACATTCTCATCCACCTTTTTTCTGAGTCTGTGTCAAATTAAATGATGTTAACTAAAAAGACTCATCTAATATTTAGGTGAATGTTATTAGGATAGTTTTCAGAACCCACTTGGCTTTCTACTCCTGACTCCTCTTGAGAATATATGTAGCTTTTTATGGCAAGTTTGTTGTCACTGGTTGTGTCTCTGCATAGGGAAGATATAAAGATCCTCTTCTAAAAAGAGAGTGGCTTAGTTTCAAGATGATTGTTGCCACCAATCCTACTTATAGGTATTACTTTTCTTGATAGATTTTGAAGTCTACTATCAATTTGGCTAAATTCTGTGTTCTACCTGATTCCCTAGATACTTTTGTTGCCTCTTGGACCCAGCATTCTCATGGGTGCCTAATCTTATTCTTTGTTTCATTCTCCTAATTATAACATTTTCTTCTATTTAAATTAAACTTCTAGATTTACATGCCAGCAACCTATACAGTGATATATTTTGTGTATATCACATGTATGACATAAAGATACATAGTTAATGATATAGACTTAAAACCCAACTGTTGTGTTCCAAAGTCCATTGATTTCTAGTTCTCAATCCCTCAATGTTAGTTATAAATTTGTGGACAATCCTTTCTGACTTATATACAAGGATATAAGCTTTCTGGCAGTATATATAGTCAACTGTCAACCTCAAAACAAAGACCACTGGAAAAAGTGCTAGTCAAGGAAAGCTAAATTTATTAAAACAGCTGAAGTAAAGGCCATAAATTAATTTTAAAAATTAAATTAAATTTAAAAAATTAGTAATGTATATAAAGAGAAGGTCAAGGAAGTGTGTCTGTAAGTCTTGGAGTCAGACTCAAGCAGCTTAAGGTGTGTCTTTTATGAAGGAGGCAAATTTAGCATATTATTGGGCATTAATTAGGAAAATTTAATAATTTAGAATTCATTAGGACACAGTAAGAGAGGTTATTTTTATCAGAACATATATTTTAAATTTACTAAAAATTAAGACAAGGAATTGTAGAAAGACTGAGAGTGACACAAAAGCTATATTATCTAAGAAATAATGATGAGTTACCTGAGGAGAGAGAAAGAATTGTCTGTGTAGAAACCATAGTGAGGACAATAATAGCTATTTTTTGTCTCTGAGACCAGGGGTGTAAGAACTGTTGGAGGAGAGAAAAATAATTACCAAGGAAATAAGTAGAGAAAGCTGTATTCTCAGGCAAATCTGGATTGATACTTAGATAAAGACATTTAGAGAACATAGGATAAGGGATATGATGGTTAGTTTTACTTGTCCATTGGACTGGACTAAGAGGTGCCCAGGTAGCTGGTAAGACATTATTTCTGGATGTGTCTGTGTCTCCAGAAGACATTACGTTTGAAATAGTAGACTGAGTAAAGATTGCCCTCAGGAATGTGGGTAGGCATTATTTAATCCATTGAGGGCCTGAAAAGAACAAAAAGGCTAGAAAGGGCAAATTCAGTCTCTCTGCTTAAACTGAGACAAGCTTCTTCTCCTGCCCCTGGACATCAGTGCTCTTGGTTCTTGCACCTTTGGACTCAGACCAGGATTAACACCATTGCTTCTGACCCCCTGCCTCCCCCTCACCCCCGCCCCTGTCTTGGGCGTGTGGACTCAGACTGAATTATACCACTGGCTTTTCTGATTCTTCAGACTCCAGACAGCAGATTATGGGGCCTCTAGGCATCTACAATTATGTGAGCCAATTCCTATAAATCTGATTTATCTATCTATCTATCCTCTATCTGTCTACCTATATCCTCTACCTATCATTCATCTTGCTGGTTCTGTCTGTCTGGAAAACCTGATTAATACAAGAAGATTCAGACAGAAAGGGTTTTGTAGATAGATGGTGGACCATAATTGTGAAGTGGTACATAGTAGAATTTCAGGACTTGTTGAGGAGAGAGTGATATTGGAATAAAATAAGAACATATAGAGCCTTATGGTATTTTTAACGCAGAAGATGAGAGGGGACCTGGGAGTCTGAGGTTTATTTGGTGACTGGCATAAAGATCTTGGTGATCTCAGACAGTTAATAGTGGTGAGACTGAGTTTTAGAATGCTAAAATGAGTATTAATCTCATTGATAGAAATGTGGAAGCCTGAGAAAGGGAGATCTGGAGAAGTATGAATATTTTTTTCTCAAAATTTATAGTATATTATCCTGATTTTTAGATAAATGCTAAATAATAGGTATATACTCTGGGTAATTATACTCACAATTTATTGCTAAATTAAAATTAACTGCATTGAAAGATGTTAAAATTTATTATTTTTTTTAGTTTAATTTACATTTTAAGAATCATGGAATCTTGGAATTAAATTTAGTAAATGTCCTTTATTTTACAAAGGGATGGGTTTGAATAATTTGTTCAATTTGCCTACAACTATGGAATAGAAGACTCAGGATTAGAGCAAACGCATATTGAATCCTAGCTCAATTTCTTTTCTGATTTCCAAAATTTTCATATAGCGAATGCAGAGTTACATTTTGCTTTTTTACCACATCACACATACATTTCAGTTAGAAATAATTTAAAGGGATTTAAAAGACATAAACTTTTTTCTTAAAATTTCAAACTCTTAGAACAAGTTAGGGTACAATGCAGTAATAAACAGCACATGTTGCTCATGTGACATGTGAATATTATCACTTAGTTAATAAGGCTCCATATTTTCCTCCTTCAGAGTCACAACTGAACATAACATTCACCACCTTGACATCACTATTTGCTGTCAGAGAAGAGAGAGCACAGCAAATTACATACATGTTCTTAAAATCTTCAATCTGAAAGTGACACATATAGTTTCTCTTCATTTTTTTTTTTTTTTGTCAAGCCAGGTGTCATGCATGGCTTCACAATTTAATTATATGTGAAAACCAACTATATATTTCCAGAGAAGAACTGGAAGTATTGGTAAACACATGAGTCACTAACATAATCTGCCTTCTAGACATCAAATATTTAGTTCCTGCTTCTTCCCAGACAAAAACACACCCCTTTTTAAGGGAGAATCCAGAAGTCCTTTGTAGGTCACTTTATTCATACCCAAGAACAGAATGTTTGAGAGTTCAGGGCAATCTCTGAATTGGGGTGCTTTGAAGTAGTTATACATTGGTTCTAGTGTTCTAGATGTGGTTTTACTTGATCTGGAGAACTATAAAAAAAGAGGAAATGATCTCATTCTTCAATATTCATTAGCAGAAGAGAAGGAATAACTACAATAAATACCCTCTCTTGGAAAGAGGAACAAAGGAGAGACAAATATTGGTCCCTCCTTGTTGGCCTTTATGAATTCTGACATATATATGAGCCGATATTTTGAGAATTCTCTTTCTATCCTGCAAGAGAGAATTTTTAATTAGGCTGCTTCTCTCATTAATGCATCCCTATTCATTACTTCCATCACTGACACATCAGAGACTTCTGCTTTTTCATCACCTTCAAGTAGGCGTAGATATATTTGCTTTTACTAAAAGCTCAGCTCATTTTTTAGCCCACATCTGTACAAAGAGTTGGGGGCCCAATGGTCATGTTTAACCTTAAAATAATTTTAAGTCCAGACTGATGCTTCTTTTAGCCTTTATTCCCTTTTCTAAAATTGAGTGAACCAATTCTCTGATTCCGAACATTTCTATGTGCCATATGGACAATCAAAGTATTCTTTGAGTTATAATTCTCATTTACTATATTTCTTTTATTTTTTCTAATCTGCAGATCTCTCTAAGGGTAATATGAGTGCCTTGAGCCCATTATATGATGATTGAAAACACTGCTCCTTAGTTGTTTTTCCATGAGCCATATTTCCCATTTACAATGGTAATGTTGCACTTGCAATATACCCTTGATTGGATGTTTACTTTCACTTGCTTTAATTTATTCAGAGGTTTTCACAGTGGAGTAATAGCCTTTGGTGACAGCCTTAATAAGTCTTTGTTGCTTTAGCTATTTTTTACTGATAATTTCATTATGCCACACTGAGAATCAGTTTTCTCTTCCAAACTTAAAACTTTCCAATATTAGATTCTCTCTAATTTCTTTAATTCCTACTTTCAAATTGCCCATGTATTTCCTGAAATTATTTCTTTCCTGTGATTCTTTATCAATGATAGTTACCAATAAATAATACACACAACTAATATTCTGTTGTCTGACTTCTTCACCAGGAGTGCATGTTTAATAAACAAAGGCAACAGATTACCAAAAATTTTGCTACTGTGTAAACTGGATGACCATCTTTCAAACCCTGGATAATAGTTTCCTTGATGGCAGCTAGCTAACCAGGCTTTGCAACATATCTTATGATTTTGTTATGACAACACTCAACTTCTGGTTTCAGTTTCTTAATCACTGAGGATAGTCTAATGCTGCAATTAAAAATAGCTTACTATGTGAGTGGCTTAAAAAGAAGCTTTATTTTTCACTCATACAAGTCCATCTTGCTTAATCTGGGGCTCTGTCTTATGTGTTCCTCTGTCACACATGCAGACTGCTTACAATAGAGAGAAGGAACCTCAAAGTTCTTACCTACTTTAAAATACTTCTGCCAAAAAGCAAGATATGTCATTTTCACTCACATTTTATTAGCCAAGTAAGTCACATGATCACACTTTCCTTCAAGGTTCTGGGCAGTGATACCCTGTCATGTGTCAAAATAGACAAGAAATGTGACTACTTCGTAGGTCAATTTCATGTTATTAAAATTTTACATATTAAAAGTAAGACAAAGTTATAATACCATACTTTGTTTATCCATCAAAATTAAACATGAAAATTGTTTGATGAACTTTAACTTACCTCAGGTAAACATAGTGATCTAATTATTGTTTCAAATATTAGGCAAAATTAATAACAGTTAAAATGAATGAGGACATAAGTGGCAAATTGCAATGCTACACCCTTTCCTACTTCATATTTGCTTCCAAGTTCTAAACGAGTCCTGAGTTATAATGATCTGAAATATCATTGAAGATATACCTACCTTAAAAGTAGCCATCCTTTAGGTAATAAAATTTAAAGACACTAAGAAATGTCATCACTACATCTGCTTTACAACTGCATAACTGATTCCCTAAGTTGCCTCAATATTCTTTGCTCACTGACACTAATACAATCATAGAGATATTGCTGTCATAAAGAATTATATTTTGTCCTTTAAAAGACTACAGGACATAGCACTCCATTCCTCATTTAAAGTTAAAAAAACCTGAGGTTTAGGTGATGGCATGCTAAGTCTTTGCCCTAAGTTGTATGGGCAATATAGGCTTGGCCATAAAATGCTTAAAAAAATCAATGGGAAGTTCTGCAATTTTTCTCATTGCAGTTCTAGGAAAAAAAGTTTTGGAAGAATAAAAAAGTCATTTTTTGTCAGAGGTATGCTTTCTCTCCAACATTATCTCAAAGCTTAGACAAGGTTGATATTTTCAAAGTCCTGAATTCCTCACTTATTCTTTATTTGAGTTATTTTAGGCTGGAAAATAAAAAGAACTAACATTAGTTGATCAGTTTCTGTTATGGTGTGGTAAACCCCTTTATATGCTATATTTCATTTGACCTGCTATTATTATTGTAAACTCAGAGAATCTAATTTTTTCTAAAGTGTCATAGTTTGTACATAGTGGAAGAAGAATTAAATATCATATCTGTGTCTCCAAATACACAACTCATTTTTTTTTTCACTATATTACATGTCATCTCAAAGTACATAGTGGATACTTTTTTTTTTTAATTAATTCAAAACACAGTGCTAGACCCAGTGAGGAGGAGAAAAAAGGCTTAGCCTTTTCCCCAAAGTGGCTTATGGTCTTGTAAGGACTAGACAATGAGGTGACATTTAAGGTGAACTTGGGAGAGTAAGGTTTTCATATTCTGAGCATTGGAAGTTTGCATTCTATACTAACAAGAGTGTGAGGGAAGTTGCAAAAAGAAGTGCAGTCTCTATATGACTGATGCTTAAGTGAGAAATCAGTACTGCAAAGACTCAAAAAACCATGCTAGAGAATTTGAACTTTTACACTGAACCTTAGGATGAATTAGTCACGTGTCCTTACAAATTTCGAGTTTGTTTCTGAAGACACTAATGCCCTCTCTACACAACCTTGCTTGAATATATTTTTCAAAATAGTGAACTCATCCCATCCTTTTTAAACATTTTTTGGGATGGCCCCTTAACACTGAACCAAACTACAATACCATACTCAACAGTGTTATGAAATTGCCAAAAGAAACACAACATAACTTTTGTTCTGAAAATTTTCTTTGGATCCCGATAGTTTCTCGTGAATTCTACTTCTATCCATTAATGCAATGTCCTCTCTAATGTCCTTGTTTACTCCAATCCTGGTATTCTGAAAAGAGAAATGGGATGATGTATTTGGTACAAGCTGGACGCTGACTGAGTGATGACATTTAAGTACATTGTGAGTTAGAACTAGTGCAGTATAAAGAGCAATTTTGGCTGAGGAGTAAGGAGGATGGGCGATTATGCTTCTAGTGGGCTATTTTTCATGTCTGTAACTGGACATAAATATAGGCAATTCAGAGCAAGAAGAAATATGACTAGAACTCAGCTTGGCTGACTTAGTTGCACACAAAAAAAGGAACCTGAAAAGGTCTGGGAGTTGGTCCATTTTTGCCTCATTTGTTTTCAAGAGGAATCTGTTTCTGCCTCATTGATTTCTACTCATTGAATCATGCTCCCATGCTTGTTAAATATCATTTCATTTCTTTCAACTTCATCCTTCTTAGTCAACATCTCTCAAGTCACGGCATAGTGGCCCTATTTTTTCATCTGTGTTTATTTACCACACTGATATGCACTATGAAGACTTCAGTCTTTGTTAACCACTTTGCTGTATCACTTCAAGGGCCTTGTCACCCTCAGAGGCAGTGACATATTTGAAACAATGGGAACAGTTGTCACCTTGTGGTAGTTCACTAGAACATGATGGTGAGATACAAGTTACAGGAAAGAAAATGGTCTTCCCTCTGCCCTCAGTGAAAGAGCTCCTGCACTCTTTTATCTTCACAGCCATATCTTCAGTAGCATCAAGAGGGAGAAATTATAATAAGCTCCCCATGCTCAGTGTTCAGGACTACAGTTAACTGAGCTGCTTACTTTAAATCAAGAAATTAATAAGAGCTTATATCATCACCTTTTTAATTCCTATTCACCTCAGGCCATAAATTATCCAGATACTCACCATACCAGTTTATTCATCATCCTATAAATCTAATACCCTACTCCTCTCCTTCTCCCCAAACTCTTTAGACTTGTGATTTTTAGAAGTCCTCTTTAATCTCAAGACCTTCTCCTGATGTTTCCTTAATCTTTCTCTTAGTGAGAACTGGAATTCTCTTGCTTCTTGATAAAGCAGTTTCCCTTGTAGGTATCTTTAGTGGGAGACATTTTATTCTTTTTATTCTTAATAATTAGGCATCAGAGGTAGTGTAGGTGTTTTCCTGTATTCCACTCTAAAATGCAAACTATTCTAGCCATTCCTTTAAAATGTCAGCTTCTTTGAAATTTATGCCATCCAGCTACAAAAACAAAAATGTTAGCCTTCTTATTTGTCATTTACCGCCACCTTAGATATCTATATCATTCTTCTCAATCATTGAATAGTATTATATATTTTGTTTCACTCTGGCTTCTCAGCTTTTCAAACTACTCACTTTCAATTATGTTTTTCTTCACCTCATCTCGCCCTCCTGGTTATACCTTGAAATTAATCATATCTATTTTTAGCATTTCCTAGATATATATATATATGTGTGTGTGTGTGTGTGTGTGTGTATGTATATATATATTTATATATATTTATGTATTTTATATAAATATATATATTTGCCATTTTACATGTAAAATAATAAAAATTGTTATTTAATAAAAATAATTTTTACTGCTCCATAAGATAATCTTAATTAAACAGTCTCTCTATTTTTCTTTTGAGAGCATGGTAGTGAAAAATAAAATGACTACTAACAGAGTTTAATTCCACTATCATGATTCATGGACTAGCACCAGCATATTTATCTACTATATATATTTTTTTGTACTAGAATTGCAAATGTCCGTACAGCTAAAGGCAAATAACATCTAAAAATAATTTTGATATTGGGAATTTTCTGAAAGTGTCTTAAAATAACAATTGTAGAATATTTGTTTGAAAGTGAAGAAAACCTCATCTGAAGCATGAATTTTAAATTACGTACATACAGAGTTGTTGATGACCTGAAATTTATATGATTCTAGAGTGGACAAAAAGTGGTATTTTAAAGTGATTATTATAGCATAGCAAGAGGTAGCATATGCTATCTCTTAATTCTTAATATTTGCCAGGAGTTCAAAAAAAGTAGGAGAAAAGGAGGATAAAAGGAAGTTCTACACATAAGCATTGAAGTGTTTGGATATCATGTTTAAGGGAGAATGATTTAAGGAAAAGAGGATGATTAACTTGTAGAAGTGAAGACAGAGTAGAAATATTCAGCTATTTAATGAGTTGTATTATGAAATTTGGAAGCTTGGTTCTATGTTGTTCCAAGGGCAAACCAAAGACTATTGTGTAGAGATAAAAGAAATAGAATTAGACTTAGAAAAGACATTTCTAATTATTAAGCCAATCTTATAAATGTTAAAGTTCTCAATAAAAATATTCATGTTCAAAATAAATTCTCATTTTCTCCCAGGATACTTTAAGGATAAGTTTTATTTAGGAGAGTTGGACTAGCACTCTGTGACCTCTAAAGCCCATTCCCAAACTAAAATTTTACATTTCTATGATTCACCGTAGTAACCAAGTGGTCAAGACCACATTATAGCTTAGATATTCAACCAAATTATTTTTCCTGTAGTACTACTACTCATATATACAACTTGCCTTTATTTAGTTTGGGCTATTCTCACATTACACAAAAGCTATTTGTTTCTGCAAAGGCTCATCACATAAGTTTAAACTTCATATTATGTTCTCATTTCACCCACCTTGAATTGGCAGATATAAAAGTTATTTAAAAGTGACTCCAACTGTGTGTGTCCAATAACTGGACACTGAAAAGCATTTAAGAGATCAATTTACTTTTTTTAGGTTAAAAAAAAAAAGATACTACTTAGTTAGAGATTTCTGCACTGGGAGGAAAGGAAAGTATAAGAGATTATCTCTTTTTAAAAGTCTGAGAGCCAGAGTAGCTAATGAAAGTCTGCTGCCAGAGGATATATTTTTATTAACTTTATTTTACTTTTGGGATCTGTGATATAGTTATTTTGGGATTCAGTGTTTTCTACATGCATATACACTGCTTCTGAATTTTGGATTGGCTTCTCGTAGGCTAATTTGGCTCTTTGATAAGCAATCATTTTGAAATGCGCTGGGAAGTATAGATATTCAGATATAGAATCTCACATTTTTCTGGTCAATGGCTTTCAGCTCTGATTACTGTGTACCTATAATGTATAGAGTAAACATACCTAGAGCTCCTTCTTAGCTTCCTAGAACAATAAATTTCATATAAAAACAAGAGTGATGGAAGGATACTAGGTTTATCTCTTCATGGTGCATTTGCGAACTACCCAATATATTGAACTTTGAATTCTCTGATTCTGAGGAGTAACAATTAAAAGTGACCATTTAATGCCCCAAATTTCTAAATCTTATATAATTTGAAAATTTATGCTTACATCTAATTTTTAAGAACAAATTCAAATGTTAATTTGAGTCTAAAAGTAGAGTCATAGATTTTCTATGCATGATTTTTTTTTATTTAGACATTTAACCAATCATCTTTGCATGCTTATTTTACTTAAACTGCTTATTGTAAAATCAATATGTGTACATTTAAAAATATTCCAAAAATTTAGAAAAAGACCTCCTTCCCATTGATCTAAGTTCTTCCTGAGGTATACTTTCTTACATATCCTCAAAAATTTGGGAGGCACATATTAATATTCAGATAGGATCATATTAAACATATTTGAAGGTTTCATTCATTTTTACCATATTTTTGAGATCCTTTCATACCAACACACACTAATTTTCACTTTCTTTTCTTTTTAACAGTTTAATAATACTGTATTCCATTAGAAACACTATAATTTACATAAAGAGTCCTGGGTGAATATATTGATTCTTTTCAGGTTTTTGATACTTGAAAAACAAGTTATAATGAGTATCATTGACCATATAATTTTGCATACCTGTGAAATTATACTTTATGACTTTTTAAAAGTGGACTTGCTGAGTTAAAAGATATATGCCTATAACATTTTTGTAGATATAGCCAGATTCTTATATTTAGTTTCAGTTTCTGTTATTCTATAGTAACTTTAGCCAGTCTTACTCATGTTTGTTAGCAGTCTAGTAAATACAAATTTGTGAACTGAGAATCAGAAATCCAACATATAGAACCATAGTCCAATGAAAGAGACTAGCTTCTTAGTAATGTAAAAAATGCTTTATGATCCATATCTGTTAAATACAAATGAAAATTGATCTGATATTTTATTCAAAAAGTTCAATATGACTTACATATGAAGGCCAATTTATAGATCTTGTTTGTTAAACACAAAATATAATTTATTCTCTGAGGTATAATTTTTATAAAGACAATACCGGTATTTACTTGTCTTTTGCCCCCAAAGCTATTGTGTAAAAAATACCTAGTTACACAACTGTGGTGTTTTACAACTAGGATAAGAGGATTAAATATTAATGTTTTTATATTAATAGGCCTAAGGAAAAGTATGATTATCTTTATAAGTGCTGAAAAGACTTTCATCATATTTCAATACCCATTTCTGATTAAAACACAAAAACACACACAGAGTAATATATATTAAATGATAGCATCATTTTCACTATGACAAAGTATATATACTTTATTCTAGACTAACATTTTTCATAATGGGGAAATAGAAGTATTTTCACCATGGAAAGTAAAAAGGCAGAGTTGACTAATGCCTTCCGTGCTATTTAACATTTTATTAAAATTATTAGACAATCCAATTAAGAAAGAAAAAATAAAAAATAAAAATTGGGAAAGAAGTATTCATGCTTTTTCTCTTCATGTATGATATGATTGGATAACTGGACAATACAAGAATGAATGATGAAATCAACAAAAATTAGTTTAAAAAGATATCACGATTTAAATTTAATATGTAATAAATAGGTCATATTTTTAAAATAAAACGTGAGGAAAAGTTTAAAACAGATGAAAGACACAGAAGTACTTAAACAAAGGGGAAGCTATTACTTTATTTTGGATAAGAGGAGTCAACATTTAAAGATGATAATTCTATCTAAATTAGCTTAGATATTTAGTAAAATCCTAGTAAAAGTATTAAGACATATCCCTCATTTTGCTAGTATTATATGAAAAATGAATATGAAGAATTTTTATTGCTATTTATGGTAAAGTATTTCAAACTGGACTCACATTCCAAAGCAAACCATCAAAAACTGAACAAAAGATAAAAATAATAGTTATAAATATTGGAAAATAGGCAAAACAGGACTTTGCTCCCTTAGAGAAATCAAACAAATGAAACAAAGCATACAATTGGCTGACGTTATGCCCCCATGCACTATCTGGGCCATGGCTAAAGAAGGAAGTTCAAGAAATACAAGTTGGCCTTTGGTCTCCCTGAGTTGAAAAGAGGATGATCAAAATTTGGAAGGGCCAGGACAGTGTAAACTTATATAGCTAAGCACCAAAGAGAAGGAAGCTACACAGAGAAGTGACCTCAGAAATATACTGAGAATTTCTGTGAACTTCTGACTGTTAGGCTGTGTATGTAGAAGCTTAATAAGGCTGGGCACTAAAACATATGTAACATAAACCATTTCAAGACCATAAACACACACACACACACACACACACGCGCGCGCGCGCGCAACAGCAGGGGAAAAAAGAAAAAAGAACCGAGCAAAACACAAGGTAAAAATGACAGGAGCTCAAACGCTGAGTGACATTTGAGTTTTAATCATCCCCAGTAGGGAAAACATAGGGAATTTAGTAGAAACTCTAGAAGGCCATATGTTATCAGTATGGCTCAATTAGTTCTATAATAAAGGTTGTTTTAGACCTATCCTTACAAAACTTCAGTCAAGCTTTGAAAGCACCAAGATGATATGCAACCAATTTCGTCATTTGCCAAAACAAGTGCCAACAATTATGAAGGAAGACAATAAAATCCTGATACTACTTACATGATTTTTTAATATAGTACTCTAAATCATTACTAGGATATAACCCAAGGTGGAAAAAAAAAGAACCACCAAGAAATCATAAACTTCCCTCACATGTATAACACAAGTATAGTATTATAGTAATATTATTAATAATATTGAAACTATTATAGAATAAGTAAAAACATAAAGATATATTTTTAAAAATAAGATTTTAAATTATAAATAAATAACTACAGTGTTAAACAAATAAGAAAAAGTATTAAATTTTAATTGAACATGTCTATAAAAATTAATTTTAAAAATTTATTTCTGAGCTGTGTATAGTGAAAGACCATTAGTAATGAGCATCCCTAAAGAGCAAATCTTAGATTCAAAGCATCATTTCTCATTAATAAGTTACGGGGTCTCCTGGAGAAATGTGTATTTCTATATGTAAGGCAGGGAGATTACAAGAAAAATATGATGTTTCTTGTCCTATCAAAAAGCAAGATAGCTTTCAAAATCTAATTTGGAGACATTTCACATACACAGATACCAAGGTGAAGGAGCCAAATATAGAACATCTAAAGCATTAAAAAATTACTGTAATTGATTTAATACAATTAATGTATAAATATAAGTACATATATATGCTTCTAAAGAAATAAAATGAAAATGAATGACATACAAATCCATATCAAAGAAAATATAAAGAAAAAGAAGCTTATATCTTACTTTAAAAGAAACTATTGTTGTTTATTGTAGTTAATGAGACTGACTGTGAGATTAGCTCTAGTGCTATATAAAGAACACCTAATAAAAAGTAGGGAGAAAAAAAGATGAGAAAATTTGTATGATTTAACCTTCGAATCAGTGATATTCAGGCACATATCATTGACAGGTTAGGCATCATCCTAAATTTTGCTAATATTAGAGCAAATGAAAAGATCTAATTGTCTCCTACTAAATTAAGTGATCTAATTTAGTATGATTAGTGGTAGGACAACTAAACGTTAAATAGTTCTTCATGAAGTTCGATGAACTAGCCAATCAACTATATATTTTTTGCCCCCAAAAATGTGTAAACTAAATCTGATCTAGTCTTTAGACCTACGTTCCAGTTCATAAATAATACAGTGTATGGAGGAACAAATTGAACAGCACTGCAAAGATACAAGCAGACAAATCCAGACATTAGTATAGTCTATAAAACAATATTCTGTTCTTTTCAAAAATTAATAGTGCAGAAATGCTTATACTACATTTCAAGAATCTAAAGAGATTTAAGAGTCAAATGTAATATGTGACTCGAGTGAAAAATAGTTCAACGAATTTGAATATGAACTAGTTATTTGGAAATGGTTTAATAAAACAAAAAAGGAAAAGATAGATGAATAGATAAAATAGATAAGTAGATAAATGATGTTAGATAATAGATGATAGATGTAGTAGAGATAGATATTAAAGCAAATGTGAAAAAATATTAATAGATGAATCTAGATTATCATTGTAGTATTGTAATGTGTTCTTTGTTTTTGAAACCTTCCTAATAAAAAGAAGCACAGTGTTAATTTCAAAGGGAGTTCACTTCTCAGATTTAATTTAGATAAGAGAAAAAAGTCAAAAGTATGTAAATTTTGTTTCTAGTTACCAACAAATTATGTAACTGATCCAAAAACAGTTTTAATGAAAATTTAATTAGATACAATAAATATGGTTTAATTCATCATCATCTTATTTGTTCCTGACACATAGAAGGTCCTTAATAAATAATAAGGTCAAATATAATTAGCATATATACTTTCATAGCTGGCCTTTGACTTAAATTTTCTCATGTTTAAATGTTTTTTAGCATGTTATATGTTTCTCAAAGCTATTAATTAATTGAAGATTTCTAGATCAATCTTTAATATTTAAGAAAAAGTTCCTTTCCAATACATTGATGTGAAAATATATTTGAATGAGTTAACTAATAAGTTAATATCATACATCAGTACATGTAGAATAAGGGGCAGGGAATGACCCAATATATATATAACTCATAGCATCTTAGAGGTTAGAAAACCTCAAAATGCAGTTTTAGTATTTAAGAAAAAGTTGTTAAGCAGATTTTCAAAAAAAATTTCAAGTAACTTTATAAAATAAATGCTTCATGTTTTTATTTCTCTAAAACTGGCATTTTAGCAGAGTATATATAGTTTATAAATTGATCTACTTTGTCATGCCAAGTTTCCATGAAGATCCAACTTTTGTGCTGATCTTTGTGGTTTTTTTTGTAATTTTATTTTATTATGCTTACAGTCCTTGGCCTCTCTTAAAACACATTTTAATATTGCCTTAATTAAGACTCTGACCCATAACTCAAAAAGTGCTTTTATGATTTTTTTTTAAATTAAACACATTTATAAGTTTTCTAAAACTTTTGGTCTACGTTCAGAGTTTTATTCTTAAGTGATTTTTTTCTATCTCTGTTTCTAATTACCTATGAAAACTAAAGAGTTTATTTTTTTGCCCTTAATCCTTAGTAACTGAGTTTTTAATTTTAGATTCTGTTGGGTTTTTCATTTCTTTTATTATTTTGTGACTGAACAATTATAATATCTGCTTTACTTTCATTAAAGTTGCGCTAAATATGTATCCTAGAAATGAAATTAATTGCCGGCCTTCATTGCTTCTTCAAAGCAATCCCTTTTCCTCTCCATCTCACTTTTCTGAAAACACATACAAATATATTAATATTGGAACTTATTTTTCTTTTTCTAACTTAGCTTTATTTGCTGTACTTCAATTGTCTAGTAAGATATTTTCATGTGTTTTTATTACTCATCGTTAGGCTAGTAAATCATGTGGGAAGAATTTTTTCCTACACCCTAATGCAGGACTAGATTTCCAAAGCCCAAATGAGAGGAAATGGAGTAGAAGCCAGAATGCTTCAGCTGCTGCACAGATCAAAACAAATATGTATTTTACATTCTGCAGACAGGTAGACCAGTTATCAGTGTCAAATCCCAATCTGACATAGAGTTCCTGACATCACAGCACACTATGAAATAAAAACATCCTATTAATAGCTTGGTAGCTAAAAGGAAAAACAAAATCCTTTTCATTTTGAAGACATTTTTCTAAGGGCATAAGCAAATTAAACTTCTGTGCTATAAGACCCTCAACATAATTTAGTTACAGACAAGCCTTGAATCTTGTCAAGAAGGGATTTTTATCTGGATTTGGAGAAAGGCTTTGCATCTGCCTGTAGCTGTTCTATGACCTGGTATTCAATAATAACCTTGTTGGAAATTTCCATCGATATCTAACTGTAAGCCATCACCTATAGTTGCATTAAACCTACATATATCAACTTTTAATTCATTCTCTCCAAAATATAAATCAGATTTTCATTAGTTTCTAAATCTATATATGTTTTCACTTCTAAATACTTATTTAGATATATGTTGATGACTTTCCAGTCTTCCTGAGTGTCATTTATAAGATCTGGATATTTTAATCTAGTCTTTAATGTAGTGAAACATTAAACTTTATCACTTCTTTGTTTTTTTAATTCATTTGAATAATATTTATTAAACGTTTTCAATAACAGTATTTTACCCTAGTTCTTTTCATTTCTTTTAAACAACTCTCACATTAATGATGTATTTAAATACCTAAAAACTTAGCATCTTAAATGCTGGTTTTCTCTTACTATCTGCTTGAATTTGAGACAATGAGTTCACTGCTCTGAGCCTTTCTATAAAATAAGACGTGTATGTGGGGGATGTGCTCCTATTTCATAAGATAAATTTGTAAAAAAAATAAATAAAGCAATGGAATATTACTCAGCCATAAGAAAAGATAAAATACTGCCATTCATGACAACATGGATAGATCTTGATATAATCATGCTAAATGAAATAAGTCAGACAGAAAAAGTTAAGAACCATATGATTTAACTAGTATGTGGTATATAAAACTGAAAGCAACAAACAAACAAGACACACAAACAAAAATTCATAGATACAGACAACATTTTAGTGGCTACCAGAGAGAAAGGGGAATGCGGGGAGTTAGGGGTCAAATATATGGTGATGAAAGGAGATTTGACTTTGAGAGGTGAACATAATACAGTATACAGATGACGTATTATTGAATTGTACACTAGAAACCTATATAATTTTATTAACCAATGTCACCCAATAAATTTAATTTAAAAAAGGCAATAACTAAAATTTTATTTTTCGAATCTTTGTTAAATTCTTTCTTTGTCACTACATTGCTTTCAAACATTAACTCTCATTTCTCTTAAATCTACCTCTGATCCTGATGTCACTTCACCATTTTACATTTAAATATTATTTCCTCGTATTAACCATACTTATGTTCTTCCAAGAAAAACTGCTTTTATCTAATTCCAGATTTACCTAACTCAGTTAATGTTCACACCATCCTTCTAATAATCCAGAAAAAAGAACTGTGAGTCAGGTTTTATCTTTACATCTTTCTTTCCAATACTACATTTGGTAAATGTAAGTTTCTTTTATTTTTCCTAAAATACTCTTCCTCTCTTTTTATTCTATAGTCATTAAACTTATTTGAAAACTCTTTAGAAAAATTTAAAAATCACTTTAAAGGTTCATGTGTATTTATATTTAGGAAAAATGTTTTTTTTTTTCTTGTTTGTTTAAATAAAACTCCTTGTGTATTTTAACTTCTTTGGTAATTGAGCCATGAGACTTTCATTTTAATTTTAATATTGATGGCATTTAGAAGTATGAATGTGATTGGAAATATTTTGTGTCTTGGTTTTGTTAAATAAAAACTATGACAATATTTTTTAATGCCCTAGGGATAATGAACTTGTTTTTATTTCTTCGAATCATTGTTTTACTCTGAAATTAAATTCTAACAAAACAGAAAGTGTTATTATTGGAAATGGTAAGCTCGTACTGATTTAGATTGCATAGACATTAATTCATTTAAAATTTGCCCTGCGTGTTAGCAGGAAGGATAGCCATTACTTCAGACTAAAGATTTTTCATAATTTATGCTTTTAAACAAATTCTGATCAAATCTAGTATGCTGTGTTTCAGATATTAGTAAGTGTATTACTAATTAAAGAAAAGAAAACATCAGTCTATATTCCTGAATACTTATGTTCAGATATTTAAATCAAGATAAAGACTTAAAAGTTACTTAGGCTAGACATCATCACTTTACTGTTATTATCTAAGTCGGTTATTTTAAGAAAGACATTGGTTTTGAAGTGGCTCAAATTTTTATTTTGATCTATTAGCTTCCTTTACTTGTTAATCTAAAAAGTTTTCATTGAAAAATTCCATCACATCTCACACCTTGTCAGTGTCTATAACCTATGCAGAAATTTCCAATAGATGTGCAAATTTTCTTCTACTAGTAGGTCTTATGAATTCAAAGAATTATTTTGATCTCTTTAGAAAATGATACTTTATAGTACACAGAATATTAGCATTAAAATGTGGCATTGACAGTTTTATTTCTTTCTATTAAAATGTCCTTTTGGGACAATGTGACCATGGTCACATAGCAATGGAACACTCCACTGTATTTTGTTATTTCTAATCAATTTTGAGAATTTTATACCCACAATTCTTGGGAAATGTTTCCTTTCTTTTAAAAATGAATTCCACAAAAAACAGCAAAGAAAGTGATGTCTTAAATATTGCAATATTGAACTAAATTAATTTCTTTAATAAATATTCCTAATTTTCTTGTAATATGGAAAAATACTAAGCCTAGACAATCAAATTTCCTCAAAAGTCTATGTTTTTAAGTCATGCAAAAGGTTATAAACTATTCTATCAGTGAGTTTCATTTTACCTAATTCTCAATACTTATTCCTGTTTTTAGAGAAAATATATTTTAAATATTACCAACAATTTTGTCTTTTAAAGTCATTAAAGATTCATTCTGTAGCTTAAAAGCAACAATGAGAGTCCTAAAACATTAAAATAATATTCTTAATTTATGTTCAAAATCCGAGCTTTACTTGTGGCAAACAAAACTAAATGTTTAATCCTACAGAATATTGTTGTTTTAGCTGAAAATATTGAAAACTTGACTGATCTTCAAATAATTGTAAGTATATGCTTTGCCAGTTTTCTCTGATATTTTGGCAGTAGGCTATCATTTATATCTTTGTTTTTATGTGGGTAATATACTGAATGCTATATATCTGTGTAGTATATGTAACTACTCATTTCAGGGCAACATAAAATAAAAAGACATAGTCCTAGCGCTTTATAATATAAAATGTGAGAGGTTGCAGTCTCAGTTACATAATATGACACGATTGTTGAATCCATGATCAAGACATTTGTATATGATTTAACAGGCACTTCTGCTTGTTTTTGAGAGAATTTTAAATGGCTTTGATGGCATTAAATATTTCCTTACTACCTCCTGTATATAAGACACTGAATATCTTATGGGTTTTTGATGTATGCTTAGAATGTATACACTTATATGGTTTGAAGTGGACTGGATGAGATGATGAATCAATTCATTCAGCACAGCACTGGGCACATAGAAGATAATTAGCAAATATTAGCTAAATCAATATTAATATTAGAATATCTTTATCTTTGCACTAAAGAAAATTTCAATTACATAAAGCGTTATTGCATGTTATAGTATAGCTTTGCTAAATATTTGGTGGAAATGAGTATGTTTTTTCTATTGTAATTTCTTAACCATTCATAGGTCTTTCTTTTTTCCTTTATTCACACTCTTAAATATGCATGCTCTAATCTTAGTGTTATCTATTCTTGGCTATTGGTGTTAGTAAAACTTTATATCTGATTTATTCAAATGCTTCTAAAAATGTAATGTAATTTGACTTTTATATCCTAAAATTTCTTTTTCAATTTTGGAATAAAGATAGTCTTTTTCACTGTTGAGAATCAATATCTCAAAAACAAGACAGTAGTCTTCCTAATTTTAGCTGGTTTCTACGTGGCATTTTAGAATGTTATATTTCTTAAAGTGAGAAGTTACATATTGGTTAATCTGTGGTACTAGAAGCTATTGTCAGGTACCAGACAGTAAAATTGTTAAGCTACCAAAGTAATTAGCCACTATATTAGGTTTTACTAGGCTATAGTGCATAGAAGATTAAGAAGCATTTGTGAACAAAATTGAGTCTGCAGCTGTTCTATGCTTCCCATATAGAATTCACTATCTTGAAAGATTAAGATGGGGTACATTTCTCTGGGGTGAATGCTTCTGAAAAGTTATTCACATTCACAGTTCTCCCAAAATCTAGGGCGTGTTATTTCTCACAACAATCTTTTGAGTGGCAGTACTTGAACTTCCCATTCCAATACTAGTGATTAATATATAAGATTTATACAGTTTAATATCATTTTGTTCTCTCTGAAGCTTCTTAGATCCTGATTTCAGTAACTGATTTAACATATAAATTACCCCAAACTTGGCAAAAATCAAGAATATTTAACAGGGCACAGATGGTACAACAGAAAGCAATATCCAGAGATTTGGTGACTTGAGTGCTCTCTAAACCTCTACCAGCTGCTTTAGCTCAAGTGTGAATAAAGACCTTTTAAGAATCAATGAAAATGTCTTATGTTGTGCCTATGTATTGCCCACCCAACCAAATGACACAGAAATAGAAACAACCATATGGTTTTAAGTGTATTAGCAAAAAAGTAGGTTGCAGCTTGATACTTAAGATTAAATATGTTAAAGCATTAATGCTGATTGCTTGTACATTGCATACTTCTAAGAAATATCTGATATGAAAAAATATAATCAGCTTTGTCACATTTAGTGTTTATTAGTTTTCTGGTTTAAATATGTAAGAAAGCAAAACAGACAACTATTGCCCAAGGATATAGCATAATGCAGAAGACATCTCACAGATTCCTTTTAAGAATTGAGACAAAATCACAGTCAATACAATTTTAGTATATTGGGCCTGATATAAACTGAGATGAACAACTATTTTCAATGGCTAGAGGTGCCTGCATGGCTTCTTCGGCTTGCGGGAAATGATGACCGATTTTACATACTAATTGTATTTAACATGTGAACTTTGATACCTCATCATGTAGCTGAAGACCTCCAGTAACAGCTTTCATTTCAGCAGATAATATTAAGTGAATAATATTTCTCTGAGTATACATTAAAAATTAAGTGGTCGTGGTTAATAAAGAATGTGTTTCCAATCTGTAGTATAAAAGATATTTGATCTAAGCCAGGATTTTATATTTTTATAGCTTTTTATTAATCACAGGAGTGAACATATGGAAAGCACTTGTTAAAGAAGTAGGAAATAAAAGTAACATTATTCAAATGAGGCAAAAAAAAATGAATGTGAGCCTAATATGTAAAGAGAATTATTTAAATATCTGTACCACATACTGATGTATTCCACTAAGAGGATAAATTTACCCTAAAAACTAAGTGCTTTAAATTGCCCACTTGCCATCATAACTGTTTATGTATGATGACTGATAATAATTGTGTATTTAAAATGATTTGTCACTTGGATATATTTAAAAAAATAATAATTTCATCTAAATTCTCCCAATTTTGAATTGGATTATGCTACATGTTATCTAAAGAGTAAATTATGAACATACTTCAAATGACTATTTGTCATTCCAAATGAAACTTTATATTTTTTCTGTTGAATGTTCTATTCGAATAGTATTATAAAGTAGTAGTGTGAACCTCATCTTCTAGCAGAATGATGTAAGATTTAAGTTAAGATAAAGGGCAGAAAATTGGTAAAAGGTGATGATGACAACTTTGTTGTGTGGCTTTTTTTTTTTTGGACCTTTAACTGAATCTTTTAAGTACCTAAAAAGAATTATGTGATAGAATATTTTAGGCTAGTGGAGGCAAGAGGATAGAGACAAAAATAGAGTTCAATCTTTTTTTTTTTTTTAATTAGCCAAGTAAATCAAAGGGTTATTTTGGAAAACAAAGAGCAAGGTTAAGTGCAAAGTAGGCTGTTATCTAGAATGTTGCTTTGTGTGATTTAAAAAAAAAAAAAGAGAGCCCGTGAAAAGTCTGAGTCACCTGCCACAAGGGAGAAATTGCTCTCTTTCATTCAGTTTTTAGATCCAATCCTGTTATCACACCCAAACACACCCAAAGCACACTAATTGAAGTGGAGGCTGTGTTTCTTGAGAAAGAACATTGCAATGCCTTTCAATTTTCCTCAAAGGAGACCATTGAGGAAAAGAGGAATATCTGAAATTTTAAGTCTGTTTTATGTGGAGTCTCAGCTAGCATAGGTACCAGATGTCTTGAATTGCTCTTATGGCCTCTGGTTAGAGGGGGGCTTATGGCATGAGAAAATATATGGAGTTCTGGCACAAACATCTCACATTGGATACAATCAGTACACAGACCCAATTTGTGCTTATTTACTTGGTACTTTAATGTATTATTAGAATAGACACACACAGCTGTTAGAATAGTTCTCACGGTGGTTTCTGATCAGAGACATAGAAAGAAAAGGCCAAGATGAAGCCCCCAAAATTGCTCATCATTTTTCTCCACTAAGTTAGTAAATCGGAAGTAATACTTATGGGAGAAATCATTGAAATTTTCAGTGCAACCCATGACTTTAAAAAATACACAAGGTTGCAGTCTCCATTACATTCCTTTTATTTCACCTGTTTTTCACCCCTTTAAAAAAAAAAATGAAACAATAAACTTAGTCAAGTGGTATTTCTATCTGCATTGCCATATAAGATTACTTTACTGAAAGATATTTTTACAAATTCTCTATTTGTACCATTCTTCCAGAAAATCAGTTACTTGGTTTCAATTAAATTTCATTATATCCCTTCAACCTTGGCAAAGGCAGTAATTTGTACTCACCAGAGTTGATAACTGACCCAAGTATGGATTTGCCTTTCCTGCCTTCAATGTCTTTGCTAACAGCAGAGCCTAAGAGCTTACAAAAAAATTACATTTACTTACATAGAAGGCCATATAAATTGTCTCAGAAAAAGGTGCTTATTTAATGGCAAAGGAAGTGCCATAATTGACACATCGCCAGGCATTACTATTTCTACCATAAAATATATCACTAAAAGCAACAAGAATTAAAGAATGAAGAGTGGCCTGTTGAAGGCTCAGCTAAGTTGCCATCTCAGGGTTAACACCTTGAGAGATTGGGGCTCTATCTCTGAATTGTAGTAAATGCATTTAATCAAGTGCAGATATATATTGCTTCAGTGGATATGTTTTAGGAAAAATATGGTGGTACATACAGTTACCTCCCTCTCTCTTATACTGACTCTCTTCTTAAAGATAGGCTTTCCTTCTTTGGTAATCTAAGTTCTGATGGATTAGATGTCCTACTTTTTACGTAGAGCCCTTTTTCCAAGGAATACAGTAAAGATTACCCTAAACCTAAAGTAATAACTTTTTTTCTGGTCACTTTGAATATTGTAAACTGGTTTATTAGAAAGAAGACAAATAAGTTATAATATTGGCATTGATTATAAATTCATATTAGTATGAGGAGCTAGGTATGCAAAAAGATCTATAAGCATGTCTAGAACTTAGATTTCACTGGGAAATCCCTTGGTGTTTTTATGTTCTGTGACACTCTTGAATGTGTATTTGATTGAACCATTACCTGAAAAGGATCAAGAAACCCAAAGTCACAGACCCTTCTGGGAAGAAAGTCTGGATCACTCTACCAAATAACACACTACACAAGTTAAAGAATTAACCAAAAGTGAGGGGAACCTAGAAAGTGTTGTGGAGTAGGGGGATAACAAAAAGAAATCAATCTATGAAATAAATTATGGACTCACAACCAGTTGTAATAGCACATCTTGAATTCAGTCATAGAGTAGACTTATAATGGGGCATGAATTATCTCAATGGTAGGGGATTCCTTGTTTTAGATGTTTGTTGTATTCTGATTCACATCATTTCTGCTTTAACTCTGATTTTCACTGTATCAGGTGAGCAGAGTCCTTGTAGTACAAATACCAAAATAAAAATAAATAAAACAGAGGACAATTTTACTATGAATAGTGATACAAATATCATAAATTATTTAAAAACTATTATAAAATTAATGCTACATATTAGATGGAATTAATTTTTTTAAAAAGTAAGGATGGCTCCATAATAAATAATCCAAGTAAAATTATTGAGCTGTAAAGTTCATAGAAATCAAATAGATACTTTTTTTAACATTCCAAAAATAATTAAGTGAAAAGACAATCAACCTCAGAGGAAAAAAATGGGTAAAGAGAAATGAACAGTTCACAGAAAAAAATAATAATAGATATTACACATTTGAAAATAACTTGGGTTTCACACATATTTGAGTACTAATAACATCTACATTATTTTTATTACCTATTAAATTGGCAAACATTAGAATCAATAATAATATGTTATATAACAAATTCATATTACTATATATTAAGCAGTTTCATTTGTAGGAGTTTATCTTGTATAATCACAGGTTGTAGAAGACACAGTCAGGTGTATAAAATGATGCTACACAGAACTGCACAGTTAATAGTGATTATTTCTGGAGATTGAAGTTTGTATGCTAAGATGGGTCTATTTTCACTTTATAGACACCTGATCCATTCGAATTTTATATTTTACCTCATACTACTTTTACTTTAAAATTTAGTTTAATATAAAATCTTGCAGATCATACAAATATATTATTAGAAAGGATCTCAGAGGATAATTAGACCCTGTTATCCCCGGGACAACATATGACTATACAGAAACAAACACCTGGGGTTCTGAGTATAATATAAGTAGAAGTGGAACAATCTGATATGAGATACAGGTTGATGGGCATATAAATAACAATTGAGCTAAATGTAATGAGGAAACACTGACCTTGAGCCAATCACATAGCAGAAACAACATGCCAAGGATGGAGACTTTTATATGATCTTAGAAGTTGCATTAGAGTTAATAGGAAACAAAGAATTGTGAGAATGATATGACTAATACTGCTGAACAGCAGCTTTCTCATTTGGGAAGACAATTGGGTATGCTTAAGCTATTTTTACCTTAGCTGCTAACATTGACAAATATCTTAAGCTCAATATTACACTTATAACATAAATTTCGCCTTTGCATTGGAAGGTAAGCCCTGCACAACATATATTTACAGGCTAAAGGCAAAAATGACCCATAAAATTAAGAAATGTATTTAAAGACAATTAAACTATTAAGTATGGAGAGAATACATTCAAGATAATGGTCTCACATTTGTCATTGACTTTTGTGTAAACATTCATCCATATGAGCAGTAAGGGTTTAATAAGACAAAGACAGGTTTTATTTCACCCAAGACATACTTCCTCACTGCTTGACATAAGGCCAGGCTTCTGGGTGGATGAGGTAGATAAGATAAACTTCAGATTTCCTTTCTACCGTCTGTTTCTAAAATTGTCTAGTTTTCAAGAAACATATTTTATTGATCAGTAAGTCACAGAAAATAGCTTCAGAAACTGAAATATATTTCCCTTAAGAGAGATAAATTTTGTTAACTATGTTTTCCAAATATATTTTCATTTTTTATTAGATTAGAAAATCAACTCACAAGCTGGTCTGAAGGGGACACTTTCAAAATCAATAATAGTATGTATTTTAAATGTTGCATTCCATTATTAGGGCTTCTTTATAAAAAAGTTGAGGCATCTGTACCTATTTTTCTTATGTCCCATTTTACTGTCTAAAGAATTCCTGTTCATACCTTGAAGTCAAAAGCACCAATTTATTTGCCCTAACATAAGAAATTTGCTATAATTATTCACTTTTCCATTGAAAATACATAACCAGTTACTAATATCTACATTTTAAATAAATCTTTTCCCAAAAGTGGAAACAGCAATATTACACTCAGATATTAATGGACAGCAGCACATTTACTGCTTAACCAAAGAGACCAATCTTAAGTGATAGCAGTGCTATTGGGAATTAACAGCAATTTCAACACCATTTCTTCTGTTTTATTTTCTGAAAGGTAGAGGCAAAATTACACACACACACACACACGTGTATTTTAATAAGAGGATGTATTTTAAACCACAATAATGAAATTATGTAGCAGATAAAGAGGTCTTAAGCCTTGGTCTTAGTTGATCATCAGTCTCGGGATTCCCTATTCCCTTATCCCTACCTAATCGTTGTGGAGCGATGATTAGAAGTGAAGAATGTGCCAATAGAAGGGAAAGACCAGACTGATTTTCAGCTGGTGGGGCTCATTGCTTTGTTAAGTTTTATAGCGTTAATAGCTGCAAAAAGTTCTCACAGAAATATCCCAGGCCATTAACTGACTAACTAACCAAGCTATAACAATACTTTGGAATTCAGTAAGTAAGGAAGAGTGACAAAATAAGCTGTCACTTTAACTTCAGAGAACAAGATACGCCTGGCCCAACGTGCTCCATCCTCAGCATTGGCCGAAATCATCAATGGCATAGAAAGTTAAGATTAAAATGATTTAAGAGTAGAGTATCTGAGAGACCAAAAACCTCATTCTTAAAAAAATATCTTCCTAAATTTTCGATGTAAAAGCTGAGGTTATTTTCATGGTTATGAAAACATAATATAGTAAAGAGAGAGAATAAAGAGAATGGAATGAGTACATGGTAAAAATAATTTCAAATGGTCTTTCCAAGCTTAAGAGTAGATGAATATGACATGATTAAATATGTAAAATCCACCCTATGAATGACTGTGATCTTCCTAGATATTTTTCTCCTTTTTATCCCAGAATCTAGAAGTGTTAATAAACTCAATCATTAGTTATATGTTATTAATGTTTTATATTTTACATTTATTTCTTATCTACATGTATGTTTTATATTTTTATATTTATATATTTTATATCAATATATTATATTTTATATTTAATTTATATAAAAACTAATAATTAGGAAAGAATGACTGGAAATATAAATATAAATATAAATAAAATTTATCTCACAAATTATAAAATATATATGTCTCAAATAATGAAGAATAATAATCACGAAGATTCATTTACAAAATTATAACTTCTCTATGGAATGCAGTTGAAGCTTTGAATATGGTTCTTTGAAAATGTTCTCTAGTTTCCTGTCTTCGGAAAGTTCTCCTCCTAGGTATTCACATAACTTTTTTCTCTTGCCTACTTCAGATTTCTCAAGTATTATCTTTTCTGAGAAATTTCCTTTATTATCTTTAAAAATTTAGGCCTTCCACCCTGACAATGCTTATTACATAATCTTGTTTTCTTTTTACTCCTTGGTGCTTATTACTTTGTAATATAATGTATATTTTATTTACTTTTCCTCACATTAAAATGTAAACTTTATGAGAGCATGTATTTTTGTAGGCTTTGTTTGATCTCTGGCACTTGAAAGAGTGCTTGGCACAGAATAGGGGGTTAAGGAAATGTTTATGGAACAAAAAAGTGAATATATTCAATGGCCTATGAAGATAATATAGCTGGAAATGTAATAAAGTGTCCCCTTGAAGAAAAACAAAATTAAGGATTGTGTAGAAGGGTAACAGCTTCCAAAAAAGAGACATGAAAGTCGGAAATGTGGGTTGAAATTTCAAAGAATTGTTTTGTCAAAGAAGACAAGAGAGAAGATTATTTTAAGAGAGTGGTTAATTGTCAAGAAGTAAAAGTGGTCAAGAAAGAGAATTAATGAAATTTCATGTGTGACTGTGACATGGATATCACTGATAAATTCAGTGAGAGTTGCTACATTAGAGTGGGTGTAAAACCTGATTAAATTAGGTTTGCGAATAAATGAGAGCCAGAGAAATGAAGACTTATATTCAAAAACTCTTTCAGGAGTGTGTGAATACAAATGAAATAAATTTAAAAAATAAAAAAGAAGGAAGACCCAACTAGATAGCTGAGGTATATCTAAGAGAGAAAGGATGTCAATAGTATAAACTCTTTGAGATGTGAAAGTAGATGATGTCACAGATAGTGCTCGTTGCTTATCCAATATCTATTCTCTTTGCTTCTACACGAGATTCTCATTTTTTTCAGCACGATGATGTTCCCAGTTAAAAATACTCATCTCCCATGATTTCATTACTGTTAGGTATGATCTTGTGATCCATTTTAACTGAAGACATATAAAGAGAAGTCATTGTTTAGCATTCCAGAAATGTTTATTAAAAGATCAAGGCATCTATTCTACCTGGAAAAGATCCTTTGGACTAAAAGATAAATCATTCATCAGGCAGACTATTAGATAGTCATCCCCGTGACATGAATGCACCCAGAGTAAAAACATGGCTTGAGTTGAGAAGTAAAAAGTTGAGATGAAAAAGTAAAGTCAAGGGTGCAAGGTTTGATAAATAAGAGTAATAAAGATATTAACAAATAATTTCTAGGAAAGGGAAATTTAGTATAGCCAAATGGACATTAAAGGAATGGGCATAGGCATCAAAGGAACAGAAATTATTTTTTTTTAAAAAAAGATGGAAAATAATAAATCATAAAAACAATGAAAAGCAAAGTTAACTCTGAAGTACATAAAGTGTTGGATAATAAAAACTGCTATTTAAGAGGAAAACAATGAAAATTGTGGGTTCAGAGAAGACTTAGTTTCCTCTCATTACACAAAGGTGGTCGTACTGTTTCCAAAAAAATTTAGGATAAAATGGAATTTGCTACTTATGGGGTGGCAATTTCAAGATGTAAAGTAGAATATTTTGGGTGATGTGAGTTGAGAAATCAGAGTCAAGGGCAAAGAAATACAAAGGATAAAGTGAATGATGATGTATCAGTAATAGGTGGCTGGTAGCCTTCTATTTACACAACTTCTAACATTTTAACCAAAATTAAAATTTTTTAATTGTTATAATTATGAATGATACTTCCCATTTATGCTCTCATATTTCTCTTATATTAGGGAGTCTCTCTTATAAAATAAAAGAACAAAAACAAAATATTAGATCTTTGTAATTTCGTCCCACTTTAGTTTGTTAATTTATGTTATACTAAAAACAATGTACTATTCATTTTGTGCTTTTCAATTACTTTCTCCCAATTGCTTGTGATATCACTTCATCTCCACTTTTATCTATAAACTTTTTGGTTTTCATTATCAACATAATTACCCTCTTTCTCACTTGTAATCTTCTAATATGACCTTCCTTCCACTGCCCTCCTCAACTTCTACCAATAATTTCACTGTTTCTTTATGATCCAAATGGAAACATTTTTTTTCCCCCCTTTGGGCTCTTAACTCACTTTGTCAGAAAAAAAAAATAAAGTTGTTCACCTCAATTCTCTAAGGTACTAGTGTTAACCAGAATCTACTGTGGAAATAATTTTAACTAGCACTTCCATTTCCTGCTTAAGCACTTCCTGCTTAGTTAGTCTTCTTTATAAATTGAAAGATTCAATTTTATTTATTTTAATAGAAAAGCACTAATTTTTAATTCCATGAGTATACCTTGTCAGTAACTACCATGAATATTCAGTTTACTTATTATGAATATTCAGAAAGTACTTATTAAGAAATAAACATAATGAAGTTCTTCAGAGCTAAGAACTAAGGAAGAACTATGTGAGTGAAACACAGTGTCTTTCAAATCTTCCTTCTTTGAGGCAAGTGGCATATGTCTATACAAGAAAACATACCCCAGGGGAGACAGTGATTGATGGCATAAGAAAAATAAAAACTCAGCCTTAGATTTACACAGGGAGGTACAGAATTATTTATGATGAGGTAATATGTTAGTAAACAAACTGGATATCCAATAAATATAACTGGTGAGATAAAGAAAGAGTAGGAGAAGGATGAAGAGTAGTAGAAGAATGCATGGGAAAGGAGGAGGGAATAAGAATTTAAAATAGAGAAAGGAAAGGTATGGCAATACAGGGAGGGGTAAAGAAATTCAGCAAATTCATAGTCATGAGAGAACATGGCACTTTCAAGCAATGTAAAGTAGATATGGCTAGACCACAGGTATATAGAGTAGAAACAGTTTTGAAGATCAACTAGGAAATAAATGTCTTCTTAGGATATTTGACAGATTTCAGTATTGTCTCAGATTTGCCAAAATCAAGTCATTGTTAAGAACACAATATATAAAAAGAATGAATTCTAAATATAGTGTGCCATCTTTTAGGCCTACTTTCTGCATCTCTATTTAGTTATTGGATAACGATTTTATTTTTTAAATATATTTAAGCATTGAGATCTGTGAAAACATTATAGTATGCAAAATTAGAAATAAAAAGCAAACAGTATGATTCATATATATTTCTCTTATTCTCTAAAAAACACAATACTTATGAATAATGATTATTTCACTTAATGTTTAAAGATTATTGCTCTTATAAGTAGTTGAAGAGAGAAAATTTAATGCATTCGGTTAGATAATATTCATTATTCCTCTGTGCAATGCATCACTATCATATTAGGTATGCTAATTTATACAATTAACCTTATATAATTGATTTAAAGACCTTATCTAACTGGACAGTATATTAGTTCATTGATGGAATAAATGAAGAAATCTCAAATCTGAAGTAATTTCTTAGAAAACTCATTATTACAATATATATTTTCCTTTTGGTTTTTCTTTTTTTCTCCTTTCTAGAATTTAAAATTACTATTTAAAGGAAATAAATCTTAACAGTATTGTTCAGAATCTTCCAAAGAAATTTAATTTCTGTCTGGTTAGATATATAGTTCATATTATTCAAGAAGAGCAAGTAATAGATAATCATTATTCAAAGTAAAAACTGGTTTATTTCAGTCTTAATTAGAGCCAAAAATTCAAATAAGCATTCAGGAAGTGAAAGACAATAAATACAACAGTAAAGCAGTATATATTTGTCTATTAAAATTAAGGTACCATATACAATTTTTGTGCTTCATTGCCCAACACATGCTGATGGAGAGAAAAAGAGCTAGTGAAAGGCATTAACTGGGTAATAGATTCTGGAGTTACTGGCCTAGTGACAGACTACTAGATCAATCAATTCAGCTCAATACAAGCATTGCATTCTAAAATGAAGCCAAAACAATAAACATAAAATACAATTTATGATTTTAGTCACATTTTTATCAGATCCTATAAGTACCTGAGACTCTACATACACAGAACAGAACTCATTATCACTCCCGCCCCCGAAAGCAATTATTTCTATTGTACTGCTTCCTCCCAAAAGACTTTTTGTTCAGAGAGAATTTTAGCCTAGAAACTTTGACGTCATAGTCAAACTTTGACTCTGGCTCATTTCTCAAATTGTATGTTATGTAATATTATGTTACATTATGTTGTGATGTTTGTTCTATTATACTCATCTATTTTAGTCTATTTTGTTTTAAGTATATGATTTAAAATGTCTTCTTTCTCATTTTCATGGCTCTTTTCTAATGTGTCTTAATATTTAACTACAAATTATAACATGGCTTAAAACTATCTTCATGTCCAGCCTATCCTAATCTCTGCTTCCTGAGATGCCTCTTAACACAAACTTCCTTTTTTAACTCTTTTGCTCAAAATGAGTAAATGTTTCCACTTTGCTTAAGGAAAAATAAAATCCCTTGGTAAGACTTTCAAAGTTACCTTTCTGGAATCACCTGTTTTAATAAACTCTTTCAAACCTCTCCAGAAACCTACACTGAAGCCACAATGTATCATTGGAAATGCTAATTTAAGTCATATCTTAATTTTTACTCATGTGTTTTTTCTACCTAAATTGCTATGTTATTTTTTTCTTTAGGAATATTCAATGACTTTGATACAGAATTTATTTCTGTAGCAGTTATTGCTCATGCCTCCCAAAATCCACAGTGGATTTCAGAGTTTTACTGGACAAAACAACTTGCCTGCTAGAAACTACCTTTCCCAGATTCTTTTGAAGTTTAGTGTGCTATTTAGTGTAACTAATTTCTGGCTAAGAAGATGTCAAAAAAAAAAAAGTATATATTTTCAGTGCCACGTCTTTAAAGGAAAACTCTTTACTCTCTATATCTTCTTCCCCATTCCAACAGTGAAAAATAAAGGTATAATGGTGGTAAGCCAATTTTAACCATGTGGAATAAGTTACCACTTTAGGTGATGGCAGAAGAACAAGGTAAATGATATCTGGGTCCTGTTGTTACTGCTTTGTACTGCCCTGAATTATAGCTCTCAACAATTTGGTTATCTTTACAAAATTATGTGAAAAGGAAAAGAAATCTACCTATTTTGAGATCTCCATATTATATCAGATGAGTGATTCCAAGAGTGTGTGTATATATATATATATATTTTTTTTTTCTTTTTGCTGTGTATATATTAGAACATTCATGATATAATAGTAAATTTTAAGGACTTGAAGCAGAAAACCTTTGTCTTCATTTTTTTGCCACATTTATTTTTCTAATAGTGGTCCTAGTGTGAAACATTATTTTATCAGTTTTCTACTGCTGCATAATAAACTGTCCAAAAATTAGAATATCATAACAACACATTTATTATTTTATAATATTTATGGGGCAGGAATATATATGTGGCTTAGTTGGGTTCTCAGACTCAGGGACTCTCATAAGTCTGCGATCAAACTGTCATTCAAGATGTAGTCATATCAATATTTGATATTGATACAATCCAGGATCTTCCCAAAATTTGATATTGATAAGATCGAAGATCCACCCATGCTCAATTGGTGATTGTGGGCAGAATTCAATTTCTTACAGGCTCTTGTGTGGGCACTTCAGTTCCTTGCTGGCTCTTTGCCACAGGCTGTCCTTAATTCCTTGTAATATGGACCTCACCTTACAGCATGGCAGCTGGCTTCATCAATTCGAGCAAAGGGGAGCAAACAAGAGAGAGAAAGTGAATGTGAACAAGAAAGAAGTCACAATGTTTTATAATCCAATCTTGGAAGGATATTATGGCACATTAGAGTATTCTGTTTGTTAGAAGCAAATCATTAGATCCACCCCACACTAGAAGGGAAATGATTATATAAAGGTCGAAATATAAGATGGTAGAGATTTTTGAGAGGTGGTGCAGAATCTGCCTAACAGAAAGATTTTTTTGAAGTGCTTGTTTTCTATGAAGATTTCTTTGTTCCGTTGCCATAGATTCTGTTTCCTTCTATCTTGGGTTAGAGGTAATGACCGCCCCAAATAATTACGATGGAAAAAAATCGATTATACAGTGCTCTAATTTTAAAATGTTCAAAATGAATAAAAATAGTTACTAAAAATATAACAGACATAAATTTATTTAAATTCTCATAATGTATCATAATTAAGCAGCAATTATAATAACAAAGATCAGGAGTTATATTTCTCTAACCTATTTGATGGAAGAAATGCCTCAATATCATATTATTATTGGCTACCTATAGTTTCCTGCTCTGCATAAAAATCGAATATATAACTTTCAAACAATTATTAATATTACTGAGCATGCATTTTTGGTACTAAAAATCTATATTTAAAAAAGCGCCAAAATGAAATTTAAAAATAGCACACAATAAAAAGAATGCTTCCAAACTGTTATACATATATTTTAAATATTGTTTATCAAAAAGTGGGTGTGCAAAGACAAAAAAACTTCCTAGTTTTCCTTTATTTAAAGGTTACAGAGTATGGATGTTTAAATAGATAAAATACATATATTGATATAGATATAAGTATAGCTATGTGAAATATAAATGGTAACAATTGAAAAGTTACATGAATATACTATTCATAAACAAAAGCATTCTATTCCTAACCAACTCTAGGACATTTCTGAAGTCTCCCTGATTTTTCTCCTTCCCTTCCCTTCTCTTCTCTTCCCTTTCTTTCCCTTCCCTTCCCGTCCCGTCCCTTCCCTGCCTTCCCCTTGTTACTTTGCATACTCCCGTGACAATATTGTCAACCCCCATCATTGCTACAACTCTCCACATAGTCACAACTTAAAACTCTATATCTTCAACTCAAAATTTATTCATAAAACAAAACCATTTATTCAGCTCCCTGTATCTCTGTCTGGGTTTGATTGAAGATACCACTTTAACTTTTCATACCATATCTATCAGTTGCTTGAACAAATTCTTAAATTTGATGTCCTTAAAAAAACTGCACAATTTGCAAATGTGAAAATAATTATCTATACATTGTCGTTTCACCAACAGAAGTCACATTGTCTTGAATACAAAAAAAATAAAATAAAACAAAAATCTAAACCCCCATTATCTTACTACTCCTTGCAATTATCACTTTATTTCCTTCATTTTCTTTATGAACAAGCTTCTAGAAAAGGCAGCCCCAATCATCTGTCCACATTCTCAGCTTTTACTTACTCTTTAATCCAATCTATTTCTCATTCACATTACACCACAAAAAATTCTCTTCCACAAATTACCAACAGTCTCAGTTTTATTAATTTTCCAAGAGTGTAGGTTTTAGATCTGATCTTTCTTTGCTCTTTCATCAGAACATAATTCTGTTAACCACTGGTTTCTTTTTGTTTGTTTGTTTTGTTTTTATACATATTTTTTAATTTATTTATTTTAATTAGTTTCAAGTATACATTGGTTAGACATCTATATAGTTCATAAAACGATCTCCCCAACTGCTCTGTTAATAATGTACCCTGTCTCTATAGACTATCAAGTCTAAACCTGCATTGTAATCTTCAAGCATTTTTAACAATCTTCAACTTTCTCTCTGTTTTTCAACCTGATGTCAATTGCAGATTGAGTCCTAAAGAACTTGCTATACTAAACTATTAAATGCCAATATGACTAGTCCTCTTTCATTTTCCATTTACCAAATATGCATAAGCTTTCCAGAAAGATACAGTCCCCAATTTCTAATTACAACTTTGTTGCAAAATCTTTTGGCTGCATAGGAAAAGACCGGCATGATTTCCCTGTTTGTGGATGAGCCTAGAGTTAACCCATCAGGAGAGCAGATTCTGTTAGGCTTTATTACAGCACATGATTTTATTCTCCTAGACTCAATATTTCTCAAAGTGAGTATTTTCTCTAAGGACATATTCCAAAAAAATAGATATAAATATGTATACAAACATGTTCATTGTGGTGTGGTATTGTAGACAAAGTCTGAAACCAAACTAAATGTCTAGGAGCTGGAGTACGGCTACATAAATATTTACATACCAAGTTAATGGAATGTCTTTTTATCCATCTAAGTGATGATCATTGTGAAGATGTATATGAACGTGGATAATTATTTTTGATATGTTAAGCAAAAGAACTGAATAATAATGTACTCCATTGATTAAAATAAGAAGATGTCTAGAAATTATGGGTATAGTTACTATTTACAGCTCTGTATATTTTTATATATTAAATTACCATTGGAATTGTTATATTGTGTATTAAGAGTAAAATTGGAAAATATGAATATTGGCTATGAGGAAGATTGGTATTGAAGGTAAAATTAAATTTCTGTCAGTGGTAACTTCTTTGCTGTGATTATATATTTTTTATGATTACGAACTCAAAGAGGGCATAAATAATCAAGAGAATTATTTATAAAGAAGCTACTAAAACAAGGTAAAAAGATGAGAGTTTGCAGTCAGGAAAAATTAGAGGTTATGATATTAATATTTTCTTTTGGAGCCTTCAGATATGGAGCTACAGAAACAAAATGGGAACATAAGCAACACCAATATTAAATTTCTTGCTTATGCCTAATTATTTATTTTATACTTTCAATGGGTGGTAGTTAATTAGTTATGGATAGTGTAAGAACATGAGCCATCATAGAGAAAAACTCATATTTTGTGGCGTATGCAGTAATATTATTCCTGTAGAAGGTGACTGTACAATTCAGTTATGTATTAATATAACAATGTAAATAATTCTTAATTAGGGTTGACAGTGTTAAATAAGTAATTGGAAAGGCACAGAGAGGTTACAAATGTATCATGAAAGTAACAATTGCATGAAACAGCTGCCACCTTTAGGCACTGATAAAACAAAGGAAATAGTTTGGATTATCAAAATTTAAGAGCTTGGAGAAAGGGTCACACACAAACTGAAAATGAAACCTCTGAGGAGGTGTATTCTAGACAGCTGCTACAGATACCTTTGAGCTCGAAGGGAATCAGACCTCTAAAGATGAGGGGCCAGACCAAGGTGGCACTGTATTTGAGAAACAATAATGCCATATTTGTCACTTTTGTAAAAGAGCTGCAAACTCGTTTCAGCTGCTCCTATTGGAAGTAACCACTGCTGCTATGGTGAAGAAGCAAGGCTGCTAAAGGAGGAGGAGCCAAATATTACTCAGCCATTAAAAAAATGAAATCCTACCATTTGCAACAACAGTGATGGACCTAGAGGTTCTTATGCTGAGTGAAATAAGTCAGACAGAGAAAGATAAATACCATACGATTTCACTTATATGTGGAATCTAAGGAACAAAAAGAACTAATCAAAAACAGACTCACAAATATAGTGGACAATTTGGTGATGGACAGAGGGGAGCGGGGTTTGGAGGTCTGAGAGAAAGGGGTGAAGGGTTAAAGTACAAATTAGTAGTTCATAGATGGTCACAAGGGTGGGGAGCACGGCATAGGGGATGAATTGGCTAGGTGGAAAACCAGAGGAGAGAAGGAGGAATTAGGGTGATCGTTTTATAAACTACATAAATGTCTAACCAATGTACTGTATACTTGAAACTAATTAAAATAAATAATTTTTTTAAAAAACTCTTGGTATAAATAAAACTCATATACTTAAGCACTCTTTGATATAAGAATACTATTTACTTGAGAAGTATACAGTTGGATATGATATCATTGGCATATTTAGATATTATTAAAACTTTTTTACATAAGCAATTGCTCCTTCAACATAAAAGTTTTCTTAAAAGACAGTATTTAAAAATCTACATTTTCAAAAATGTTTCAATATAACAATTTTAAAATGCATTTTTAAATTTTTCTTTATTAAGTTTATTTGGGTAACATTGGTTAATACAATGATATAATTTTCAGGTGTACATTATAATTTGACATTTGTATATTGTGTATTTACCATCCAAAGTCCAGTTACCTTCAGCTACCATATATTTGATCTCCTTTACCGACTTCACCCTCCCCCTACCTCCTTATATTTGACCCCCTTTGACCATCTACCTAGAAAGAATATACTAAAGATTTTCATTTATTTTTACTTTCATGTGAAGTTTAGTCTTAAGAGGCTTTATTCAGCTCTTCTTTGCTGATAATTCTTTAAAGGAGTCAGCTACATGTATCTTCTAACAGTGTATATTACTGATAGCAGTCTCGTGAACATATTCATGTTACATACTCATACCACATCTCATGATTGACTCTAATGATTACATACTGTGTTACATATCTTCTCTGCATGACAGTTATGACTTTATTATTCAAGAGACAATGTAGTGACTCAATAGTGATAATAAGGCAATTATTAACAAAAGCACAATATTGGATGTTAGTGCTACAGTTATTAATAATAAATAATTTGTAACATATCTCAGAGCTGATTGACATGCCTGCATCATAATATAATAAATGCAAAATACTACTTTAAAAAAAAGTATTAACACATATACATGTATTGATAATTGTGATGAATATGAAAGAGCTTGCTTTAGGTATAAACATGCAAAGGTTGTTATAAACTCCTTACCAAAATTTTAAGTTATCCATCCCTGTTCCCTTAATTGTGTTTTTAATTATAACTTAATAAGAAAATTCACCTGAAATAGATAAAGTTTTCAAAGTCAACTTTATGATTAATTAGAGAGAGGATCACTAAGGAAAAATGATTCATTGGATTGAGAAATATTTAACATTATACAACAATATTTATTGGATTGAGAAATATTTAACATTATACATTTATAAGAAATGTAAAAATAAAAAAGATGATGAATTTACAGACAGAAATATTTAAAATTGGATACAAAGTCCTTAATTGTACTTTACATTAGATGCCCCAATATTCAACCTAATGCAAATTCTCTTTCCTCTTTCCTAGGAAGCATTTCTCTTTCCACCTTCTATGATCATCTCTTCCCCTGAGATCCTACAAATCTTTTCTGTGTCATCCATTAGGTAATTATTTATAATATTTCATATATTGTTATCTATTATATATCCTTTCATCTTTTAATTTTAATTTTAATTTGCTTTGGTTTACTTAAGCTCGCTTCCCTTAGATAGTCCATAAAGTACTTGAAATCAGAGACCATTTGGTATAACTTTTTACCCATAAGCACATAATGGGCTGAGTTAAACAGTTGTGATATTTAATGATGATAAATTAGAGACAGTTGTCACCTCATAGCAATGTCAGTGCTTTATGCTATATCGTATAAATCATGGCTTATGCCATTGATCAAGGATGGTATAATAGTTATATATATATATTTTAAACCCTCTCTGTTGCATGAGAAATTTGGAAAGGCTACTTGCATATATTTATTTGATCACTATATTTAGAACATTTCATTCTTTCAAGCAAAAACCTGGTATATAGATATAATCAAATATTTTTGAATAAGAGATTCCCGAAATAATGGTTTGGGACCTTATCAAATAGTGCATATTTCTCTATACCTATGGAAATATTATCTATCTTTGGGTATACTTAATATCTACCCCTTCTCCAGGTTTAATTGCTTTGTTACAAAAGAAACTCATGTTCTATTTTTCCAGAGAATCATTAATTTGTATATTCATAAAACATTATAAACCACTCTGTTTAGTGCAATTACATTTTATACAAATATATTATTTGTAGGTTTTAAAATTGATTATTTCAAAGTATTTAATTAGGTTTTTGTATGTATGTGTGAGACTATAAACAGCCCATAAATAGAAATATCATGCATTATTTGAAGGAACACCACATAGTAAAATGATGTTTTCAAAGTATTGGAAATGAAATACAAAAAGAAAGTGAGTATATCAGAAAAAATATTTTTTAGTGATACAAGTTAAGACTTGTGATTTGTTCCCGGTGCTGTCCCCTTGAAGTCATATTTTTTATTTGTTAATTGTGCTAAAAACACAACATAAGATATATACTTTTTATAGATTTTTAGATGTATAATACAGAATTGTTGTACAACAGATCTCTAGAACTTACTTATCTTACATAACTGAAACTTTATACCCATTGATTAGAAACTTCCAATTTTCTCCTCTCCTTTTTACATGGCAGTCATCATTCTATTCCCTGCTTCTATAAGATGACTATTATAGATACCTCGTAGAAGTATCTATAGAATCATACAATATTCGTTCCTCGTAGAATCATACAATATTTGTTCTTCTGTGACTACTGTAACTTCTTTTACAGATTATAAAAGAACTTATTTTACATTCCTTACATGGCAAGTCTACTGGCAAAAATTTCTTGAAGTTTTGTTTTTCTGAGGTCTTTATTTCTTTTATCTCTGAAGGATAATTTCACAGGATACAGAATTATAGGTTGGTGGGGTTTTTTCCTCTCAACAATTTAAATATTTCACCTCACTCTCTTCTTGCTTACATTGTTTCTTAGGAAAAATCAGATGTAATTCTTTCTCTAAAGGTATGTTTTTTTCCCCCACCTTTGGCTTCAATCAGGATTTTTTTCTTTACCTTTGATATTCTGTAGTTTTAAAATAGTATACCTATGTGTAGTGTGTGTGTTTTATCCTGCTTGGTGTTCTCTGAACTTTCTAGATCTGTGGTTTAATATATGGCATTATTTTGGGAAAATTCATATTAATTATTGTTTCAAAAAAATTTTCTTTCTTTCTCTTTTTCTTCTTCTTGTATTCCCGTTACACATATGTTATACCTTTTGTAGTTGTCCCACAGTTCTTAGATATATCTTGTTCTCTTTGCATTTTAGTTTGGGAAACTTTGTATTGATGTCTTCTCAAGCTCAGAATTCTTTCTTCTCCCATGCACGCCCACTCAGCTAATGAGCCCATCAAAGGAATTCTTCATTTCTGTTACAATATTTTTGAGCTGTATCATTTCTTTTTAGGATTTCAATTACTATGTTTATGTTATACATCTGTTTTTATACACTGTCTACTTTATCCATTAGAGATATTAGCGTATTAATTATAGTTTTAAATTCCTGTTCTGATAATTCCAACATCCTGACATACCTGTTTCTGACACTTGTGCTCTCTGCAAATTGTGTCTTTTTGCCTTTTGGTGTGCCTTATAATTTTTTCTTGTTAGCTGGGCATGATGTACCAGTGAAAGGAATTGCTGTAAATGGGCCTGTAGTAATAGAGTGGTGAGGTATTGTGGGAGGGAAAATATTTTTTTAGTTTTGTAATTGGGTCTTAGTCTCTTATGAACTTATGCCTCTGGACATTGAATTTCACAAGTTTCTCAGTTTTTTCCTCTGCTATTTTTTAGGACAGGATGGTAGAGTGGGCTGGAGTTGTCTTTTTCCCTTTTCCCACTTGAAAAGCTACAGACAACTAAAGTAGGTTATTTCTCTTCTCCAGTTTTATTAGGCTCTAATAGCTGATTAGATTTCTGTTAACTAGTTTCCCCTGTGGGCAGGCTTTGTAAGGAAGAATAAATCTCTCTGGGGTATCAAAATTGTTCCATTTCTCCTCCTCCTGCCAGAAGCAGGAGAGGACTTTTCTTAGATATTTACTTTGAGAACTTGGTCGAGCTCTTAGCAGCAAATTCCACAATATTGTGGGGTTCCCCCTAATAATGGGGTCCATCTGGAGATCCTAACTCACAGAGCGTTCACACTAAGACTCTAGCAATTAGTCAATTAGAATTCAAGTTTTCCCTCCCCAACACTGGTTTCAGGAGCAGTTTCTGTGCTCATATAAGTAGGGACTCTTTATTTGCCTGCCTCTTCAATCTTAGGAGCAGTGGTTTGGCCTGTATTTTCCCTCTCTTATGGATTGAAAAAGACTTGATTTTTCAGTCTTGAACGCTTTTTACTTGTTAGAACAGAGTGGCAACTTCCAAACTCATTACATGAAGAAATAGAAACTAGAAATGTGTAAGGTTCCTTTTTGAGGCGATGAAAATAATCTAAAATTGACTGTTATGGTGATATACATATCTGTGAATATAATAAAAACTATTGAATTAATCACTTTGCATGGGTAAATTTTATGGTGTTAAATATATCTCAGTGACGCTACTTAAAAAGAAAAGTAAAATCTATTTTTGTTTAAAACTTTTTTTAATCCTATGAGACTTAAAAGGCAACTGTAGAAAGCTATAGTAATACATTTTTGATGGAAACACATGTTTAAATCTATAATTTGTGATATAGTATAAAGGAGGATAGAACTGAGTATATAAAATGGAAGTTTTTGTATACTTATGAAATTAAGTTGTCATGAACATAAACTAAAATCTTGTAAATTAAAATATGAATGGTATTTCTCAATGTAGCCACTTAGAAAACAACTCAAAATGTATAGTAAAACAAATAAGAAGATTAAAAAGGCCATTATAGGATATCTATTTAATACAAAATGATGGCATATTATGATATCTGTTTAATGGAGGAACTGTGGAACAAAAAAGCTAAGCTATATGGAAAAGAGAAATTATGTAAAGTAATAAAACAGTTCATTGTTGCATTTGAACATATATAAATGTATTACGTATAACAATAATAGCACAGAAAATGAAGGCAAGAGGAAATAGAGTTATAAAAAAGTGGCAATTATACATTTCCCTATAATTAACTTAGCATAAATTAGAAGTAGATTTTGGTAAAAATAAGTTATATATTGTGAGCCCTAGACAAACACTAAGATATTAAGTAAAAAATATATATTGAAAAATCCTTAATGGAATGACATTGTTACCCTAGATATTTTCACTTAAGTCAAAATAATGTATTAAAAGAAGAAAAGAAGAAAAACATAAGACGTGTAATAAAATGTAATATGGCAGATATATACAGCTGTATCATAATTGTTATCTCAGTTGGAAAACAACTTTACCAACTAGTGTGCAGTGTTTATGTACAGTTTCTTTTGCCTTAATCTTACATACTTCACAGATTTCTAGAGTCACTTATGTCTGTTTCCCTTCCCCAATTCTCTAGAGAGATTGATTTATATACTTCTAAAGCAAATACTTTTTTTTCTGCATTCCTTCCTTAGATCCTCTGGTCTTCTTAATGGTTATTATTTTTAAATTTGCACTCCGTAAGGCCCATTCTTTCTATTTTTAAGTACCATGAATTTTGACAAGTTCAAAATGCTATGTACCCCCCACTACAGTATTATAGAGAATAATTTCACTCTCCTAAAACTCCCCTGGGCTTCATCTATTCAGTCGTCTCGTTCACCCATTCTGGTGCCTCTGGCAACTGTTGATTTGTTCACTGTCTCTAAAGTTTTGCCTTTTTCATAAAGTCATAAAATTGGAATAATACAATATGTAGAATTTTCTAACTGGTTTATTTTACTTCACAATATACATTTAAGCTTTCTTTAGAGACCTTCCATAATCATCTTTCAAAATTAAACTTTTTACCCATAAAATAACAACTCTCTATTTTCACCTTCTTTCGACTCCTGGTAACCACCATTCTACTTTCTGCTACAATGTGTTTGACTATTTTATATAAGTGAAATTTGTCCTTTTGTGACTGCCTTATTTTATATAATATAATGTTCTCAATGTTTATCCATGTTGTCATATATGGTAGGATTTTCTTCCTTTTTAAAGTTGAACAGTATATGTGTATATCATATTTTCTTTATCCATTTACCATGGATGGATATTTAAATTGTTTCTTCTTGGCCATTGTGAACAATGTTGCAATGAACATGGGAGAAAAGATATCTTTTCAAGATTCTGATTCCAGTTCTTTTGGATTAATACCCAGGAGTGGAATTGCTGGATTATATGGTAGTTTTATATTTAAGTTTGGGGGGAAACTCTATAGTGTTTTCCATAATGGATGCATAATTTTACATTCCCACTAATAGTGTATAAGAGTTCCCCTTTCTGCACATGATTTACAACACTTGTCATCTTTAGTTTTTTTGATAATAGCTGCCTAACAGGTGTGAAGTGATATCTCATTGTGGTTTTGATTTTTATTTCCCTAATAACTTGAGATGTTGAACATGTTTTCATATGAGTGTTGGCCACTTGTATGTCTTCTTTGGAAAAATTCAAATCCTTTGGCCATTTTTTACTGGGTTATTTATTTATTTATTTTTCTATAAGATTATTGGCATCCCCTGCATATTTTTGATATTAGCCCCTTATCAGATATATGGTTTGCAAATATTTTCTTCTAATCTGTTGTTTCCTTTGCTGTACAGAAGCTTTTCAGTTTGATATAATCCAGTTGTTTATTTTTGCCTTAGCACCTGTGCTTTTGGTTTGATAGTCATGAAACCATTGCCAAGACAAATGTCATAAAGCTTCTCTCCTGTGTTTTGTTTTAGGACTTTTACAGTTTCAGGTACTAGATTCAAGTCTTTAATCCATTTTGAATCGATTGATGTGTATGGTGTAAGATAGTGGTCCAGTTTTATCCTGTTACATGTGGATATCCAGTTTTCCCAACATCATTTGTTGAAGAGAGTATCCTTTTCTAATGTGTATTGAAGATCATTTGACTATGTATGCATGGATTTATTTCTCTGCTCTTTATTCTGTTTCATTGATGTAAATGTCTTGCCTTTATGTCTGTACCATCTGTTTTAATTATGTGGCTTTGTAATATACTCCAAAATTAGTAAGTATGATGTCACTAGGTTTCTTCTTTCTTAAGATTGTTTTGAATATTTTGGGTATTGTTTGGGTATTTGAGGTCATTTGGTTCTATATGATTTTTGTTTTCCTATTCTTGTGAAATGTACCATTGGTGTTTTGATTAGGAATACACTGATTTTGTAGTTCACTTCAGAAAACATGAACATTTTAACAGTACCATGTCTTCCAATTCATAAACATAGAATGTATTTCCATTATTTGTGCCTTCTTTAAATTCTTTCATCAGTGTTATGTAGTTTTCAGCTTATAAGTCTTTCACATCTTAAATTATTCTTACATATTGATTATTTTTAATGCTATTGTTAATGGGATCATTTTCTGAATTTCCTTTTTATTTTGTTTGCTTTAGTGTCAAAGAGTTAATTTCCTATGTTTTCTTCTAGGATTTTTATGGTTTAAGGTCTTAATTTAAGTCTCTAATCCATTTTGGGTTTACTTTTTGTATATGATATAAGAAAGTGGTCTAATTTCATTTTTTGCATGTGTCTGTCCAGTTTTCCCACTGCCATTTATTGAAGAGACTGTCTTTACCTCATTGTATATGTTTGCCTCCCTCATCATAGCTTTGACCATATAGGTAGAGATTTATTTCTGGGCTCTCTATTGTGTTCCATTGATCAATGTGTCTGTTCTTATGCCAGTTGTTCTGATTACTGTTGTCTTGTAGTATAATTTGATATCGAGTAATGTAATACCTCTAACTTTGTTCTTTTTTCTCAAGATTGCTTTGGCTATTGTGGATCTTTTATTGTTTTATACAAATTTGGAGGTTTTTTTGTTCTAGTTCTGTGAAAAATGCCATTGGTATTTTGATATGAATTGAGTCGAATCTGTAGATTGCTTTGGGTGGTATGGACATTGAATGATTAATTCTTTCAATCCATGGGCATGGTAAATCTTTCCAATTATTTGTATTGTCTTCAATTTCTTTTATCAATGCTTATACCTTTTAGAGTACGGTCTTTCACATGTTTGGTTAAATTTATTCCTAGGTATGGTATACTTTTCAATGAAGTTGTAAATGGGATCGTTTTCTTAATTTCTCTTTCTCATATTTTGTTATTAGTGTATAGAACTGCCACTGCTTTCTATATATTAATTTTCTATCCTACAACTATACTGAATTCATTTATTAGTTCCAATATTTTTGTGTGTGTGAATTTTTAGGGTTTTCTATGTAAGGATCATGTCATCTTCATATAGTGAAAGTTTTACTTCTCATATCTGATATGAATGCCTTTTATTTCTTTTTCTTGTCAGATTGCTGTGGCTAGAACTTCCAGTAGTATGTTGAATAAAAGAGGTAATAATGGGAATCCTCATCTTGTTTATAATCTTGGGTAGAAATATTTGATTTTTCACTATTGAGTATGGTAGCTCTGGGTTTGTCATTTATGGCTTTTATTATATTAAGATATGTTTCCTCTATTCACACTTGGTTGAGAAATTTTATCATAAATAAATGTATTTTGTCTAATGCTTTGCCTTCATCTACTGAAATAATTATATGACTTTTATCCTTTGTTTTGCTAATGTAGTATATTCTGTTGATGGGTTTGCAGATATTGAACCGTCCCGGGATCCTTGAATAAATTCCACTTAATTGTGGAATTACAATTCTTTTAACATTTTGTTGCATTCTGTTGCTAATATTTTGTTGAGAATTTTTGCATCTATGTTCACCAGGGATATTGGCTGGTAATTTTTTTTTTTTGTAGTCTCTTTGGTTTTGGAATCAGGGTAGTGGTGAAATTATAGAATAAACTTGGATGTATTTCTTTCTCTTTAATTTTTTGAAATAGTTTGAGAAGGATAGGTATTAATTCTTTAAATGTTTGTCAGAATTTACATGGGAAGTCATGTGGTTCTGGACTTTTGAATGTTGAAAGTTTTTTGATTATTAATTCAACTTCATTACTAGTAATTACTCTGTTCAGATTTTCTATTTCCTCCTGATTTAGTCTTGGAAGATTGTATGTTTTTAGCAATATATTCATTTCTTCTAAGTTGTACAATTTCTTTGCTATAGTTGTTCATAGTATTCACTTAGGATTCTTTATATTTCTGTAGTGTCATGTGTAACTTCTCTTTCATTTCTGATTTCGTACACTTGGGTACTCTCTCTTTTTCTCTTGAGTCTGGCTAAAAGGTTGTCAATTTTGTTTATCTTTTCAAATAACCAGCTTTTAGTTTTATTTATCTTTTCTATTTTTTGTCTAAATTTTATTTATTTTCACTGTCATATTTATTTTTATTTGATTGGGTTTTTTGTTTTGTTTTTTTTTTGGTTCTACTTTTTCTAGTTTGTTTTAGGTGTAAGTAAAGTTATATTGTTTATTGAGATTTTCCTTGTTTCTTGATGTAGGCATTTATCACTATGAACTTCTTTTTAGAACTGCTTTTGCCAAGTCCCATAAATCTTGGAACTTGTGCTTCCATTTTTGTTTGTCTCAAGATATTTCATTTCTTCTGTGATTTCTTTGTTAATCCATTGATTTTTAAGTATATGTTGTTTAGTATTCACATGTTCATGTTTTTCTAGTTTTCTCACTGTAATTGATTAATTCCATACTATCGTAGCTAGAAGAGGTGCTTTATTTAATTTCAGTCTTCTTAAATTTATTGAGATTTGTTTTATGGCCTAATGTGATTTATGCTGGAGAATGTTCTGTATGCACTTGAACAGAATGTGTATTCTGCTATTTTTGGATATAATATTTTGTAAATATCTATTAAGTCCTTCTGAGCTATTATGTCATTTAAGATCAATACTTTCTTATTGATTTTCTGTTTGGATGACCTATCTATCAATGTAAGTAAGATGGTAAATACTCTACTATTATTATATATCAATCTCTCCCTTTCTATTAGTATTTGCTTTATGTAATTAGGTGCCCCTCTGTTAGTAGAATATATGTTTACAAGTGTTATATCCTCCTGTTTGATTGGTCTCTCCATCTTCATCTTTTTTGTCTTATGTTACAGTTTTTGTTTTAAAGTCTATTTTGTTTGACATTATTGCTATTCCAGCTTTCTTTTCATTTCTTTTTTTGCATAAAATGTACTTTTTCATCCTTTCAATTTCAGTCTGTTTGTCTTTAGATCTGAAGTGAATCTCTTATAGGCAGCAAATCAGTCACATTTTTTTTTATCCATTCAGCCACAGTATGTTTTGATTGGAGCTTTTAGTACATTTACATTTAGTAATTATTGCAAGGTTTGTAATTATTGCCATCTTATTGTTTTTGTTTGGTTTTGTAGTTTTCTGTTCTCTTGCTCTTCTCATGCATTGATGTCTTTTTGTGTTATATTCGGACTTCTTTATTTTTATATTTTGTGTATCTATTATAGGTTTATGGTTTGTCATTACCATAAAATTCATATATAATAACCTATATTTATAGCAGTCTGTTTTAAGTTCATGATCCCTTAAATTGAATGCATTCTAAAAGCACTACATTTTTTACTACCCCTCATTTTATGTTTTTCCTCTATCCTTGAAGCTATTTCTGCTAGATATAGGTATTCAGGTAGACAGTCATCCTTCAGCACTTTAAAAATGTTATTCCATTTTCTCCTGGTATCTATGGTTTTGGTGAGGAGTCTACTATTATTTAGAAGGTCTTTTTTCCCTATAGGTAAGGTATCTTTTTTTTTTTTCTCCTTGCCTTCTTGGTTTATTGCTTTTCAGAAATTTCACAAGATGTGTTTTTTTGTGTGGAATTGTTAGGGTTTATTTTTGTATGGAGTTATCTTAGTTTCTTAAGTTAGTGTATTAATTGTTTTACCAAATTTTTGAAGTTTTCAGCTGTTATATTATCAAGTACCTTTTTGCCTCCTTCCTTTGTTCTTCATCTTAGTGGAACTGCAATGACTTGAATGTCAGACATTTTCTTATAGCTCACAGGGGTCCTTTCTAAAACTGTATTTATTTGTTTTGTTTTGTTTTGTTTTTCCAGTTCAATTTTCTCTGTTGTGCACATCAAATGATTTCATTTCTTCTGTTTTCAAGTTAATTGATTCTTTCCTCTGTCTCCTCCATTCTGCTGCTTACCTCAGTGTTTTTAAGCTCATTCCTTGTTTCTTTCTCTGGGAGAGCATAATTTATTTTTTTTAGTTTTAAATTTTACTTTGGATCTTCACTATGTATTTTATTTCTTTACTGACACTTTTTCTTTTTTGAGATTTTATATTTTTCATTTTTAAAGTATATTTGAAATTTCCCATTGAAACAATTTTATGATAGTTATTTAAAATATTGGTCACATAATTCTCACATCACTGACATCTCAGTATGGGTACCTATTAATTGTATATTTCCTTCAAGTTGAGATTTGCTTTGTTTCTTAATGTTATAAGTGATTTTAAATTAATACCTGGACATTTTGGATGTTATGTTATGAGACTCAGTTTTACTTAAACTTGTGCCATTGCTTTAGTAGAGAGATGGTTATTGCCTCATCACAACTGGTTTGAAGTAGAAATTCATTTTCCCCAGTTGACTTCGATTGACATTCAAAGAGTGTCTCTTTATTATTGCCAGGTGAAGTTGAAGTTCTGGCTTTCCATTAAGCCTCCAGTACTAACTCTCTGACTTGGAATAGTAGCAGAGGCTCATTATTTCTCCCTGCAATCTCCATTCCTTCCTCAGAGAGGGGGAGGAAATGTTTGGCCTCATTACTTCTGGGCAAAAGTGAAAGTTCTGACTCTCCACTGGGCCTCCTTTGATATCTTCCCAATGGAGAGAGGTAAAAGAAACTCATTACTGCTGGCAAAGTGATAGTCCCACATCTCCAATTTTACTTTACTGCTTTGGAGTTGTGGAAATTCCCAAGAAAGGGGGCGGGGGGATGTGTGTGTGTTGGGGTGTGTATTTGCAAGAATAGAGTACTTATTGTCTAATACTTTATTTCTAGATTCCTGCTTTCCTGGTTCGTTGGCTAAAGAGAGGAAGCTTTTGTGGGGCTCTTTTTCCATGTTCATTGGTCTATCCAGTTTCCTGTATCTTTAGATACAAATATAGGATATAAGAGGCAAAAAGAAAATGCTACTGTTATTCCTTGAGTCCCAGGTTCCTGTCCAGTCTATCTTCTTTGTCTCAACTCTTAGATGTATTCTTGTGTTTTATATAAAATGTTTTGGGTTTATAGTTAGTTCATAGGAAAAATAGAGAAAAGTACATCTATTTCATCTCCCTTGATATGGAAGACTGTAAATTTATTTTTTTTTAAATAGGAAATTGTGTTAGTAGCAAGTGCCAGATGCACTATGGAGTTACACTTACAATGAGAAGTAGAATAAAATCAGAAAATCATCATTTAATAACTGCATCTGACCATAGGATAAAATATTAAACCAACTCCTTGAATGAAATCAGTCTAAAGAGGTTTTGATTATTAAAACTTTGCAAAGACTACTTAGCGGACACCTCTGTGTGTGTGCACATGCACACAATCAAATGATTAAAGTTGAGCTATATGTGTTTATGTGTTTGATAAAACTAAAAATAATGAAACAGAAAAATTTTAAAAACATAACATTTCAAATTTTTGATGTGATTATATCCAAAATTTTCTCTTAATTGTTTTTTTTTAATATTATAGAAATATTTTCACACTGAGCATTATTCTGCCACAAAAGTTATTTTTATTGCCACAAGTTGCAAACAAATTACTTCACCTACTCCTCCACTAAAGAAACAATTGATTCCAGCAATAATAAAAGAAATGGTTTTAGTTAGACTTGTTAAGAGCAAGAATGCCAGTTTTCATTGTAATGCATTCTTAAGCAAACTTCAGGGTTAGTTTTGATTATACTATTTTCTAACTTGGTTTTCTTACTTTAAAGTCCAGTCAGTATTTATGATTTTAATAGTGCTATAATTGTTGCATTTCATCTTTTATGTTATTGCACTTCATTTTTATGAAAGAATGAATTATCTGCTATATATTCATCTAATAACTGGCAAGTAGTAGGTATTTTAAGAGTTACTAAGCTGCAATAGCTATCTAAAAACATTTTCATTTTATTTTCACATTTTCTAAGAAACTTCATCCTTAAAGAGCCACTTGATAGTTGTATTACACACACCTGCACGCATGCACGTGCACACACACACACACACACACACACACACACACACTCAAACTCAAACACCAAGAAAAAACATAGCTGATGACAGCAGAATAGTAAAAATTACATTTGTGTAATATCATTTATCCTAGAGTTAAGTAATTTTAAAAGTTTTAGGGCTCCTTGACGGTGTCACTACAAAAAAAAGTATAGTAATGCTATTAACATTAATGTTATAACCCTCAGTCACAGAGAAATATTTAAACAAGGACAGCATATTTTTTAAGAAATAAAAATAATAATTTAAGAAATAAGTGCAATCATTTCTATGTCAAATACTTATTTCATATGTGTTTTTTGTACTTAACTTTTTCCAAGGAAAGGTTTTAAGTAAATAATAATTGCAGGTAAAATTCAAGATACCATAAGTAACAAAAATTACTTTGAAAAACATAGCTGAAAATAAACAATCTAGGAATTTACTTCGTATTAAGTATAATGACTTCTACTATTTATTTATTTATCCATCTTTATCTATTTGTTTAAATTTGTTTTTATTTATATCTTTATTGATTTATTTTTGTTTTGCATGTTTGCTTTCAAATTTTACACTTTAACAGGATAAATTTTAAGTTCAATTTAAGTTATATTAAAAAAATTTAAATAGAAAATTGTTAGTTTCTTGATTAAGCTAAATGCAATATTTATTACTACACTTAGATTTAAAGCTTTGGTAGAGAGTGGAAAATGTTAAATATCTATATGCGTAATTCTTAGCAATGTGCATGTATGTGTATAATTTTGCTGTAATTTCATTTATATTAACTAATGTAGAAATTTTATATTCAAAAAGATAGTTCTCAATAAAGTATAAAATGAAGTAGAATTTTCTCTCCATCCTACCAATATAACCCATTACTATGATTCAAGAAAATTTGTAAGTGAACAGATATTATAATTTATTTTAAACTGAATCTAAATTTTTTCTATTATATTATACTTAATTTCTCATACCTACTTTAAAATGATTATATTTATTTTTAAATATTTAGTGAATATTCTTCTAAATTCCTCATGTAAATAATGGCATACTCATGTATAAAATGAAAATAATATCCATACTTCTTAATTTATAATCTATGCTAATCTTTGAAAATGTGGTTCAATACTTCAGGTTTGATTGAATCAGAATGAATGGTTTGTGTATATATGTAATATGATGCTTAATAATATTTCTTGATTATTTTCTAAAAGATGAACTAGATAGCTAGAAAATAAAGAATACTCCCAAGAATTTAGAGAACCCTTAATTCATCTCTCTAGTGTACAATAAATCTCTTCTTTGAATAGGTTTTTTTTTTTTAATAAAACGTGGATTCACATAATGGATAGCACTGGTAGGAAACAGTGACCATTTTGTGAAAAATGTTGCGAGGTGCAGGAGTCATATCAGTGATGAAGAGTGGTGAGAACCAGGATAACAGAAGTGCATAAGACAGTCAGGCAATAGAGATAATTTCTATTCATATTTAAGAATGATTTGGGCCTTTATAAAAGTACAATATCCCCAAATGATGTAAGCTTGAGGAAGGGTGAATAAGTGTTAAGACATCTTTCTTAATCACATCAGCATGAGCCCTGCATCAAGACCTCTAATCCTTCTTTTCCAGGTCTATGACCATATTTCCCAATAGGAGGCTGCTTTTCTTGGCTTGTGTGCATGTGGGTTTTATAATATGAAGTGTGGGGCTTGGGGAGCGAGCCGGGGAGGAAATCAGTTAATGATTAATGTAGTGCAATTTAGTGATATAATATCACTTTGTAATTTATGTCTCTGCTTTGGACTAAAATTCATTTATAGTAGCTATCATTAAGACTCTAAATTTTTTAAAGTTTAAATCCTAAAAAATGAAGGAAATAAAAAAAGAGTCACTCCTAGCCTTCAGTATTTGAGATGATAGATTCTCAGCCTTAAAATATCATAGGCTCTCTCACAAGAGATCAGTTACTGACACTTTAGTCAGGTCAGTATAATTGGGGAAAGAAAAAAAAATCTTTCTAATGATAAATTTAGTTTAGGATCTCAGCTTCCAGTACAAGAGCAAATGTGAGAGAAAGGGGCATTATACTTTCTCCTATTGACTCATTGGCTTCTCCGGAGTCATGTACTTTCTAAAGCAGGAGAAACTTGTCAAGATGATCCATGGTCCATACTTGACTCACTTGTAAGGTACTATTAGAAACAAAGAAATTAATATCAGCACAGAGACAGACAGGAACCAACACATATGATCGTGAACCAAGTCCACAAAATATTGATAGACAACTAAGGTTTTGGCTCAGCAGTTTTAGAGAATAGCAGCAGTCATGCCTGTGGCGGCCAATTCATGAAAAAAGGAAAAGAAAAAAAAAATGATATTCATGGATATAGACACTTTTCTGTTAGAAATACCATTTAGCTCTATTGACTGAGCAGTACAGGAAAATCCTCTTTAAATAATGTTTGATCCAGAGAGGAAATGTGTAGAAAATATTTCACAACTGCTTACTTTTTGAAGGTCATTTTCATTGACCAGACTATGGTAAAAATTATTTTAAAGAGACTATTTATGTTAAATATGGGCTCAATTTATAATATTTGAGTGAAACAGTTTTTAAGACGATGCAATAACTGCAAGTATACGACTGGTTGCTTAAAATGCTTATGTGAAGAATTTATAACGAAAAATTGTTGAATGGCATGAATGTGCTTAAAATACAAAAAAAAATGACTCTCTTGGTAAAGGTGAATAAATTATCTTTAAAGGATGAAATATTTGATAATGTTTCAAAATTCTCAGAAAAGTGTTGTCTTACCTCAAGATCAAAGAGGGGAGTCAAATCTGTAGTTTATTTGCATTCTGAACACAAGGGTCTACATTCATCAATTCCAGCAGTAGGGCCAAAAGTTCCAGGTAAGAATCCCCTAAATGCAGAAACAATTTGCTACTTGTACTTGTGTGGATAAAATTGTGATTCATCATGTATTGTGCTAAAACAATTTACATCTGCCAAGAGTCCAAGAGTCAGGAGTGAAGAGACCTCTAGAGTGTATACGCTATCCTGCGATATAATTATTTCTCCTGCAATGCTTTAATATTCTGGGTTTTGCCAAGAGAAGCATTGCTGTAGAGGTCAATATAGAGAATGTTATGGCACGAATGATTCTGAGACCCACAGAGCCAATTGAGATTAATTATGAGCCTTTATTAGCCGGCCGGTGACTGACTCTCTACCAGGCAGGGCTAGAGGAGATCAGCCCCGAGCTTTCAGAGGAGGCAGCTGATCAAGCTTAAGGCCATATCCTGTTGGTGTCCTGAACCAGCCAGCAGATTACAGAAGTGGAAGTTGGCTGTTAGCATATCTTTGCCGGGAACAACACCCTCAATTAACAAGTAAATGGATTACAGAAGCAGACATTGGCCATCTTCATATCTTATACAATACACTTCCTAAACCACACACAAGCAAGTAGGACAACTTCTGGTATCTAAAGATATTTCTTCCCTGTAGCTGACTTAGGTAGTTGTCTCACTTGAAAATTTTCCACCCTTAACAGAGAAGAGTATGTCTCAACCATTCCTTTTGAAATAAACTATAATAATCAGTGTCTACATGGCATTATATGACACTGGAGAATAATAATTCTATTTTTTTTTTCCGCAATACTGTTATCAATCCCCTACACACTAAAAGGACAACAAAGAGAGAATAGCATAAACAAGCAATCAAAATTATCTCGAGATGCCTAAAAATTAAATTCACTTGTAAACACTGGTTTGTGTTAGATGCAATAAAATATGTTAAATCCAATTTTTCTAAAGAATGAATAAATTAAAAGTGTTTCACATGTCAGTGCCATGGAAAGATGATGAAATACATGCATATATTATCTTTTTGATAATAATATAATACAGTTTGAGCGTAATTTAATCAAAACAAAAGTAAGAGTGATATCAACATCATGGCACTATAAGACTTCTCTCGTTTGTGCACCATACCAGCAATAAAAATTCAGCATCCTTCCACAGATACTTCAAATGCAAAGACAGCAACACAAAACTACAAGGAACATAAAAAATCAAGAAAAATTTTTAACACCAAAGTATGATAATCTCCTGGTAACTGAACCCAAAGACATGGAGATCTCCAATTAGCCAGATAAAGAAGTCAAAATAGCTGTTTTAAGGAAAGATAATAAACTAGAACAAAAACAAAAACACCAAAATAAAACCAAAATGTAAAAGGGAAAGGAAACCTCTGTCAGGCTACCAGCAGATTTTTCAGTAGAAACCATACAAAGCAGGAGAGATCAGAATGATATATTCAAAGTGATGAAGAAAAACTCCCAATAAAGATACTATACCCATACAAGTAATCCTTTGGAAGTGAAAAAGGAGAGATACTTTCCCAGATAAACAAAAACTGAGGCAAGTCACTACCACTAGATCTACATTACAAGAAATGCCAAAGGGATTTCTTCTAATGTAGATCTAGTGGTAATGACTTGCCACTAGATAAAATGAAAGACTGCTAATTAGTAACAGGAAAACATGTAAAGTGCACCACACACTGGTGATGATATGTACATATTCAAATTCAGAATACCCTTATCCTATAATATGGTAGAATATGAACAACTTAACCCTAGTATAAAGGTTAAAAGACAGGAGCATTAAAAGTAACTAAAACTACAATTATTTGTTAATGAAATTATAATATAAAAAAGGTAAATTTTGGCATCAAAAACATAAAAAGAAGAACTAAAAAGAGTTTTTGTATGAGATTGAAGTTAAGTGCTATCAGTGCAAAATACATTCCTATATCTGTAAGATATTTTATGTAAGCCTCTTGGTAACAACAGAGAAAAAACCTACAGTAGATTCACAAATGATAAAGAAAAGGGGACCAAATCATATTTCTACAGAAAATCATCAATTAACAAAGAAAAAGAGTAAAAAAGAAAAAAATGAAAAAAGGAAGTACACAATAGAAATAAACAGATAACAAGATGACAGTATCTATCAATAAATACTCCAAATGTAAATAGCTTGAATTCTCCAATCAAAAAACACAGTCACTAAATGAATAAAAATATTAAACCCAACTATGTGCTGCCTACATGACACTCACTCTAGTTGTAAGGAAACACGTATGCTCAAAGTGAAGGGATGGGAAAATGTATGCTGTACAATTGGAAACCAAGAGAGTGGGGACAGCTGTATTTATATCAGACAAAATAGATTTTAAATAAATTTTTGTCCATTTTTATTGTTCTGTTAAAATAGTATTCAAATACTTTGATCAAGACTGGATAAATATAAGTAGGATAATTTTAAGTGAAATAAATAGGCAGATTCTAAAATAATTTAAAAATACTTTTTTAAAAGAATTGTTGGATGATAAATTTATCAACCTTTTTAAGAGACAACTTATTCATGGGGCCACTGCTCGTGATGTAGTATCTGGTAAATTTTGTGCTTCTGAACTTCTGCCCTCTTCCGGAAGAGCCCACTTGATTTTTAATGGTATTTTCTACTAATAGCTAACCTTCAAAGCAGATACACCTTAATTATTCTGATAATTGTTGGAGATCTAATCCAAATGAGAAAGAAAAAAAGGCAAGGTGTAGAGGATAAATTGTCTTGTAGGACACATAAATTCTTTTCATTTGACACTCAGATCATCTTTTTTTGTAATATAAATTAAACATTATTGCATGCAATCATAAAATAATTTGGGTAAAACAAAAACTTAAAAATCTAGCTTTAGTTTAATGTTTACTCTATTTTCTATGTTTTATTATATTTGCCTGAAAAGTTAACACATTTTTCTTTCGCTCTTAACAAATAACCTTAAGTGTCCTGAGACTTCCATAAGATAAACAGAATCCTTAAATGATAATGAACACTCATAAAATGATGTTAGTTTCAAAAGCACCAATGATAACATTTCTTAACTGTAGATATATGTGTTGACTTTATAAACATTTTTAGACTTTAAATGAATATAGCCCTAATACACAAATTTTATGATAAGTTGTCAAGATTTTTAGGTTCAGAATAATAATGTCATTATTATTACTCAAAATTTGTATAGAAATTCTCTTGTATTAATTTATTCAGTAATTCAATAGCTATTTATTGAATGTCCAAAATATGCTATTCACCATTCCAATTATGAGTATTAATTTGGTCCATGGCTTAGTGGTGCTTATTCCACAAGAGAGGCAGAAATATAAATACCTAATTCTATATAAGATGAGTATTAGAGAAAAGTTTGCTACATAGACAGTGAGAATGCCTATATGATAAAGAGTAAAATTAAGTGGAAGAAGAAAGCTTTATTGTCTTGAAAATTTTGAAGGAAGTTTTTAGGATTTAAAAAAAGTAGAAGAATGAAACCAGGGAAAATCCAAGAGTAAGAATTGCTTCTCCAGCTCCATGTTGCTCCAAATACATAAGTGAATGATAATAAATGTTAAGCCTTTGTATTTTTATTTTTGTTATTATTGTAAATAGCTAACTGAACTGAGAAGACAGAGAAATGCAAGGTACCTGCCTTACAAGAAATACTGAAGAAAATATTTTAAGTTGAAATAAAATGGCACTACACAGTAACTAGAACAAATATGAAGACATTTAGGAAATGAGTAAGATAATTAACTACATAGATAGGTCACCAAATATGTTCATACTTTTATATTTAATTTCTTCTGTCTTTTTAAAAAGGTAACTGAATAATTAATTATAAAAGTGATATAGCCTAGTAATATATAATAATGCATATAATTCATAAAACAATTATAGCACATAGAAAGGAGAGAAGAATGAAAGTATACTAAGCAAAGTTTTTTGCTAAATGTAATTAAATAAGTGCAAATTCAAACAAGATTATTTCAAACAAAGTTTCTAATTGTAATGTCCAGGGCAAAAACTAAGGAAACTAACTTAAAAACATAGTAATAGAAACAATAAGGGAATTAAAATATTACATTAGAACATATCTACATCATACAATAGAAAGTAATAATTAGAGAATAGGGAAATAAAAGGCATGAAAATATAAAATAAAAAGTAAAATGGTAGCTATAAACCATAACTTATTAGTAATTATATTAAACAAATGGTTTAAATGCTCCAATTAAGTAATAAAAGTTGGCATAATTAACTTAAGAAAAATCATGTTTCAAGCTATATCTTTACCAGAGAATTACTTTAGATCAGTAGCCAAAAAAGTGCTAAAATGACTATAATTATAATGGATAATACACTTTAATATAACATTTGTTACTAGAGACAAATAAAACATTTTAATTATGAAATGGTCAATTTATCAGAAATATATACTAATTATAAGTACATTCATCTAACAACAAAGTTCTAAAATACATGAAGCAAAAACTGACGAGATTGAAGAGAAAACTAGGCATTTCAACAATAATATGGATATTTAAATATCCCATTTTCAATAATGGATAGTGTAATAAGACAAAAGTTCAACAAGTAAATAGAATACTTGAAAAAACATTATACACTAACTAGCCCTAAAAAGTACATATATAGTGTTCTTCATCTAAAATCAGAATATACATTCTTTAAAACACACATGTAATCTTTTAAATGATAGAACATATATTATGCCAAACAAAACAACCCAAATAAATTTAAAATTACTTAAATAAAAATTATATTCTCTGGCAACAGTTGAAATAAATAGAAAACAACAAAAGGCAATTAAAGGTTATAAATATGTAAAAATTAAACAACAAACACTTAAAAATCACATATAAGTCAAAATAGAAATCACAGTAAAATTTTAAAAAACACTTTGAGGAGGAGCGACATCAGCAAGATGAGAATAGGATGTCCTGCACTCATGTCTTCCCTCAGCAACAGTAATTTGGCAGCCTCCTTCAGTAGGGTGAATAGATAAACTATGATACATCAAGACAATGGAATATTATTCAGTTCTAAAAATAAATGAACTATAGAGCCTTGGAAAAACAGAAAAAAATGAATATTACAAAGTGAAAGAAGACAATCTGAAAGGCTATTTACTGTATTATTCCCATAATATTGCATTTTGGAAAAGATATAACTATGGTTTAGTAAACAGATCAGTGGTTGTTTGTGTTGGAGTTAGGAATGGATGCATAGGCCTACCATAATTTAATTTTAGGGCAATGAAGCTATATTACAATGGTGGATACATGTCATTGTACACTTGTCAAACCTATAGAATGTATAACACCAAGACAGAACTCTAATGTAAACTGTGAACCTTGGGTATGGCAATGTAGGCTCATTGATTACAACAAATATATCTCTGTGGTATAAGAAGCAACAGCATCAACAACAACACACCAAGAAAATACCACAAGAACAGAAAAAAAAAAGAAAAGAAAAAGTGCAACAACAACCAAATGAGTTACAAAGGCAAAAAAATTAAATTTTCTTCATAACAACATACAAATTGAGGCAACAATAAAAAAAATTTTTGAAAAAGAATGTACATATCCAGCTAAATTCTCCTTGAAATATCAAGGCCATGTAAAAGAATTTCCAATGTATAAGAACTTAGAAAATTTGGCCTCCATGAGCTCCTTTGAAAAATTTGCTAGAGGATAAGTTTTCCTAACCAGTTGATTATAGGCAAAACATAAGCAAAAGAGTAATGGTGAATATTTTAATATATAGTAAACAAAGTTCTAAGATGTAAACAAAAGACAAGAATAAGAGTAAAAGATTAATATATAATGTCCTATATTGTGACAAGGTAGAGCTAATGCAAACAAAAAAGGAATGGAAAAGAGGGAAATAAAATATTTTCATTGATGGCTGATATGGCAATAGTTGAGAGTTAAAGAAAACTACTGAAAACTGACAATCCTGATAGAGAAATAATAAATGTGAAAATGGAGACTACAGAAATTTAAAAAGTACATGTAAAATAGTAACCACTAGAAAAGAACTAGTCATTCTTAAATATTTTTTAAATATTAAGTAGTAAATAATCACATCTCTTAGAGAACTAATTAATGAAATGGGTGAATAGGAATAGGACACAGTGGTTAAGAAGAGGAATATTTCTCTGATTGTACTATTTTGTAGGTTGACTTTAATAATCATGGAAATATTTTGCATACTTCAAAATTAAAATGTTAAAATCATCTCGATGTATGGAGAACTCATAATTGAATGAGTGAATATACATACATGCATTACAAATAAATAACATAACCACATTGAAGAATATGAAGAAAAACTAATATGAGTAACTTAAGCAAATATTATATTTTGATATACTGTAAGGCCAAGGACAAAAGCTATACAAATATAGTACTCTAGTTAGTAAATTTGTTTTTCACAATTTATGGATTGGTAATTGTGAAACTAATTTATGTGTATTTTGAAGTTGATCAAATAAGTAAATATATTGTGGAAAGCGAGAACCAAATTAATCATTGTCTAAGAAAGAAGTTGCAAAAAGGAATGTGAGGAAGAATAGAAAGAACCCTTTGTCATTGGGTTGGATCTGAGGTATTATTATAAGCTTATGGTTTTTAACTAAGCACACACACAAAGATGGAGATGTACAGAAATAAACACATATGTGTGTATGTGTATATATGTATATACGTATACATACATATGTACATACATACATATGTATATATATACATATGTACATGCATACATGTGTACATACATACATATGTATATACATGCATAGCTTTGTTTATTGTGACATCCTAGAACAGTGGCAACCCAGTAACAATGGCATACTTAGTATCAAGATATTGCTCTAACTACCATTATTCCAATGTAATAAACCAGGACTCTCTGAAAAAATGTGAATGCCAGAGCAAGATATGCCTGGAATATTTTGTGTACCAATAAGTAAGGCCCTATATCTTCAAAAAGTGATCCTGGACTGTCTAAAGACAACTTGAAAAATCTTCCACTGGCCAAATCTGAAGCAATTTCAGCAATAAAAATACATTATTAACCACAGAATAAAATAAATATGTGATTTTATAACACTATAAATAAAATCAAATAAATTAATCTATTGGATAGAAGAGACTGCTGTATCTTACAGTAGAATTCCAATAATGTAATATACAAAATAGAGAAAATAGAAAATAATCTTCAGCAATCACTACAGTAATAACTTCCATGGGCAAGAATCACAGTGGATACTAATGTTAATAGAGCAAATTATGATAAGATATAAAATATTTGAAGAATCTTGAAATATCTTTCCACAAAATATTTACTAAATATTTAATAATCTTTATTACTAAGTAAAACAATTACTACGGATTACTAAATCTTTAGTAATATTAATGGTAATCTTACCAAAAGAGTATAACTTGGATTTAATCATACTAAAATATTAGACAAGTCTAAATTACATTCTAAAAAGTAGTTGACTAGTACTCTCAAAATATGTCAAAGTCATAAAAAAATAAACAACTTTCCCACATAGGAGATTGAAGAAACATGACAATTAAATGTCATGTGGGGCCCTGGATTGGATTGTAGACCAGAGAAAGGACATTAGTGAGACAACTGGTGAAAACTGAATAAGGTATATAGATTAGTTAATAGTATTGTAGCAAAATTACTCTTTACTAATTTTATCATGATTGAATAAGATGTTAACATTTGAAGAATTTGAAGGGTATACAGAAAGTCTGTGCTATTTTTGTTAAATTTTTGTAAGTCTGAAATTATTTCAGTGTATAAAGTTAAGAAAAATGTTAAAAAAATTGTATATATCATTAGCAATGAGAATTCATAACAATGAATAAATAAAATAGGGAATGAAATAAATAGGGTAAAAGGTGTCAAATATTCAGGAACAGATTTATTATAAATCCTTTTGCTGAGCTTTTCATTCCTTTATCTCATCATTATATTCCCAAAAAATTCTTTGAGAAAACTAGTATTATTCTAATCTTCCAGCTGAGAATATATTAGTTTATATGTTTATAGAATATATTTAGATTAATCTATATTAAGCAAAACAAATAAAGATTATCAAAATTTTCAGGCTACAACTGTGTCAGCAGAATGCGAATGTAGTAAGGTAGTTGGGACCCTTGAAGGCACATAACAAAAAAAAAAATGAAGAGCCATCAATTTTCTTTAGTTCTACTCTGTTTAATCTCATTTACATACTTTTTAATTTTTGTTTTTCTATCTTTTTAAACTTATTTCCTCTGCTTAGTCCTCGTGGTAGAATACTAAAGCCCAACCTCCAAATTATGTTTTATAGACATTTAGAAAGTTGAACTGGTAAACTAAATTTCAATTCAAAATTTACAAATACACCTGCTTCAGTTAAATTCTGTGTGTGTGTGTGTGTGTGTGTGTGTGTGTGTGTGTGAGAGAGATAGAGAGAGGGAAAGAGAGGAGAGAGAAGGAGGTAAGTGGTGGTGGAAAGATTAGAAGGGGACAATGATGTTTCTGGAACAGTCAAGATATAGGTATTATATCTGCCTTTTTAAATTTTGCGACAGACATTCACACTAATTTAATCAACTGTGACCTGGGAGGCTATGTTTATAAAGTGCAATTATAGCTGCTAGAAGCCACATGTATGGTTTAGCCTGGAATGTTCTGGAAGAAAAGGTGAAGGGAGGGACTGGTAAGAAGGGCAGATACTCAAAAACAGCCGGACTGATGGTTCGAATTCCAGATTCTTTGATAAAGCAAATGACTTTGGAAGGGTTGTTTAACACCTCAGTAACATTTTTTTTTCTCATTAAATAAACACACATATAATATAAATATATATATATATATAAATGTATATAAACATATATTTATTTATAATATTAATGAGTGATACATCTAACATTACTTAGAAAAAGTCCTGGCATGTATATAGCAGTAGATAAATATGAATTATCAATTTTTATCAGGACAAAGTAGGCATGCTTGGTAAAAATACAAGAGTTGAAAAAAGTAATACAAGCGATATTAGGGAGAATATAAGTATGAATTCAAAAAAAAGTAAACTCTTTTTGATTAAGGAATCAAAGGGAAATAAAGCATAACCAAAAATATGGAAATGGAAGATTATAAAGATTTCGAAAATGTCATAGATAAAGAAGCTCTCTCATCTCACCTTTAGCCTCAAATGTCATTTTGGATATGAAACACATAAATAAACCAGTAAAAATGCTGTTCCAATATAATCTATATAAAGAGTCTATATATTTGCAGAGAATTATTGGTTGCAAAAGGGAAATGAGCATCAGCTTCAGCCTTTTGGAAGAGATCTATTTGTTTATTTTTTATTGGTATTGTAGCTACTAGATCATCATGTTGTTTGTCTTATCTGCAGTGTCCTTTCTGGCCTTGCATTTCAGGCAAATGTAAATCAAAAGCCTTTAGAGTTATGGATCTTGATGATTCACAAGGTAATCTTGCAAACACAGCAGAGAAATATACGATTTGCAAATTGCTTACCTGACATCTCTGCTATTATCCTAAAATATTATTGCAGTAGAACTCATTTCATAATATTTCAGCTTGATTATATTTTAAAACTTTACCTTTCTCAAGATAAAAATATTGCCTCCAATTTGCATACTTTTATTTTGTTAAATTGTATATGTATTGAAGGGTAGGATGCTTTATTTCAAGATGACCAAAAGTTCTCCTTTACATGTGAGTTATTAATTCTATTAAACTTATACTGAATTTTTTGCTTTTTGGTTTTTTTTTACACTAGATTTTCTTACAATTAGAAATTATCACTGAATTTGCCTTGCCTATAAATTAACATTACAACATTGCTAAAGATTTTCAATTTTGTATTATGCTTATTAATACAAAAATGCCTATTGAAAGTAGAATTTGGCACTTTCAAATGATGATATGTTTAACTAGTACATTTTTTATAAACTTAATATACTTTTCCTACAATAAGCATTCAAATGTACTTACCAATATTACACAAGATTATTTTCATTCAAGTATCTCATGCTGCAAAAATGTAACTGTAGGGCAATATTCTCACAGACTCTTATTAATAAAACCTAAAATTCATAATGCCTTTGTCATTGTGATTTTAATGAAGACATATACCAGCTTAATATATATTCAAAGAATAAAAATGAAATTATTTACATGTTTTAGAAATTATTCTGACCATCTATATTTTGTCAAGTAGATATTACAAGGTTTAATTGGATAGATGCTGCTCAGAGCAGAGTACTGGATTAGAAGGTGGTCCAATGGCAAATCATGTAATTTCTTACAGATAAGAAAAATGGAGATTGATACAAACCATCTCTAAGAACTCTGGTGGTTTTAACATTTATGATGGTATTTTAAATTTTAATTATGGATGAATAAGCAAGATTATATATGTATATATATATATAATTAAAGTGTAAGCATTTCGAATATTAAAGTATATATATTAAGTCCTATAGAATCAAATTTAAATGAGGAAAAATAAGAATGTAAATGGTAAGAACAAAAACGTTCCCTTAATATAGAGAAATATTTTTCATTGAGGAAAATGATTTAAAATTCTTCTCTACAAACATGCAACACAATTTAATTCAGATTATGTCAGTGTAACTAAAGAAATCCACTTTGATCCACTCATTTTTAGAATAAACATCAATGTGAATAAGTATTAGAAATAGAAGGGGATGAAGGACTTAAATCATATACTTAGAATAACTTGTTACATATTTTAGCTTTAACTGAGGTCTTTTATAAAGACATAAATACATAGGTAAAACAAGGATGTTAGAAAACATCTAGTAGTGGTGACAGAAAAGGGTTTTCTTTATCACTTGACATACAAAATAATTTACCAACATAAAGCAAACCAGAAATATTTCTCGAGAAGAATGGGGTAGAGAGGAGGGAAGGTGGGAGAGAGAACTGCATATGTGGGATGGTGTTTACTCTCTGCTAGGTAGATGTCAATTTACTTTTACTAATACATTTTGTAGGGTATTTAATTAGAAAGGATATCCGCATAGAAAGGATTCCATTAAAGTTTTATATGTTCAACAATATTTCATATATCTACAGTTCTTTAAATTTTGAGGTCCACCCCTCATCTCTGCTTGGGTTTATATTATTTATTAACATTTATTTTTTATTTAATATGTAAACCAATTTCTCTGTTTTTCTTGGAATTTCTAATTGTTGTCCCTATAGCACAGTAAAATAAAAATTGATTTTAAAGAAGCTGAAATAAATGTAATTTCTATTTTTACCTCCGGAAAGAGCTTTTGAACAGAAATGTTGAAGACTGTCTTAATTTTTCTAATATTGATTGTTAATATTAATTTTCTAATATTAATTACATGTTATTTTTATATATGTGCCCTACTATATATGTGTGTGTGTGTGTGTGTGTGTGTGTGTGTGTATAAATTAATAGTGTAGCTTTTACAAGTGGCACATTTGAACATTCTTTTATCTATGTAAAAACAAAGAAAGGAATGACCTTAACACAACATTTTAAGGTTAATGAAACTACTTTTTATGGCAATTAGTAGAGAAATCGGGGCCATTCATGATATTAAATAACATGTAAGACTTTTAATTACAAGGTAATGATAATGAAATTGATGTCAATAGGCAAAACTTAGACATATTCATAATATCCAATTAAGGTCTGAGATCAGGGAAACTAATTACTTTTTCTAAATATTATAGCAGAATCTTAACTGTGATGTGGCCTGCGGTTTTTCAAAATATACATCTTTGTCAGAAATAAGAGGACTCTAAGTTGCTCATTTAATACATATGAGAAGCGAATTATAAGAAATAGGCTTTCTGTAGTTTCATAATAATTCATGAAGCTTCTTGAAAACAATGAAGTTTAAATGGGTAGAAATGAGCTTTATTTCTCCATGTAGTAAGTCCAAAAAGAGGACACAATTTTAAAAGGAAAGGATATTTAATAAAAGAAAAGTAATATGTTGTGCATTCTATTAATCTAAAAGTAAAGTAAAGAGGTTTCTGAAGGGAAGAGATGAGTGGAGGGGGACGGAAGTTAATTCTCTCTGGAAAAGAAGATTCTTCAGTTTTTAGGTAATTCTTTAAACTTAGGTAATTCTCTAAATTTTACTTTTTGCTACTTTAATGTAGCAATTACAAACTTGCCATAGGAAAATGTCTTGAAATGTTAGTACCCCAATGGCACCATTCATCAATGCCCTTAATTGTGGCCTTATGAGAAGCCTAAATAGGAATATATTGAGGAAGCAGAATATGAAAACTATGGAAGAGAAAGACTAAAAGAGAAAAATATCAGGTTTACTGAAGACTGGCAAGAATAGTGAATAGAAGCATAAAGTATGGGACATATTTTATAAAATATGGGACAAAAATTCAAATTTTGTCCACTTAAAATACTGGATTGCAGCACTGTATATTAAAAAATGAGAGCCAAATTTGGCACAGGAGTGGACTTCCTCTATGCATTGCCAATGGGGAATAAAAAAACTGAATGTTTCAGTAGAAATTAAAAGGCACATATTTTGAATATAATTGTAGGTTATTGAAGTGAATGTCTGGTGCTTTAGTTAATAATTTTATTAATTAGTATTTAAAAATGCCTAATGTACCTCTGGGGTAATTTAACTTTATACCAGTAATAGTCAATAAATGTAATTTATAAACAATTTTTACAATGAATTTTCTGTTTAGGAGATTGCAGTGGGTGAAGTTTTTAGTTCTCATGTCCACTTGCCAATTATAGAAGACAGCCAAAGTTATATGATCATCACAAAAGTATAATATGTATACTTATTTTTTTTCTCTCAGTGAAGCCTGATAAACCAGAAGTACTGAAGGTATAAAATGTTGATAAAGATACATACATACATTGAATAGGGGAGATATATAGATAGATATACAGGTACACATATACTCATGCAGGTAGACAGGGAGGCAGACAGCTAGCTAGCTAAATAAATATATATACACACATATATATACACATATATACATATATATGTGTGTGAATATAAATATATGTGTATATGTGTGTGTATATATATATATGTGTGTATATATGTATATATATGTATACTCCATGATGATGTGTGTAGTCCTCTTGATAAGTTTTGGATACATATGGTCTGGAAAATTACCTACTCACTCTCAATATCGAAAAGAATTACATACTCACTCTCAATATCGAATATTAGAGTACAGCTTCAATAAACACTTGGTCTCTGAGAAATTCTATTTGACTGCTATCCTCCTTTATCATATTTGAAGAGGGTGATAGGTGTGCTCTCAATAGAGGATACATGCTTTTCACAACCTTCTCTTTGCCTGCAGAGTGTTTTAAAGCTTGCTGAATAATCACATTACCATGCTTTTTAGTCTGGGCTTGTGGTTTCTTGGCAAACAATTTTTTAAAAATGTTCTATTTTCATCTGTTTGTTTCACTTCTCTGTGACATCATCTTTATCTAAAGTTTTCCGCTAGATGTTTTTGAAAACTTCACTATTTCATTGGCTTCTGGTTTTCTTAACTCTCTCTCCATTTAATGACTATATGGAAGAATATTTAATGGCTGAGTCCAGATGGAACAATAAGTGGAAAGGCCATGTCTTCAATCTGTTCTTTGCCAGAAAGCTGAATCACCTTGATCAGCTGAAAAATTTCTCCAGGTCTACATAAGTGAAAGCTTTTTTTTTCTATTTTATCTCTTCCAGGGCTCTAAAAACATTTAGTTCATCTAATATTTGGACATTGCAAAATTCTAGAACTTGTTTTGCTTCATTTCTAAGTGCGGAACTGCCCAATTTTCTGGGGCTTATCTCTTTCTTTGTTTTACCTTGTCAAATGCAATCAATAAAACCCTGCACACATTACTAAACTTCTGTTTTCCAAATTATTCCCTTAAAATACAAGCTCAGGAGCCATGTAATCTCATTCCAAGATACTACAGGTTATTTTTTTCAAAATTCTTTGGCAATGCGTAGGTGAACTTTTAGTATTACAGCCTGCTTTATCTTTTTTTAACACTGCTTTCTGCAAAGATCCTATGCCAATGATACATGTTTAAATTTATGCTTTGTCATTTTAAGCTAACTACTCTGATGAACAATTTCAAAATCTCGCTGGATTTCTTGCTCATGCCACATCCCAAAGCAATTTAATTTCTCCTTTCCAAGGGGTGATTTACCAATGAAGTCTCTTTCCATGGCATGGCTTTATCATGTTAAACATTTGTATCAAAGGAAACACTAATATCTTTCAGTGAACTGACAGGGGGGAGAGAGAGAGAGAGAAAGAGAGAGAGAGAGAGAGAGAGAGAGAGAGAGAAAGGAAACTAGAGACCTAGAAAGGACACATTACTTTATTACTTCATCTCATCTCATTGTTAAGGTTAAATTTAAATTTAATTATTTAATTTTATGTCCTTAGACATATTAAGAGGCAGGAAGCATTTCAGTGAGTTCTTATTACATAGTATATTTACTTAGAGTTCTCCAAAGAAACAGGATATGTGTGCATATCTGCATTTAAATGAATTGGAATTGACTCATGAAATTATGGAGGCTGGCAAGTCCCAAGATTTGCAGTTGGCAAGCTGCAGATCCAGGAGAGCCAGTGGTGTAGTTCCAGTATGAAAGCCAGAATGTTGAGACCAAGGAAGAGCCGATGTGTCAGCTCAGTGCAAAGACAGGAAAAAAAAAAATGTTATCCCATTTGGAAGGCAGTCAGGCAGGAGAAATTTTCTCTTATTTTAGGAGAAGTTAATCTTTTGTTCTCTTCAGGTCTTCGACTGATATGGTGTGGCCCATCCATATTTGAGAGACAAATCCACTTTACTTGGTTTATCAGTATTAATATTTAACTCATCCAAAAACACCCTCACAGAAACACCCAGAGAAATGTTTGACCAAGTATCTGAGAAACTCCATAGCCTAGTCAAGGCAACACAGAAAATTAACCATGACAGATAGAAAATAGGCTTTTAAAACACAGCTAGAAGAAACCATGACACAAACACATTCAAGAGAAGACACTGAGAAAGTGGAAGCAGTCTGGATGACTTCAGACTGAAGCTCATGTCCCAAGATAATAAAAGAGGAGCTGCAGACAGTGGGTTTCTGTAGGTAGTAGCAGTTTTTGCTAGAGCTTAAGCAGAAAATATTAATGTCAAAACCAGAGATCAGGGTAGAACACTAAATGCCTATATAATTTTATTGACCAAAATCATGCCATAAATTTAATTTAAAATTTTGGAACATCATAGATAAAGAATTAATGCAGACTTTCAAAATAAGTTTAAATAATCATCAAAATAATTAAAAATTGTTTTCACATTTAATTTCTCATGGTAACACTAGATAGTAAAAAATAGAAGGGAAGAAACACTAGCATATGTAACTAGGAGAATTTATAATCATGTTCATGTTTTCCAAAACATTCTCTCTCTCTCTCACTCTATTTCTCTCCACACACACTAGAACATACTGGAAAGATGTGAGGTGAAAGGATCACAATATATTTTAAATCCTTGGAAAGACATATATAAAAATATAAGGATTATCTCTAAGATCTAACTACTCTTAAAGAGGTGATAGAAAAGGGAAGCAATATTTCTGTTGTTGGAATATGAGTAAGGATGTGTGGGACCAATGACAAAGTAATAGAAAAATAAAGGTAAAAATAAGAATGCATGCTGCAGTAACTTCAAGCACAAGAAACTAGGGCAAAGAAAATATTAAGAAGCCTCTCTTACAAAGATTCAAATAGAATCCATTATAACAGTAATTAGAAAAATATCCCTTGAAGGTTAGAAAATTCTACCTACATGTTTGTTATTAAATGTCTGTGCAGCCTCGCAAAATGTTGATAAAATGATAAATCTATAATTTTAATATATATTAATTAATACATTAAATTAATATTAAGTACTTGTGATGTATTTAATATTAATAATAAATATGTAGCTATATATGTCCATAGGTAGATGGATAGATGGTTACATGCACATATAAATGGATAGGTAGATAGATAGAAAGATAGATAGATAGATAAATGATAGATCAAAATAAAAGAAGATATTGTGGATTTTTAGTCCACAATATCTGTGGACTAAAAATTATGCTTGGAAAATTCACGGAATATAAACTCCATTGGACGAAAGAGGAATGATGTTTCTATTAATGGAAAGCCAGGTAGGACAATGATAGAGGGCAGGCCAAGAAAATCTGTGTGTCTTTTTAAAGAATTCTTATTGGCTGAGATCATGAAACTCAGGGTAAAAGATAAGAATGAGATTTGTTTGAACATTGAATGCTTTTAGCACACCTGTAATTTCATTGCAATTATAGAAATCCAATTAGAATCCAGCAAATATAAACTATGTTATACTTAATGATCTAGTGATATTTATCTAAGCAATGGAAGATCGGTTTAATTTATGAAAAATAAGTCTCTGCAATGCATTATATTAATAGAATAAAGACAAAAACATGACATTCTAAAGATAAATAAAAAGTATTTGATGAAATCTAATATTCTTCATGATTAAAAATTTTACCAATTAAGATAAAAATAGAATTTGCTCAACCTAATGAACACCACCTGTTAAAGCCCATAGCTAATACTCTACATTATGGTGAAAAACTTAAAGCTTTCCTCCTGATATTAGGAAGAAGACAAGGACTCTCAGTCTCACAACTTCCATTTGACTTTGTACAAGATACTCTAGCCAGTGCAATAGTCAAGAAGTAAATAAAAGGAGCTCAGATTATTAAAGAACAAATAAAAATAAAAGTCCTGAGGGATCCACATAAACCCTAAACTACTTTGCCACTGTAGGAAATTTTGGAACAGTCTCAGTAATAAATGACATCAGCAATGTTGTAGAATGCAAGATGAATATACAAAAATCAATTGCACTTCTATACATTAAAATTGAACAATCAAAAATGAAATCAAGAAAACAAACTCATATACAATAAAGTTAAAATGAATAAAATACTTATGAATAAATTTAACAAAAAAAGTCCAAGACTTGTGCACCGAAAATTACTAATTTTCTGGGAGAAAGAGCACACACATCCTCTGCAGTACTAGGTGGGGAGGACTTAGTAGCCTAAACCTAACTTCTTTGGACTTTGCTCAATGCATATATTTTGCTTTTGCTTTTACTTTGGAATCTTTGCTTAAAGGAATTTAGCCATGAATTTCACCTGCTACGGAGTCCTTTGGGCCCTTCTGGTAAATCACTGGACTTGCAGGTGGTCATGGGAATCCCAAATCACTGGCAATTGCAAAATAGTTGAATCTTAAATAGATTTTCCTCTCTAGATAATTCCAATAAATAAACTACAAAGTCAAGATTTAATTATGCAATTCAGTAAGGGGGATAAATACAAGATAAAAATACATACCATAATATTTTTATAACAAGAGTTGCCGGAAATAAACATATTTTCATAGAATTTATCTGGAAAAATAAAAGACTCTGTAATAGTTAACACATTCTGAAAATAAACAATTGTGGTTTGCTTCGCTATTTCTTAAATTTTAATTGATTTTATATTGTAATAATATTTACATTATTTCTTGACTGCAACTATATTGCAATTTCTTGAAAACACTAGTTCTTAACGTTTTTAACATTATTTTAGGAATTAGAAAGTGGTAGAAAGAATGCATTAAATATGGTCTAATGCTGTGGTATCAAAAGATGAAGAAATAAGTGATTTAACATTGGACATAGACCATCAAAGATAAAGCAACATGACCAAGTAGTGAAATATGGGTCAGAGGGATAATCCTGTCTGATAGAGGACAAATGCTGAGAATTTTACAAATGTCTGAACACATTTGTAGCTATTTTCTATAAAAGAAAAATAAAATTAACTGATAAAACACATCAGAGACACTTTTGAGGAACAGGGAAGGTATATTAGAATCAAACAATATTAAATTTATTTAATACTTATTAAAGAATTAATAGAATGATTTGTTCTGCAACAATACTGTTTTCAACAATAGCAAAGGAAGTGCTGCAGCACTTTTAAAAGGAACATACATAAGACCATTATTCATAAAACTTTTAAAGAAAGTTTTTTTTGTCCATTTTAGTGTACTTTGTTTAAATATTTATATATATTTTATTGAGGTAATCTTGGTTAATAGCATTATATAAATTTCAGGTATGCAACATTATAATTTGATTGCTTTATACTCAATTGCATGCTTACCACCCAAAGTCTAGTTTCCTTTCTTTATCATATATTTGAACTCCTTTACCCAATTCACCCTTTCACCACTCCTTTTCCCTCCAGCAATCACTATGCTATTGTCTATATCTCTGAGTTTGCTTTCGTTTTGTTTTGGTGGTTCATTTGTTACTTTTTTGTCTTATATTTGGCATATGAGTAAAACTATGGTTTTCGTCCTTTTCCATCTGACTTATTTCACTTAGCATAATACCTCCAAGATTCATCCATGTTGTCATAAATGGCACTATCTCACCTTTTTATGGCTGTGTAGTATTTCAAAGTATGTACACACACCACATATTTTTTCTCCATTTATTAATTCATCAATGAACACTAAGGTTGTTTCTATATCTTGGCTATTGCAATTGAAGTGAAACTATGAATAAAGAAAGAATTGAACAGTCAGATTATTACCATATAATAGCTGGTGGCCACAAAAGGACAAATAATATAGCATTTCCCTTGGTTATCTATAATAGCACATCATTTACTGTTTAGCTTTTACATCACATCATTGCTTCAACATCGTTTAGACTTGGATAGGTTCAGTCAACCTGCCCATATTCACAAGATACAAAAGAGCATGATTCACCTAGTTAATGTAAAAATTTGCAAATAGGGATATGTGTTCACAACTGTTGTATGTTATTACAGCATACCCCTATGGAAAAATCCAGAGAGACAAAAATGATTAGTAGCCTACAAGGTGAACTTGTAATCACAATCAGAGAAGTTGGTGGTGTTAAGTTCTGAATGTCTAGTACTTCCATCTCAACAACTAGCATATGATTGTCATCAGAGAGTCTTCTCTGGATTAAAGCACGCTCTGTCTTGATAGACTTTATATAAACAATAACTTGTTTTTTTTTTCCATTAACTATTTGCTTCTCCAAGCAGCATCTCTTAAAAAAAAAAAATCCCTTTTCCATACATGCTAATAATTTTAATATATACCCGTGCTGTCCAATGTTATACCTATTAGACATATGTGGCAAGTGAGCACTCATAATGTTGCTAATGCATCTGAGAAATTGAATTATTAATATTCTTTCATCCATTTAAACTTAAAACTGAAGCATATAAAATACTTCCATCGACGAAACTATTATTTTTATATTACCCTTTACTTTGTTGTATTGTGTAAGATGTGATCTTATTATAGTTTGCTGTTGGGTCAATGTAAGGTTTCTAGGATTGCATATAAATACACTTCTCATCTAGTCTGTCATTGGATTGAATTAATTCAAATGATTTTTCTAGACATAAATGTAATATTATGATGTATTTATTTCAATATGTTATGCAAATAAAATAAGAAATGGTAACTATTTAAATCATAATTGGTAATCGACTTAAAAAACTTATAATTTTAACATAATTGAGTTATTTTGTTTAAAATTAAATATGAGAAATTTTAAAATAAGGTATGTACCAAATGTTATGGTGAATGGTAATTGCATTTTCTGCAGCAGAGCAAAACAAAAAGCTTCTGGTTACTTGTGTAAAAAAAAAAAAGTAAAGATAATAAAATGGAAAAAATAAAAAGAAATTTTGCAAAAATACATAGCAAATTTGATAATATATTTTCTTTAAACTGTCAGAAGACAATGTCTGAAATAGGTCAGTTGATACCAGGATTAAATACCTCCAAAATATTTAAACAATTTGAGCTTGCAAGTTAGGCAGGCTACACTATACTTTAGATTATTGAAAAGACAATGGACAAAAAAAAGTACAAGTAATGATTATTTCTGTTATAAAAATTTTGTTAGAAACTCATGTGATAAAAAACTAAAAAGGATACTTTACAATAAATGAAAGATTTTCACTTAAGTCACCAAAAAATTAGTTATGGAATAAAAGACCTTTTTAAAATATCTGTTTTCATAGTAATATTTTCTAACCACATCAAATTTCAATTTATTAAAATTTTCTAAATGTTAAGTACTTTTCTTTAGCTTCAGGTGAGTGTTGTAATGTAAAAAATATTGTAAAATTACTACATTCAGTATGTTTTATCACAAAAGACTTTCAATTTAGTAATAAAAGTTTTATTGAATTCATTAACAACAATACTGCTCTCACATAGACATTTTTTTATTTATTTACTTTTATTCCAGAAGAATATTAGCTACATGTGAAAAAACTTAGTTGCAATCTCAATAAATTAGCTTTGTTAAATAATAATCTGAATTTATTGGAATTTTCAAACAAAAGACTGATATTTTCTCTACTTATTTCCTCCACTCTGCAAAATATTGAAAATACTGTGCTTAATTTTTTGAAGCAGGTTCCAGGGAAAATGTCATGAATACAGTTCTTAAAACCATTCAGTACTGAGCAATGTTTGTGATTAATTAAAGAATTAGAAGACAATGAATTTAATGACAGTACTTTGCTATTGGTTATGTAGTGAGTTTTAGTTTTATACACATTTACTTTATATTTAACTAAAATTCAAGATTATCTTAAAAATGCTTGATAAAAATTATTTATCAAAGACTAGAAGTGGCCTTATGGTTTATATTTCTCTCACAAATGTTGCACTGCAAATGAAGGAGTTCAGTTTAGAACTACAAGGAAAAAAAAGTTTATTTGTAATCAAGATAGAGAGGTACAAGGAATTGTGTTGACAATGAAATTTAACCTAACATGAATCAATAAGGATGAGTTTAGATATTATCTCACATTAATCAGTATAGAGAAGATTTTAATTCTATTGACAATATTATGTGAATTGGCTATAAAACCTAAGAGAAAAATTTAAGAAAATATTATTGATCTCGGTACATTTAAAGCTGCTTTTCAACTTGTGCATCACACTTTTAAATTTGGCATTATTAGTACTGAATTCACCAAACAGGTAATTTGATTGACTTGAACAAGTATAGTTTTGAAATTACGTTTCTGTTCTAAAATGAAATGTTATTCTCAAGTAGATGAACTAGTGTCAATATTGAATCGAACATTAAATGAAAATGATCTTTTGTCCTTTGTCCAGTTATTGGAAATTTTATGTTTGTTTGGAAAAACTTTGATGTATGTGTCTCTATTCTACTGTAACTGATAAAAGCTGAGGACAGATAAGTTGTTTTAGAATTAAATATAGTGTCTGATTGAGATGAACTTTAAGTGTAAAATATCCACTTATTTAGAAGATTTAGTTTGAGAAAAAGTGGGTGAAATATCTCATTAATAATTTTTATTAGTTATGTGTTAATATACTTTATATATTGTATTAAAATATAGTATTAAAATTCTACCCATTTAAATTTTTTAATGACTAGTATAAATTTGAAAGTGCATACACATCTCACATTACATTTTTATTAGAAAACACTGAACTAGAGAATCTAATCTGCCTTGTTTCAAATATTGTCTCAAAAGATAACTTATATACTATAAGCTTTTTTCAGTTATGACTAGCATAGTCTAAAATGCTGAAGGAAGTACTGTCTAAACATTTTCAATTTGTGTGAAATCTATTATATATATTCACCCAATTCTTTATCTAAACTTTTGTGTAAAATTATACTGATTTCAATTACATTTTTATGTTGTTTCTCTTCATATAATCACTGTCCACTTTAGAAGATACTTCATATATACAAATAGATCACTTTCAAAATTTAGAACAACTCTTACTCTTCTGTTATATCAGCATATAATGAGCAAGAAAGTAAGTTTTCTTATTAAATATGCCATTTATGATTTTAAGGTCCTTAATCTTAACCCTCATTTTTTCATTTTTTGACTAATACTCACCAAACAATTCAAATATTTAGTGTACTGAAAATATTGTTTTATCCTTTTGCTAAATCTCACAACTCCAAGTAAATACCCAGTTCTTAAGGTGAAAATACAAATAAATAATAAAGCAAGAAATAGGAACAATCAAAATACCCTGTGTAATGTTATAGGGCATTAGTGCTTAATACTGAATGTGTTTTGCTATTGATCTCAGTTTTCTGAAGAAAGCAAATCTCAAAAAAGGGCATGGATAGCTCCATAATTGCTTACTACTTCCCTGAAAAGAAAACACCTGCATGTAAGGAGCATTCATATAATCGGTGTGAATTGCGTGAATGACTTGAAGTCTTTTTCTCTATTGCCCTGAGTTTGACTGCAGTGGACTGAAGTTTTCCTCTCACTAAAACTGTTGTCAGTGCTCTAAGTATTGGTTCAGTTGCTATAAATGGTTCCAGTTACATAAGGGGAGGGAGAATGAATATTTCAAATGCAAAATTAATATTTCAAGTTAAGGCTAACAGCTGAAAGGCAGATGCCAACCAGATAATTATAGTAAGATCATTGTATGTGACAATAACCTTGGTCGTCAGCTACAGATTGAGCCTCAGAATTATGATAGAATATCATAGTCTCTTCATTAAAGAACTTGAAGGCTAAAAGCTTGCTAGATGCAGCTGATTCATTTCGGTTTTTGTCAGGGAAATTTTTATCTCCTAATCAAATTCAAATTGATGTTTCAGTGACTGATAGTTCAGAATTATGATTAAGATTCTGGAAAGTTCCCAAAAAGTAAAGAGCAAACATAATAAACGTCTTCGTATTATTCCGTTTTAATACAATAATTTTCTTCTGATTTCCTCTTCACTGAAAATTGCCTGGTCACTTGGATCAATTTCATAACTAATGGTTATTACTAGCCTGTCTGTAGCCTACAACATAAGTTATTTTCATATACCTCTTGTTTACTCCTACACCTACGCCCTTATCCCAAGCCTCCCTTTCAAACAAGGCTTGTACATGTAACTGATGGAGCACAAAGACAATTCATTCTCCTTAGAGCTTGGGAATTTTCTATGAGGCAGGGTTAACATTTGCCAGGGTAAGCTATAATTTCAGCTGAAAGCTAAAAAAGCAGAGTTTAGAATATGATCCAATTAATCATTCAACATTCTAGGTACTGTCATATTTTACTAACAAAAATTTTGGAAATAAATAAAGCAAAACCAAATAAAACCAAATTGAATACTATTTAAAATAGGTAAAATAAAATGTTAAAGCCACAAATTTTGTTTAAATCAAGCCTTGTGAGTGTAGAGAACAGAATATAATCTATGTGGTAAGAATGAATAAAGCTAAATCCAAAATAGGCATGGTGATTTTGGAATGTTAATGATAATCTGGAGGCAAAGTCAGTGAGTAGGAGGAAATCATCTTCTAGCACTGTGGAGGTTGGGGATTTTGTGAAATATTCCTAACCAATTTTAACTTGGCCTAAGAAACAACAATAATATGCAAGAGTGAAGGATACAAGTTACTAAAAATAAAATGACATTAAGCTATCAACTGATCTTTGAGATAAAAGTGAAAGTATCCATCTGTTGCTTTTGTGGATTCTGTTAGCATAGTAATGTCTCAATCAATGATGCAAATACAGTGAACACATGGAGTTCCTGTCATATAAGGAACAAGAGTCTCAATTTTTTGCTATCAGTTTGCTGTACAAATTTAGACTAGGTATTTTCCTCCTTAGTTTCTTCTATCGAAATCTTCAAGTAGTGTTGCATAAAATAGCAAGTTCCTAATATAAATACATTTCAAGGCAGGGTTTACTCTAATAATCAATATAGAAGATAAAGAAAATGAGGTTTTGTAAAACTAACAATAAGGCACCAGAACATGTAAGTGGTAGTTAGTTTTAACGTAACTGACTAAAATTTCTGACATATTCAGGAAACCAACTGTTCTCTTCTCACACTGGCTTACATCAAAAAGTAATTATCACTTTCTCCTAACTAATAACTCTTGGAAAAAAAGAAAAACAAAGAGAATGACAGGACAAGCATACCTGGAATCTTGTCACTTCTCTGTCAGATATTTTATATTTTTCTCTTATAATACATTATGAAGAGAAGAAACCGTGCCCTGCTTTATTGTAAAGTTCAAATTAGTGTGCATTTAAAACCAATTTGTTTGTCTATAAGATGTGAAAAAGAGATCGCCTCATTTAACAGAGAATAACTTGCAATATATTTTTGGTAAAATCCATTTTTTCAGCAATGTTTAATTGAGTAACTACTCTCTGCTAGGCACTGTTTTAGCTGCTTGTGATATGACAGTGAATAAAAATAGATAAAGTATGCTCTTTTTCTAAAGACTATATGTTGGTAGGAGGTGGGAAGACTATAAAATATAATAAATAAGAATATGAAATATTAGATAAATTATAAAAAATAAAAGAAAATATAATGCAGGATAAGAAAGATGAGGACTGTCAGTGCGAATGGCCATTCAAAGAGCTGAATTAAATACGGTAGAGAAGTTAAACTCATTTAAATGGTGAGATTTGGGCAGAGATTTCAAGAAGGCAAGAGTGTAAGGAAAGTGAATTTGGAGAAAAGAAAATTTAAGACAAAGGAAACAGTTAGCATTATACTTACCAGCATAGTAGCTGATAACCACATGAGGCAATTGAACTCTTGAAATGTAGCTAGTGATACTGAATATTTAAATTTTTTATTTAATTTATAACAATTAATTATAATGTAATTGAAACATAGCTACTTGATTTGGTTATTCACAAAATGTTCGTTATATTTGGAATAATTATATTTGTTTATATAAATCAACTTTTTCAACTATAAATTTTTTGAAATACATATAGATCAAGTATTACCAATGAAAGTTAGCTTGGAAATTGTGACATGCTTTAAGGGTAAAAGACATAATTTAAAAATAAAGTACAATATCTCATTGATAATTTTTATAATAATCACAGGTTGAAATGATAACATTTTGATATATTAGGTTAGCTAAATGGTATTAAAATTAATTTCACATAATTTATATGGATCTTGTGGAGATGTTCATATGTAAGCAGAGAGTGTTGGCAGCTTCTGTACATATAGATAGACCTACCATATAGGTGGAGAAATTTAGTACAAATAAGGAGAAAACAGTCAGTCTTGGAGAACACAAGATTGGTGGGATGAATGAGAATCTTTAAGAGCACCAGTGTAAAGGCAGATGGTTCAGTCAAACAATTTCATATACTAATCCTCTCTCACTCAGAGTTTTGCAAGAAAGCAACAGGAATCAGAGGTTAGTTACACACACACACACACACACACACGCGCGCGCACACACACACGCGCACACAGACACGTGGTAATAGAATTCTAGGCCTCTACTGAGATAGAATCCAAAAGTGAACCAGAACTAGTTGAGATTGCTGCCAGTTTTTTGCCAGTCTGAATAACGAGGGGAAAAAAATATGGTTTGGTGTGTTAAACATTGAAATAAATTCAACATTAAAATGATTACCTATCTCTAGCTCAACCTGACTTGAAATTGTATGATAACCTTCTCACCCTATCCAGCTCTCACTGAAAAGGTTCTGGCATCTCTGGAAACAAACATTTACAGTGATACAAATTATTATGCTTTAGGCTTCACAGTTCATTTTTATACAATGTCTGGAATATAATTTTTAAAAAATAATAATAAATCACATAAAGAACAAGAAAAATGTGCCTAAAAATCAAAATAACACATTATATAGAAGCAAATGAACAAGGTATTGTAATTACCGGACAAGTTCTTAAAGACGAGTTTTTAAAAACAAGTTTTACAAAGTTTAATTTTTAGGAATAATTTTATCTCTAAGTTTTATTCATACAAAGCAAAATGTTCATCTCAACATTTTTCACCCTAAGAAAGCATAAATAGTGCTCTAAAGTATTTAAGAATCGAGAGTTGAGACAAATAATACAGGGAGATTAAAAAGATCACTGACAATAATAAAGAAGCAAATATTAAATCCATGACCCCTAAGTATCTCTAATTTTTCATAAAATTGTATTTAGAAACTTTTTGACAGCAAAAGATAATTGAAAGAGAATTCCAATATTAATTTATACAATCTCTCAAAGAATTTTAAAGAACAGTTCATCAATAAGCCTCCCTTCCTTCTATACTTTCTTTTTCTTCCTTTCTTCCTTCCTTTCTACCTACCTTCCTTCCTTCTTTACTTCCTTCTCTCTTTCCTTTTCTTTTTTCTAAATCCCTCTTAATATCCTGCAGCTGCTTCAAAAAATTTTACTACAGAAAACTCTTAATTATCCTAATTTGTAGCATCCCAGGTTTCCTGACTTCACTTTATACTTCAGTTTACTGTTTTTTATTTTGAACATGATTCTGACTTAAAAATGTGTATTATTTTACTTATTTCTCAAATTCCCCCAAAGAAGAATACCATGGAATTTACCCAACAAACAAGAATTACTTCCTTGCTGTAAATACTAGGACTCTTTATCCCTCTTGCTCCCATTCTGCATCATAAAAAATCAGGCAAAAATTCTGTCCTCATTTCAAGTACAGACAGTCCCCAACTTACAATAGTTCAGCTTATAAGTTTTCAACTTTACAATGGTGCAAAAGTTATATGCCTTTAGTAGAAACTGTACTTCGAATTTTGGATTTTGATCTTTTCCCAAGCTAGCATGTGTGGTGCAATTTCTGTTACTCTTTCATAATGCTGTGCAGTGGCAGTGAGCCCCAGCTTCCAGTCAGCCACACAGTCATGAGGATAAACTGATACTCTACAGTGTATTTATTATGTTAGATGATTTAGCCTAACCGTAGGCTGATGTAAGTGTTCTGAGCACATTGAAGGTAAGCTAAGCTAAGCTATGATGCTCAGTAGGTTAGGTGTATTAATTGAATTTATGGCATGATATTTTCAACTTATGATAAACTTATCTCATAATTCTAGGAGCATCTGAATTATTATTTCTATATCATAATCTGTGGAAACATGAGTTCAATTGACTTATCCTTTGATTCTCCTTCTAGCTTTCATCCTCCTTATACTGACTCTTAATGATGAAAACTATTTGAAAAGTTTTATGCATATTAACAATTTTGATTCATGTTAGCTCAGCCTCACAATTCCATATGGCTTCTTCATAACTCACAACCCATAGCTATCCCAGCCCCACAACTTCCAGTTCTACAGGCTTGCTCTGAAGGCAATTATCTCACTGTCTGTACTTCCATATTATCCCATACCAATGTGGCCTTTTGTTAATCACCCATGATGAAAATCAAATTTCTGTCTTCACAATGTCCATTCCATGAATTCATATACATGTCATATTTGATTATTAAAATCTCAACAAATTAATGTATTGAACAACGTCATACACAATATGTCACATAGTAAGTACATCGTTATATATACAGAGGTTGGTTGGACACTTAAAAATAATATTTATCAAATATATTCCATGCCCTGTTCGAGACTTTTATATGCATAAACTCTTAAATATTTATAATGATATTGGAAAGTACAAGTTATTGTTATAATTTTATACCTATGGTAACAGATACAGAGAGACCAAAGTTGATATAATACTTTCGTGACAGAGCCAGAGGGAAGAGTAGTTACTGCTTAATCTAGTCTGTAAGACACTCAGCTTTAGGTATTAGTCTTGGATTTCATTTTTTTCACTCATGATAATGTTTACCTTAATAGAAAAAAGCAAATATATCTAAGTGCTTCTTAGGAAGAATGAACAGCTAAGATGCCATAGAAAAGATTAATTGAGAATGATAAAAATAAGTCAAAGTAAAGGAGTATAGGTAGTATTTTTTAAAAAGAAATATAAAATGAATTTTCAGGAAGACATACTAATTATACATTAATCATTTTAATCTATACTAGGAAATTTTTATATTTTTAATTTTCATTCCCACATTAAATTCTTTTCTATATTTCTTGGTAAAGAATTTGCTTGCTGTATTCAGGTATTAAATTAAAACATTAATTTTTACATTCTCCATATAAATTTCCAGGCAGTTTCATCTAACCTTGTTGGCCTTCCCCTCTCTTATCATAATCATCTCCTATTTTTTCTACCTATTTCACTTAGTTAGGAACTGCAAATATAAATTGACTTCTAGCTAATGAAAATTTGGTGGCAGCTCTTTTTCTAGTTAGGAGTTCAACAAGCAGTGTTTCCCTTCTCTTTATCATTCACAGTTGCTCTGAAGTGACAGTTGTTCTGAAACTGCTTTTCCAAGGCTATATATACTGGTAGTTTAAAACATGAACTTTGGGATTAGGTAAATCTATTGTAAAACATAGCTCAGCCATATTTTATCCAAGAAAAACCTTCTTTTCTATTTGTAACTTTTTTAAAAAAAATTAAGTATATTAAACATTAATTATATATATTATACATGTACATACATATACATTAATATTATGTACATATAAAGCATACATTAATTTAAATAAAGAGGATAAAAGTGAATACCTACACATTTATATATCTTAAGAAATTGAAATCTGCCAATACATTTGAAGAATCTTGTATGCCTCTTTTCTATAAGCTTCTCCTTCCCTATCTTTCTCCATTAGGATAATTTCTAAATTTTATATTAATGATTTCATTATTTTATTTAAAAAGTAAAGTTTACCACTTTCATGTAAATCTTATGATGTTGCATTGTTTTGTCCCTTTTATTTTTATATAAACAGAATAACATTATATATATTCTTCTATAATTAACCATTCCCCCATTCACTTTGTGTTTTTAAGTTTCATCCTTGTGAATACATTCACCTATATTTCATTTAATGTCATTGTTGAATAGAATTCCTGTGTATGACTACAGCAAATCATATGGATTCCATCATTCACAAAAACTCTGAGTTATTTTCGAGGTTTGCTATGTTGATGAATTCTGTAATAATCTTTCTTATTGTGTGACTATCACAATTTGGTTATCTAGTCTCTTGTTGATGTACACTGGTATTTATTTTGGCTTGAGCTATTACAGTGCATGGTGCTGTGAACATTCAAGAAGAGTCTTTTTGGGCTCATGTATATTTTCCCGTGGATAAATTCCTAGGAGTGGAATATTTAGTTCATATGTCAAGTGCATGTTTATAAGAAATAACCAAATTGTTTTTCAGGGAATCTACAAAGTTTACAGTCCCACCAGAATTTTATCAGAGTTCTAGTTGCTCTGCATTCTGGCCAGCATTTGATACTAAATCATTTTTATTGTAACCTTTCCAGTGTGTGTGCAGTTGTATCATGCTGTAGTATTTTCCAAATAACTAATGATGTTGGTCATTGTTTCACGTTCTTATTGACAACTCTTAGTTATTCTTTATGAAGTGTCTATTCAAAAACTTTGCATATTTTATGGAGTAGTATTATTAATATTGAGTTTCAATAGTTATTCATATATTCTAAGTATGGGTGTTTATCAAATGCATGTTTGTTAAATATTTACTCTCATATGTGTCTTGGATATTGATTGAGATTACATTCAACAGTTGGATCAATTTAAAGATTATTAACATAAAATTTAACCAGGCCTTCTATATTTTATATATTGCACTATCTGGAAGCAGATTTCCCCAAAGAGTGCTCTAATGGCCTGATAAATGTAGAGCTGACATGCCAAGTAGGCCGCATTTTGTAAGAATGAGATGCCATCCTCCAGGATGTAGAATAGGCACTGAAACAAAGATATTCATATGATACTCTATCTCCAACAGAAAAAAAAATTATATATATATATATATATATATATATATATATATATATATATATATATATATATGAAAATATATATATATATGAAACATATATATTTCATATATATATATATATGAAAAATATATATTTTTTATATATATATATATATTTTTTATATATATATATATATATATATATATATATATATATATATATATATATATATGAAACAAGGAGTAAAAGCTGAAGTAGCCTCACTTAAGACTACTTTCAGTGAGTCACTAGAGAAATTGTGCTTAATTGATAGTATTATATGCTTCGGAACTATCTTTAATTAGTCATGATTATAGGAAATCTTGAAATGGCTTAAATGCTTCATGACTTTTATAACCAAAATCCTCTTGCCAAACCACAGGAGAGGTACAACTTTTTTTTGAGGTACAAATTTAAGGAGATTTAATAAATCATAGTTTTATTCGGTTACTAAGATTTTGGGATAGTTTGTTACTGCACTGTAATTTGTGTTATGCTGCCTGATACATCTGCATATGGTAGGTCCTTACAAATAAACAAATGACTGAATAAATATGAATGGATAAATAATGATGATTAAAACAGAGTGGAAAGTCCTTTATCTGAGGACATGTGTATACTTTGTTCATATGTACATATGATAAGTTTAGCATAATCTTCACATAAATGCTAATCTTTGTTATTTTTTAATCTTCATATTATTTTAAAAATTTTGTATTAATATTTTTTCAAGAATATATGCTCATCTTGTTCCTATATAAATTATTCATACTTATGAATGTAATATGATATTGTATGTAAGTTAGCCACTCATTCTTAAAATCTACCTTTATTTTATTTGCTTAAGTTCTGTTAAATATATTTATTATAACATGAAGGAGAAAGCCACAAAACATTTAGCACACCTATTTTTTGAAACTCCTTAAGCTTTTTTCCCCTATACACAATGTGTTCAAGTCATGGCTGCTGTTGTTTACTAAGTAGCACATGCTTGGACACCATTTTAGTAGTTTTCTCATAGATTTCCCTATGTATCATTTGAACTAACTTTAGCACAAATAGCTTTATTTTCTTGCTAAGTTATATCTAATTGGATTAAATAGAACTAATTGGGTTCTGTCTATAATTTTATTAGATGCGTACAGCTATAGCTACTGTTGTCTTGTAACCAAGGAAATTTTTTAAAAATCTTAGGTATTTCATTTTCTTACTCATATTAACATAATTCTTTTTTTAAGTAGATTTATCCATTGACTACTCTGCAATAGTTGAAGATTTTCCTTTTCCATCAACATTTATATGAACATTGAAACAAAGACTCCAGATATGTTCACATAATTGAAAACAACACCACAAATAGTCTATGTGAAAAATCACCAAATGAGACATATGAGTCATTAAAAAGCTCAGATTAAAAGTATACCTGTGAATAATAGCCACAAAATGTTATAATTTTCATTTCAAAAAAATTTTATCTGTCATCACAGGAAGAAAAAGAGAGAAACATTAATCCTAATTTAAAAAAAATAGAAATTAAGGAATTCTGAACAAGACAAAGAGAATTTGTTTTTATGCAGACACAGGGTGTAATAATAGGGGAAATAAAAAAATTACATTATTATGAAAATACTATAGAAAGATATTGTAGCTGAGTGCCTCCACTGGTAACAAACCATATATTAAATCTTTTGATTTGTGTTTAATCAGCTTAACAAATATGTTCGAGTTTAGATACAAAGTCTTATTACACAACTTTTAATTTTACTCCAGCTATCCTGTCCTAGTTTATCTAATACTTACTAGTATCTGAATGTTGAGTTGTCCACATCTAATTCATATCCTGATAAAAAGATTTTCGCATTATGCAAGATAAAGAACATTACACACTTTCCCAAATACAGACAGCTACTATTTACTGGGTTATTTTCACACTCAGAATTATCTACCATCAGGATGCATTATATTTATAATGTGTCACAAAGAGGACATGTATTATGAGATCAGGATCTAATGGGTGACATATATATGAGAGACAGAGGACAGAAAAAGAAATAATTTTCTAAATCATTAATGCCTAAAGGAAAATAACATGTAATGAAAACTCAGGTATGAGATAAAAATTAAAAACAGAAACATTATCACTAACATAAGTAAGCACCTTTCTCTTTCTTGTCCTGAGTTTCCTTGTCTTTAAAATGGAAGGGGTAAGATAATAACTAATTTTTATAAACAAAAGATAAATGCCAAAATTATTGGTGAGATAAATAGATACAGTATAACCAAAGAACATTAGCTGGGGAATAGCAATTTGGTAAGAAGTAATCAGCAATGAAGTAAATGAGATACAGCCATACTTCATTTTATTGCACTATGCATATATTGCATTTTTTACAAACTGAAGATTTGTGGCAACTCTGCATTTAGCAAATCTATTGGCACTGTTTTTCCAACAGCATTTGCTCAAATTTGTGTCTCTGTGTCACATTTTGTTAATTCTTGCATAAAAATGTCAATGTTTTTATTATTATATTTGCTACAGTGCTCTGTGATCAATGATCTTTGATGTTATTTTTATAATTGTTTTGGGGCACCACAAACTGCCCATATAAGATGTTGAACTTAATAAATGATGTGTGTGTGTGTGACCACTCCACTGACCAGCTGTTTCCCTCTCTTTAGGCCTCCCTATTCCCTGAGACAAAACCATATTGAAATTAGGCCAGTTAATAACCCTACAGTATCCTCTAAGTGTTAAATTGAAGTGTTTCATGCCCCTCACTTTAAATCAAAAGCTAGAAATGATTAGGTTTAGTGAGGATAGTATGTTGAAAGCCAAGATAAACTGTAAACTAGGCCTCTTGTGCCAAACAGTTAGCCAAGTTATGACTTCAAAGAAAATGTTTTTGAAGGAAAATAAAAGTGCTACTCCAATGAACACTTGAATGATATGAAAGAGAAATAGGCTTATTGCTGAGAAAGTTTTAATGGTTGGGATAGAAGATCAAACCAGCCACACATTACCTTGAGCAAAAGCCTAATCCAGAGCAAAGCTCCAACTCTCTTCAATCCTACAAAGGCTAAAAGAGGTGAAGAAGCTATAGAAGGAAACTTTAAAACTAGCAGAGGTTGGTTCCTGAGGTTTAAGGAAAGAAGTCATCTTCATAACTTAAAAGTGCAAAGCGGAACAAGTGCTGATATAGAAGCTGCGGCATTATCCAAAAGATCTAGCTAAAATAATTAGTGAAGTTGGCTACACCAAACAACAGATTTTCATTGTACATGAAGCAGCCTTATATTGGACAACGATGCCATCTAAAACTTTTATAGCTGGAGAGGTGAAGTCAATGCCTGGCTTCAAAGCTTTGAAGAATAGGCTGCCTCTCTTGTTAGGGGTTAATGCAGCTGGTAACTTTAACCTGAAGCCAATGCTCATTTACCATTTGGAAAACCCTAGAGCCCTTAAGAATTATGCTAAATCTACTCTGCCTGTGCTCAACAAAGCCTGAATGATAGCAGATCTGTTGTAAATATTTTAAGCCCGATGTTGGGACCTATTGCTGAGAAAAAAAGATTCCTTTCAAAAGATTACTGCTCATTGACATTGCACCTAGTCACCTGAGAGCTCTAATAAAGATGTACAATGAGATTAATGTTGTTTTCATGCCTGCTAACACAGCATTCATTCTGTAGCCCATGGATCAAGGAGTAATTTCTACTTTCAAGTATCATAATTTAAGAAATACATTTCATAAGACTATAGTTGCCATAGATAGTGATTCCTCTTATAGATCTGGCAAAATAAATTAAAAACCTTCTGGAAAGGATTCACCAATCTAGATGCCATTAAGAACATTTATGATTTATGGGAGGTCAAAATATCAACATTAATAGAAATTTGGAAGAAATCGATTTCAGCTTTTGAGGATGACTTTGAGGGGTTCGAGACCAGTGGAGGAAGTACCTGCAGATGTGGTGGAAATAGCAAGAGAACAAGGCTGAAGATGTGACAGAATTGCTGCAATCTCATGATAAAACTTTAATGGATAAAGAGTCGTTTCTTATGGATGCGAAGATTCTTACACTGTGAAGAGTGTTAAAATGACAACAAAGACTTAAGAATATTACATAAACTTAGTTGATAAAGGCAGGTTTCGAGTGTTTTAACTCCAATTTTAAAAAGAAGTTTTAAAAAATCTTTCAATATTAGGAAACTCAGGAAAAGAAATTTAAATTGCTCCAATAACATATAGATGAGACTTCACAGGTACAATCTTCTCACTATAAATTTGAATGTTAATAGATTAATGAGATGATTTAGTTAGTTTATACAGTTAATAGGATTTGATCGCTCTGTAGGTCAAACACTATTCTATACCATAACAACAAATAAAAGAATAGAAGTTCTTCACAGAGCTTGCTCAGTGAGGAGGCAGACAGTTTCAAAATACACAGTATACAAACTAAAATATAAAATATCCAATTCAATAAATGGGATATCATTGTGAGTTCTTTGGAGAAAAGGAGAACAGAAAAATAGAAAAGGTGAACATTTGATGAACATCTAATACGTATATTCTAAGTTTAAAAGTATAAAAGTTACAGTTATTTTCAATTTATTTATTTAAAAAATGAGGCAAAAGAATTTAAAAAATTGCTTCAGTTCACAGAGATAGGTGGCAAAGCTTGTATGCAAACCCAGATAATTTTGGCTTTAACATCCTAGCTCTTAACCCCACACAACTACTCTAAACATTGGGCAGGATGGATTTAGAATAATCATAAATTTTAAATGCTATTTCATTATAAATGCTATTTTAGGGAAAGTGGAAATAACATTTGAGTTTCTAGTGCTGCTAAGGTTAATGATAAGCTGTAGCTTGATATGAATAAAGTACCAAGTCTGTTATTGCTTTATACAAAAAAAATAAGTCTATTTCTTCTTCTACAGGGCAAGATACACACACACACACACACACACACACACACAAACGTAAAGTATACACATTTGTAATATATTGGATGCAAACATTAATATATGTTTATGTGTAATATATATATATATAAAATGTGATGTATATATCTGTATGTTTCTGTGTGTATGTGACAGGAGTGAGAGGAGAAAGAAATGTTAAAACCTGGAATGTGTAGTATAAAGAAATATCACCATTTTTATATTGGCACAAAAAGAAGGATCATGAGTTACTTATTAAAAACATAAAGTATTAAAGCTAAAAAGATGAACTATTTATAATTATCGATAACTTCATATTATAACAATCATTGCAAATAATCTTATGAAACTAATTTCTTAATTGTCATTTCTATTAATGAGGAATCACAGTTTGTATCTGTATTAGGTTTAGCTCTTTTGTGTGGAAGAACAACAAATGTTAAGTCAAATTATTCACCACAGAAGTTCTCATGAGTATTTTTAAAATAAAAATCACAGAATTTAAAGAATTTTTCCTTATAGTTATAAAGTATTAATAAAAAAAGAAAAAGCTGTTACTAAACAGCACCTCTACCTCACTTCTTCTACCTTGTTTGGTTGTATGTGCAAATACACGAAGTGAATTACAAGATGTTTTTAACTAAAGTGCACCCAAATCACAACGAAGACCACCATCTAGCCAAACAGCAAGCTTAGGGGAAATATTACCATTTTCTACCACATTATGTAAAATCTCAACTTGCATATGTGTTGTTCTGAACATATACTAGTTGACTATTATCTGTTTTAGACTATTTTCTTTTTAATGGATTTCAATCAGTAATTTAATTTCTATAATTCTAGATATTCTATCCTTTTGTTACTGCATAAAGTAGAAAACTTTGTTCAATGATCTTTCTTTAAATGAAGTGTCATTTTGATTTGAAATAGAATGAGTAAAATGTTATAGCTTGTGTTAAAATTTTAATTGCATACTATATAATTTTGTCAACATATTTTTATTATATAGTGTTTTCCCTTGCATTATTGATGTATAATTGACATATAACGTGTAATTTTAAGGAATGCAATGTGTTGATTTGCTACACTTATATACTGCAAAATGAATACCACTTTAGCATTAGCTAACACCTCTATCACATCATAATTATCACTTGTTTTTGTGGTGAGAACACTTAAGATCTACTCTCTCAACAACTTTCAAGAATAAAATACAACATTGCTGTCTATATAACCACACAACTATTCATCCTCTTACTGGAAGATTGTACCTTTGCCCAAGATATCTCCATTTCTCTCAACCCCCATTCTATTCTGTTTTTCCTAGTTCAGTTTTTTAGATTCCACACATGACTATTTACCTGCAGTATTTTTCTTTCTCTGCCTGAGTATTTTAATCAGTATAATGCCCTTAAAGTTCATTCATGGTGTTAAAAATGAAAGGATTTCTTTCTTTCTTATAAGTAAATATTTCACTGTGTGTATATGTATGTACATGTGTGTGTATCCCAGATGAGAGGAGGAAGGAGGGAAGGAAAAGAGAGAGAGAAAGAGAGAGTGAGAGAGAAAGAGAGAAAATATCTTGTGTCTTTTGAGTGGGATTGCTGGATCATCCAGTGGTTCTATTTTCTTTTTTTTTTTAAATAATTTATTTATTTTTTATGGTGACATTGGTTAACAAAATCTAATAAGTTTTAGCTGTACACTTTAACAGTAAAGTATACATATATAGTTACACTGTGTGTTCACCTCTCATAGTTAGATTTCTTTCTGTCACCACATATTTGATCCCCTTAACCTTATCTTCCTCCCCCTTCCTCCCTCCTCCATGTCCATGGGTCTCTGTTTCTTTGTCCTATTCACCTGTTGCTTTTAGGTTTATATCTCACATATAAGTGATATCATGGGATTTCCAACTTTTTCTGTCTGGCTTATTTTGCTTACCATGATTATCTTGAGGTTATATATGTTGCCACAAATGGCAGTGTTTCTTCTCTTCTTACGGCTAAGTAATATTCCATTGTATATATGTACCACAGCTGCCTTAGCCAATCATCTATCGTAGGACACTTCGGTTGCTTCCATGTCCTGGAAACCCATATCCGAAAAGATATTTCCACACCGATGTTCATAGTAGTATTATTCACAATGGCCAATGGTTCTATTTATTTAAAACAACAACAACAACAACAACAACACTTTCACACTATTGTCCATAGTGGCTGTACCAATTTATATCTCCATCAACAGTGCACAGGGTTTCCTTTATTTCTAATCTTCATCAACATGTATCTCTTGTCTCTTGGATGATAGCTATTTCAACAGGTATTTGTATTTTTCTGATGACAAGTGATAAGTATTCTTTTTGTACCTGTAGGCAATTAATATGTCTTCTTTGGGGAAAAAAAAAGTCTATTTAGTTCTTCTGTCCATTTTTATTTGTATTTTTTTCTTTTATTCTGTTTAGTTGTGTGAGTTCTTTATATATTTTAATATCAACCTCTTATCAGATAGATGATTTTCAAATATTTCTGCCATTCTGTAAGTTGCCTTTTCATTTTGTTGATGCTGATTTTTTTAATTTTTAAAAATATTTTAAAATTTGAAAACATGTTTTGCTGTGCTGTTCTTTTATGCTGTGCTTGTTAGTTTGATTTTTGTTAATTTTTCTTTGGTTCTGTTGCTTTATGTGTCATATGCAAGAAATTATTGCCCAGAAAAATGCCAAATAGCTTTTCTCCTATGTTTTCTAATAGAAGTTTTATGGTTTCAGGTATTACATTTAAGTCTTTATTCCACTTCAAGTTTATTTTTGTAAGAGGTGTGAAATAGGTGTCCAATTTCATTTTCTACACATAGTTATCCAGTTTTCCAAAAACCATTTATTAAAGAGACTATACTTTCCCTATTGAGTATTCTTGGCTTCCTTGTTAAATATTAATTGACAGTATATGTTGGGGGTTCATTTCTGGGTTCTCTATTCTGTTCCATTATTCAATGTGTCTATTTTTATTCCAGTACCATGCTGTTTTGATTACTATAGCTTTGTAATAATGTTTGGGGTCCAGAAGTGTGAGTCCCTTGGCTTTAAACTTCTTTCTTAGGATTACTTTTAGTATTTGGGTTTTTTCTTTGTTTTTTGGTGAATCCATATTAATGTTAGGATTGCTTTTTCTCATTCTGTAAAAACTGTTATTGAAATTTTGATAGGTTTGCCTTGAATCTATAAATAGCTTTGAGTAGTATGGGCATTTAACAATATCCTCTTAATATATGAATGAACACATATTTCCATTTGTTTGTGTCTTCATTTTTTTTTTCACTAAAGTCTTTTAGTTTCTATTGTACAGATCTTTCCCTTCCTTATTTAAATTTATTCCTAAATATGTTACTGTTTTTGATTCTGTTAAGAATAGAATTGTTCCTTTATTTTTCTGATATTTTGTTAATTAGAACAACAACTGATTTCTGAATATTGATTTTATATCTTACAATATTACTGAATTCATTTACTAGTTCTAACAGTCTTTTTGATTGACTCTTTAAGACTTTCTACATATAAAGTCATATTATCTGCAAACAGAGGTCATTTTACTTCTTTTGCAATTTGGATAGCTTTTATTTCTTGATTTTGCTTTATTATTCTAGCTAAGACTTTCACTACTATATTGAATAAGAGTGGTGATAGTGGGCAAACTTGTCCTTTTTCTGATATTCGAGATAAAGGTCTTGACTTTTTACCATCTAGTGTTATGTTAGCTGTGTGTATCTTAATGATATTTATTATATTGAGGTATGTTTCTTCTACATCAAAGTCGTTGAGGGTGTTTTTCTTTATCATGAAAGGGTGTTGTATTTTGTCAAATGCTTTTTCTGTCTCTAATGAGATGATCATATGATTTTTATCTTTCATTACATTGATGACATGTATTACATTTATTGATCTGCATATGTTTAATTTCCTTGCATCCTAGGAATAAATTGCACAAGAATGGTACATGATTCTTTTAATGTGCTATTGATTTTGACTTACTTCAAGATTTTTTTTCTTTGTAATCTGTTCTTAACCATTTTAGTATTAATCTATAGCTTGTTTTACTTTTGTAAAGTTTGAAAAGTTTAGTCAATATGCCTTTGAACACTGTTTTTTTCCCACTTCCTTTTCCTTTCTCTTTCTAAAGACATTATGCATGTTAGAAACTCTCAAGTTCTAGGTGGCTCTCATGGCTTTGACTGTATTTACTGTTTTGAAATACTATATGTTTCCACACCTAACATATGCAGCCAAGACAAATCAGACATTTAAAAAATTATATAGCCGGACCCCTCAAATGATACCTAACACTTTCTACTTTGCTTGCTTAGTAATGGGTAACTTTATTTTATTTCCAAAATTAATACACACATAAAATTATGAAAATTTGCCACCTTGAAGGAACATATCACATTATCAATCAGAAGTTGTGAAGACTTTATTGATGAGATGAAATTTAGCCTGGATGTCAAGTGCTGGACATATTTTTTGCAACAAGTTTTTATAATGAAATGAACATATTTATATTTATATATATGTAGATATATGTATATATGTATAGATATGTAGATATGTAGATATAAAACAATCTCAGAGGTATGAGACATTATTTTTAAAAGTAGAAAGTAACACGTAAAAAATGGGGAATGTTGCTGAAATTTTAGTATATGAATGAATTGCTAGTGGCTTTATATAATATATAAACAAGTTTTCTATTTACTGTGTGTTTAGGGACTCATCAAAAAGTGTTGAAAGAAAAAGTGATCTATTCTTTAATTTTTATATATAATGGTTTAAAATTGCTGTAGTTCATAAGTCAAGCAATGAAAGATTCACAAAGAAAAGTGAAATGAAAAGCAAGGTCTTGTAATCTAAGATACTGATGACTAGTTATTTATTTGAAGAGTAAGTCTGATGGAGTAGTTTATTGTAATTCATAGTGTTTTATGTCCAATTATTAGTAAGATAGTGATACCATAAATTAAATAATAAGCAAAGAAGAAACAATTAATTTGAGAAGAGAAGAAATTAAATTTTCATTTGGACATGCAGAATTTTGTGTCGATCATTGGTGATTTTAAGCAATTATTGAAAAAAAAGGTCTGAGGAGGATGGAAAAGAAAATTTGTCCATTGTGATCAACTCATCACTGAAGCTTTGAATGGCTATATAGAGTTATCATGAGTAGAAAAATTAGACTGACATTATTTAGAACAGAGGAAGAAGTGCCAGAAAAGAAGAATTGAAATTCTCACAGAGAAAAGGCTGTAGAGAGAGAGGGTAGTTTCAAGAAAAATGTCTTCTTGCTAATTTTATTAACACTGTAGACCCTATAATGTAGATTCTGTGTTATCAATTATTTTGGCACATGTAGGTATTAATAGTTTAAAAATATCTATGAAGCTACTCATCAAAAAATGGTTAATAAATGATTATTCAAATAAAACACTAAAAATCTTATTTTAAAAAATAAAACTAATAATTTCATTACATGAAAAAGATATTTGCAAAGCATAGTAATTTTATACTTTTGGTTATAACATTATTGCCTATCAAGGCAAACTATTATATATAAACACATACACACATCCAGGAATGATTTAACTGCTCTGTAAACTGCTTTTACTTGCCTATTTTATTATTTCCATATGTATATATACAATATTAGTTTTATGAAAGACAAATATGTTATATGATGCATAATTTTTCTAACAAATCATCATTTAGTGTCACCTTTCTTATATTGCCAAATTTTGATAAGTGTATCACATAAAATATTATAGTTTTCTTTTAGTGTAGAAATTTTAAGTGATTGTGTAAAAACTTCAAGCCATGACTTCTTCAAAATTTAGAAATTATTGAACTTGAACTTGGAATTTTGTTGTTTATGAATGCTGTATTGTAAACTGTATGTTCGATGTTGCTAACTTTGAACAATTTCATTATATAGATATGCTAATTTTTCCAAAATATAATTAAAGAATTTTGCATTTATTATTCAGATCCACTTGTTTCATAAACTAGACTAAAGATGACATTTCACTGGCTAAACCATTGCACTCTTTAAATTTTTAATAATTTGGATGAGAAAGTATGATTCTATAACCTTCAAGCACATAGAAAGAAAAAAATTTCCATTTAAAGATATTTCTGAAATATTTCAGTCTGCCCATGCTTATTTTTGTGCGTCACATTAAGCAAAAAATAAATTATTTGTAATTTTTAGAGTTTTAAAATATGTAATTTTTTTATAACAAAAACTTGAAAACTTGAAAATTTTACCTGCCTTCTTGTAGGCAGTTACTATGACTCTTTCTTTAGACTTTTTATATATTTTGCAATACATATAGTACTTTGTAAGTCATTTTTTGGTAGTTAACATGGAAATTAATTCTGTACTGTAGTTATTTCTCAATCTAAATACCAATAAATGATTTTAGCTCTTTTAAAAAACATCAAGCAGTATTGCTGAAGAAAATTTTATTTTCACATGTGTCCATTGAATTGGTGTTTTTTTTCCACAATATCTATAATGTTTAAGACATTCAATATTTGCTGTAAAATAGTTATTTTTTAATATACATATTTACTGGGATGTATATGGTCTAATTAAATTATATAATTAACTAACTAAACTATCACACCTAAATTAAATTGATTTTCTTCCAAACCAAATAAACCCTTGGTAAGTCAATAATTGGTGAAATGTAATAAAGAGTAGCCTACTAACATATGCAGTAGGCAATATTTTTTTACAAGTTGAATTGAGACGATTAATTTACTATAAATCAGTTAGGTGGAAGTCATTTAAAGCTTGTACCTAATTTCTAATTTTATTCCCCTATAGAGAAACAGTGAGAGAAAACCATGTAGATAATGTTCGATGTGTTAGGAAAAGAATATTCCTAGTGGCAGCCCCAAATTAATGATCCTTAGCATCCTGAGGTTGCCAATACCAGTTTCCTGTGGAGTGATAAGTATATGCTGCAATGAACAGAAAGATGGTGAGGAAGGGGCATCTGTTTCCTTAAAAATTTGGCTCAGGTAGTGCTTAGTGCATCCTCACTAGGGAAATAAACTATCGCTTGAATGATAAACATCTGCATGTGTATTTGGAAGTAGCAGGTGTGTGATTGTACAGCATTTATATTTGCTACACCAATGAATATGGGAGGAGTGTATTACTAATAGCATTTAATGTTTACATTGTTAATGATACCCTACCAATCATCTTCTGAGCACATAGAGAACCAAGTTCATTATTTAATGCATATCACTTGAAAAGAAAATTTGCCTAAACCCTCCTAATCCTTTATGTTTGTTTGTTCATTTGTTTGGATATGCCGATGACTAGTTGGATAATATACTCTCTTACAACAGCATTTTATAGTTCACCTTGAGATAAATGTTTCCTATAAATTTTCTGTTTTTAAATGAACGCAACTGACTTTCTGTCACTCTATTCTAAGTGAATTGACTGTTTATCTCATTCTCTCAGCAGAGGTATAATATAACCTTGGAAATAATGGAAACTCTCCTGTCAGAGAATAGAAACAGTAGTCACCCACTCTTTGGACGGAAAAAAAAAAAACTTTTATTTTAAAAAATGTGTTTTAAAATCTTTTCGATGAAATATTATTAATATAATTGTGTAATAATCCTAAATAAAAACACATCATTCTTTGTTTTAGAAAATAAGCTAGCTTTATAATATCGAATATGTTGAAATCAAAACTTTGCCTTTTATCATCTTTTAAATATGCATAAGTACAAATTGTCACATAAAGGGAAGTTTCAAATTCTGAAGTATATTTATTCATGTGAACCTAATGAGTAAGCCATTGATCTAATTCTTGGTATGAACATATATTTGAAAATAAATATAAATAAATATTTAAAATTCATATTTCATTCAGGTTATTATTTATCAGATAAAAGAACTTAAGTAGATATTTAACCTTTAACAATGATGTTCCTAGGTAAAACACATATAGATGCAAGAAAGCAGTTGATCTGACCTGATCTCAACTGTAGTCAATTGGATAGTAAAAAGCATTAATTTAAATATTGGCCATATATTAATTTTATTTACCAATATCGTCCCAATAAATTTAATTAAAAAATAAAAAAGAAAGAAAGAAATATTGACCATAGCTGAGACTCCATTGGACTGAAACAAACCAAAGGGTTGTTGAGGATTTAAGAATTTACAAAACTTAATATACTACAGTTGAGTCCCTTTCAGGACTCCCAAGAATCTTCATTTGGTGCATATCTGCGTGGAAGACATTACAAATCCTAGACTGTGAGACTAGATATTTTGTGGTAATGAGAATGATCTGAGTAGGGATCAGCACACTATTTCTCTGAAGAGCCTAACTGTTAACAGTTAGATTTTGTAAGTGACACAATGTCTCTGCTGTATAGTCTTTTTTTGCATAATGCATGAAAAATGTAAAACCCTGGCCATTAAAAAAGAATAGGCCAACGGGTACAATTTAGTTCCCCGCACAGTAGTTTGCCCATCCTGGCCCATAGAAACACTGAAGATGAAGATACAACTGGACTCTGAGAGAGCAAAGATGATTTCAGAAGTTTCATGAAGGGCTGGTAATTACTAGGAGGAAGGGAAAAGAATAAACGCATCCTTGTTCCAGAATGTTGACAACATTAAGAGTTCAGAACACCTTAAAAACTGTGTGAGGGGTAATGAGAGGGGGCATGAGAGATCATTTTAAGGACTTTATCCTACTTGGTGTTATAAAAAGAATTAAATCTCTTCTTCAAAAAGAAATTATGTTGGTATTATTATTTCAGGTACTAGATGGTTTATCATATCCAACATTTCTGACTGATACTTTATAGGCTTATTATAAATGAAGACATGGGGTACAATTTTAATGGAAGAAATAATTAATTATGGTTGAATTTATTAAAGAATTCTTCACCAAAGAAAGGAATAGAGATGGACATTGAAAAGTAGTACTGCTTAAAACTGCAACTTCTATGATGAAGCCTGTCAACAATTAGAGATTACAAATAGCTTGTATCTATATCGATTCATCTACCGATGAGTAAGATATAGCACTAAGAGGTCAAAGGATAATAGTTAAGGCCAACAGGTAATATGAGTAGAAGCAAATGATGAAATTCACAAAAAAGTGATGATGAGGGATATTAATATATCTATAAGAGAATACAAGGTGTCCTGAGGCAACTTTGGGTCCCATCTATCTTGGTTCACAGGCAGGTGGAAGATTAAAGAAAATGATTGAGAAGAGTTCCCCTTTCCTTTCATGTTCACCCCTCCTGCATTCAAGTTCCTGAGTACTTCTCAGTGTTGTTTAAAGGGGGAAGTTCAGATCACTTAGCTCACACAAGACCAATTTCTTTATGTTGCTCTTGGTGGCCTATTAACCAGCAATATTTGGGTTCCTGCAACTGAGAGATCATCACTATTTAAGCATAAAAAAAAAAAAAAAAACAAACAAACCATAATATTTCAGTCAACACAGGCAAGATACCTTCCTGTTTCTAGTAACAACTAGAGAGAACTTGGTTTCCACCTTTGCTTAGAGCCAGGAAAAGACAGTGCTCATTTTTCTTGGGACCATAATGTGGACTCTATTCTTGCTCATAGTCCTACCAGACCCAATTTTCTTATCTTAGCTAAGCCCTTCTTCTGTTCTCCAAGTTGTGTCATCTTTCTTCCTCCCCACCTTAGTCCCAGAATTTCTTATTGATATTTCTGACAGGAGAGCAATATGGACTTTCTTCTATTCTACTGGAAATATTTTGTTCCTGAGATAAATCTTAGCTTTGTGTTCTCATGCTCTTCTAATCTCAAAAGATTTTTCTCTCAAATGTATGGTCTTTACTTTAGGTCCTCAAAAGTGAGAATAAAACCAAACTCTAAAAAACAGAGCTATGCTTTTCCTCTCCATCTTTCTATAATAAACTTACACTGGAGACAATGCATATAGAAAGCCCATGTTGTGCTTTAAGTGACAGTAGTGAGGTAGAAGACAGGAAGATTAAAGAATAAAAACAGGAAGAAATTGTGAAACAACACAATTTACTGTGAAAATATTTCCCTGATACTTGCTTTATATAATTATGTCACATCTCTTGATTTTCCTGTTAAGTACATGTGGAGAGATAGTAACAGCTGAAGCTAGAATGGCTGCTTGTGGCTATGAAGAAAATCCTCATTAAAAACTAATCTCCCTGCATCTCATAGATAATGGGGAATTGTTAAAAGTTTCCTAGTGTGATCAAAACCCAGTCAGTTTCTACTAAACCTTTATGAATTTTGAATAAAAGGTAGGCTGGATTGTCAAGAGAGAAAAGCTAGAGCAATGTTATTACACATACACACTGGCCTGTGATAGTCACATTTGGTGCCAGTTGTCCCAATATAGCTATTTGCTTTCACTTTAAAAAAGTGAACCAACATAAATGATTTTTTTAACATCCTAGTTAAGGCACTACTAAAATCATATTATAGAGAGCTAGGTGCAAAGGCAATGTTAACAAATTCAAAGAAAGCTATGGAGTGTAATACCCCGCTGAAATGTGAAAGGGTTAAAGAATAATTAAAACCTGAAACTGGACAAAGGAAGTCTATAACTTAGGCCTAGTTTCTGGAACCCCTAACCACATTCTGTTAATCATGAAACTTGTAACAATGAGCTCATACGCTAACTGCCAATTTTAGTCTGTGTAACCCTGCTTGCCTGCGTGGCATGAAAAATAATCAATTGTATATAAGCTGAAAATTACTGTTTGGCCATCGCCCATGGGAACACTGGCTATTGCCCATGGGAACATAGGCAATCACCCATAGGAACATAACATTCTAACAACAAGCTTTCTGCTTCTGTACTTCCCACTTGCACACCTGACCAGTAGGTTGACAGGTAGTGAATAGGAGAAAGATGGACCTTTGTGTTTAAGACAGAATGAGGCTTTAAGACAGAATGAGACAGATTTGGGGCTTAAAAACCTTGTATCTTGGCAATTCGGGGCGGCTCCTTTGCAAGGACAGCCGCCGGCTAATAAACTGTCTCCTGGTTAAGAGCACTAAAGTTGGGTCTGGTTATTCTGGACACAACATGGAGCTCTTTGATAGTAGCACTATGAAGCTTTTCTTATGAAGATGAACGTGACTCTTTCCCATGTATACAATACAGAGACTCAGAACATGTGTATGTGTGTGTGTATGTGTGTGTGTGTGTGTTTTCCATTGACACACTTCACTTACTGAAACTGTGTTATAATACATTAAAACCGAATTTCTGTTCTACCATACATTCGTCACTGTTGTTCTTTTAATTACAATAACGATTCCTCCCATATCTACAAAGTGAAGTAATTATTCCTCAAAAACAAATCAGAAAGAATTTCTCCAGAGAAGATATCCTTGACTTCTTTCTAAATAGAATTGATAGGTCCTTTATCTCTAGGTCCTTTGCGATCTCTATTCTTTGTGATCTACATTCTTTGCAATCTACATTCTTTGATCATTAAGCTTCTGACATTGTCCTGTAATTTACTTCTTTCTGTATTTCTATACTCTAACACATATTAGCTTTCTTGAAAGAACAGACTGCTTTTCTATTCTTCCCAGTATGCCAAGTGGCTGGCACTATGCCTGACCCACACATTTGTTGAAATAAATTCAATCTAATGAAATAGATTCGTAAATTTTTATAGTAGGTAGTCAACAAATTGGAAAATAAAACCTGATTAATTCGATATCCATGAAGTTGGAATTCTCTGTTATTTCCAAATGGGTGCTTTTCTAATGTTGCATGTTAAATTATCCATCGGATATGTAGACTATTATAATATTAGACCCAGATATTTTTAACTATTGAGAAAAGCATTCTTTTATGATTGATTTCAAGCATTGTTAAATAATTTAATTATTTTTACAATTTATTTGCAAAAATTGCCATATCTAGATTATTCTTGTTTGTTGAACCAAAGAAAGAACAAAAGCATTTAATTTTATTGTAGTTTGTCTAATTCTAGGAACAGCATATGCTTGAATGGATTTAAACCAAATTAATTTTAAAATAAAGATTTTTAAAAGGCAATTTTCAAAATTATTTTTCTCAGCAATCAGAATTTTAAGAGACTTTGCCATACTTGAATCTAGACAAGGCTGAAATTGAGAGAAAGGAATTTCTTTAGGTATGTTAAATCTATAATCTTTTGCATAATATTATATTATAGAAATATACAAACTATGAAAATGGATCTCTTCATTTTCAGTTACCTCAGTGTACTTTGTTTTTAAAATTTTCCTAAAATTAACCTCATATTCACTTGGCTCTTGTAATTTTACTTTTTCCCAAAAATTAATTTCCTGCTTTGCCTTTATAATTTCCTACAACTTTAGAGACAGAAATTGACTAATATAATTTTTAAGGTTTTTAGTGAAATTCTTAGGGGGGGAAATGATGTAAGAACCATATACTTAATGTAATTCTGAATATATAAATTAGTATCTCTGGTTCCTGATATTTGTAGTGTTTTATTTAAAGGTGTCTCATTTTTTAATTGTGACCACTATTTTATTTTTAATTTCTTTCCCATCAGCACATCTCTTAGGATGCCTTACATAAACTAGATGGTAAATGTATCTTATTTTCTTGAAGAACAAATGTCAAATTAATGCACACTCTGGTTGATCTATTTCTTCAACTACAAGTAACTTCAAGAAGCAGAATCTGGCTCAGTATATAAACTATATCCTAGAAATTAACACTCAGAGGATCTTCAGAAACATGGCAGAGTGAGAGACATCCCCAGATTTCTCCCCTTGAAACAACAATAAGCTATAAATTGAAATAAAAAATCTATTTTTAGATTATGTTTACTAGAATATAAAAACCTTGTATAGGAGAAATTAAAAATTCTGTATCTTTGGTTCATACAATGTTTGTGTAGAATTTTTTCTTTCATGTGGTGTCTATTTCTACAATTTATTTTGATAAAAACATTTTATAAAATTGTTTTTGTGTGCCATGTACCATGTTATATAATCCATTGATTTGGATTTTCAGGGAAACGTGACAAGACTCGATTAAGGCTGACGGATTTATTGTGGGACATGTATCAGAAGGGTAAAGGATTCAAGTGAGGAGCAGGATAGGTTTTATTTATTTGAGCATAATAATCCCCATTTTACAGAAAAGGGAATAGAGGATCAGAGAGGCTAAGTAATTGCCCTCCAATGTCTCAGATAAGTAGATGTGGTGTCGAAATTCAAACACAGATTTCTCTGACCTCTGAGTTGGAGCTCTTTTATTTTTTGTACAAAATAAACATATACAATTTTTATTTGTCAAAACGAATTGAGTTATTCTAGACACCATCCCCTCCCCCAGTATGATATGCATTAATATGCTCAGATTTGTGCTAAAATATTTGACACTGCCCCAACGATGAATTGGAGCTCTCTATACTTCTCTTTAAATTCTTAAGAAAGCAGTCACAGAAATGACATCAGTATCATCATATGGAACCCATGTGGTGACTAATAACATAGTGGGAAAGACCCATTGTCCCTATAGAGATTGAAAAAGATTGTGGAAGCATTAAGAGTGCCCATTCACATAGTATGTTGTCCAATAATTCTTGATTTGCCTCCTTATCTCTCATTAGTCCAGCTAATTGCCAATCATATTGAGAAAACTATAACAGCTAACCAAAATACTTAGAAGCATATTAGTGATTATTTAATGTGTGAATTTCATTCTATTTGTGTACAGAGATAGTACATATATTTAGTATTCAAACAGAGTACGTGTACTGGATATGAGATATTTCTTAGCAGGTGTTCCATCTAAGGAATAGTACAGTTCCTTTAAGTGACATGATATGTTGTAGAATATAGAATAACAATAATAATGACATCTTCATAATACTTTTACCATGTCAGACACTGTTATAAATCATTGCAACCATTAATTCAATAGAATAACAAAAATAATGACTTATGTGTAACAGTTTTACCATCTCAAACACTACACCAAATCATTGCAACCATTAACTCGTCTAATCTTTTTTTTAATTAATTTATTTTTTATGGTGACATTGGTTAATGAAATCCAATAAATTTCATCTGTATAACTTAATAGTAAGGCATATATAGCTTTACACTATAAGTTGACACCCTTTACTCCATCTACCTCCCCCTCCTCACCCACCCCCTAACCTCTGGTAACCGCTAGTCTATTGTCCATGTTCATGAGTCTCTGTTTGGTTGTCCTGTTCATTTGTTGCTTTTAAGTTTATATCCCACATATAAGTGATATCATGGGATTTTCAACTTTTTCCATTTGGTTTATTTCGCTTAGCTACATTATCACAAGGTCCATCCAGATTGTCGCAAATGGCAGTATTTCATCTCTTCTTATGGCTGAGTAATATTCCATTGTATATATGTACCACAGCTTCTTTAGCCGATCATCTATCGTAGGACGCTTCGGTTGCTTCCATGTCCTGGCCACTGTGAATAGTGCTGCTATGAACATCAGTGTGCAAATATCTTTTCAGATATGGGTTTTCAAGTCTTTGGGGTAAATATGCAGTAGAGCGATTGCTGGATCATATGGTAGATAAATTCTTAGTTTTTTGAGGAACCTCCATACTGTTTTCCATAGTGGCCATACCAATTTTCAGTCCCACCAGCAGTGTATGAGGGTTCCTTTTTCTCCGCATCCTCTCCAACATTTATTACTTGTCCTGTTAATTATAGCTTTTCTAACAGGTGTTAGATGGTATCTCGTTGCATTTCCCTAATAGCTAGCAATGTTGAGCATCTTTTCAAATATTTGTTGGCCATTTGTATGTCCTCTAGGGAGAAGTGCCTGTTCAGGTCCTCTGCCCATTTTTTGATTGGATCGTTTGTTTTTTGTAGTTATTGAGCTATATGAGTTCTCTGTATATTTTGGATATTAGGCTCTTATCGGAGGTGTTGCTTGCAAATATATTTTCCCAATCGGATGGCTGTCTCTTTACCTTGTTGACGATTTCTTTTGCTGAGCAAAGCTTTTTAGTTTGATGTAGTCCCATTCACTTATTTTAGCTTTTACTTCCCTTGTCTTTGAGGTCGAATTCATAAAATCCTCTTTAGGTCCGAGGTCCTTGAGTTTCGTTCCTATGTTTTCTTCTATGCATTTTATTGTTTCAGGTCTTATATTCAGGTCCTTAATCCATTTTGAGTTAATTTTGGTGTGTGGTGATAGAAAATAGTCTAGTTTCATTCTTTTGCAGATGGCTTTCCAATTTTCCCAGCACCATTTATTGCAGAGGCTTTCCTTTCTCCACTGTATGTTTTTGGCTTTTTTTGTTGAGAATTATTTGCCCATATAAATATGGGTTTACTTCTGGACTCTCGATTCTGTTCCACCAGTCCGTGTGTCTGTTTTGCTGTCAATACCATGCCGTTTTGATTACTGTCGCTTTGTAGTATAATTTGAAGTCTGGCAGAATGATGCCTCCAGCCTCGTTCTTTTTTCTTGGGATGTCTTTGGCAATTAGGGGTCTTTTGTGCTTCTATCCAAATCTGATGATTTTTTGCTCTATTTCTTTAAAAAAATTCTGATGAGATTTTGATGGGGATTGCATTAAATCTGCATAATGCTTTAGGTAATATGATCATTTAACTATGTTGATTCTTCCAATCCAAGAACACAGAATGTCTTTCCATTTCTTTGTATCTTCTTCGATTTCTTTTAATAGGGTCTTATAGTTTTCATTATATAGGTCCTTCACATGTTTCGTTAGATTTTTTCTAAGTATATTATTCTTTTTGTTGCAATTGCAAAAGGAGTTATTTTTTCCATTTCTTTTCCTGACACTTCATTATTAGAGTATAGGAACGCTATGGATTTTTGAACGTTGATTTTGTATGCAGAGACTTCACTGTATTTGCTTATTGTTTCTAGTAGTGTTCTTGTGGAGTCTTTAGGGTTTTCTATATAGAGAATCATGTCATCCGCAAATAGTGACAGTGACTTCTTCGTTTCCTATTTGAATGCCTTTTGTATCTTTCTCTTGTCTGATTGCACTCGCTAGGACCTACAATGTGATATTGAATAACAGTGGTGACAGTGGACAGCCTTGCCTTGTTCCTGGTCTTGGAAGGTTTTTAGTTTTTCATCATTAAGTATAATGTTGGCTGAGGGTTTGTCATAGATGGCCTTTATTATGTTAAGGTACTTTCCTTCTATACCGATTTTGTGAAGTGTTTTGATCATAAATGGATGCTGTATCTTGTTGAAGGCTGTTTTTGCATCTATTGATATGATCATATTATTCTTATGTTTTAATTTGTGTATGTGGTTAATCACATTAATCGATTTGCATTATGTTGAACCATCCCTGTGCCTCTAGGATGAAGCCAACTTGATCGTGGTTTATAATCTTTTTAATATGTTGCTGTATTTGGTTCTCGTCAGATTTTCACGTCTGTGTTAATGAGAGATATCGGCCTGAAGTTTTCTTTTTTGGTGTGTTATCTTTACCAGGTTTTGGTATCAGGGTAATATTAGCCTCATAAAATGAGATGGGAAGTATTGCCTCCTCTTTGATTTTTTAAAGAGTTTGAGGAGAATAGGTATTAAATCTTCTTTGAATGTTTTGTAGAATTCACTGGTGAAGCCATCTTGTCCTGGACTTTTACTTTGGTAGGTTTTTAATGGTTGTTTCAATTTCCATATTGCTGATTGGTTTATTTAGATTTTCCAGTTCTTCTTCATTTAGTCTAGGAAGCTTGTATTTTTCTAAGTACTGGTCCAGATCATCTAGGTTATTAAATTTGGTGTTATATACTTTTCCATAGTATTCTTGTATGATCCTTTGTATTTCTGCGATGTCAGTTGCAATTTCCCCTCTTTCTTCTCTGATTTTGCTTATTTGATCTGTTTTCTCTTTTTTCTTTAGTGAGTCTAGCCAGGGGTCTGTCAATTTTATTAACCTTCTCAAAGAACCAGCTCTTCGTTGCATTTATTTTTTCTGTTGTTTTTGTTTATTTGTTTGTTTTCGATTTCATTTATTTCTGCTCTAATTTTGATGATTTCTTTCCTTCTGCTGACTTTTGGCTTCATTTGTTCTTCCTTTTCTAGTTTTCTTTTAAGATGAAGCACTAGGATGTTTATTTGGGCTCGTTCTTGTGTTTGGAGATAGGCCCGTAATGGTACGAACTTTCCTCTTGTAATCGCTGTCCCAAAATTTTGATATGTTGTACTATCATTATCATTCATTTCTATGTATCTCTTGATCTCTCTCTTTATTTCTTCTCTGACCCAGTTATTCTTCAGTAGCATGTTTTTTAATCTCCATGTATTTGTGGTTCTTCCTGACTTCTTTTTGCAGTTGATCTCTAGTTTCAAAGCATTCTGATCAGGGAATATGGTTGATATGATTTCAACCCTCTTATATTTGTTGAGGCTATCTCTGTGTCCCAGTATGTGGTCGATTCTTGAAAATGTTCCATGTGCACTAGAGAAGAATGTATAAATAGCTGTTTTGGGATGGAAGGCTCTGTATATATCAATTATGTCCAGTTGATCTAATGCATCATTTAAGAAATCTTATTTCCTTATTGATTTTCTGTTTGGATGGTCTATCCATATCAGACAGTGGGGTATTTAGGTCTCCTACTACGATAGTGTTTTGGTCTGTTTCTCCCTTTAGTTCTGTTAGTAATTGCTTTACATATTTCAGAGCTCCCCGATTGGGAGCATAGATATTAAGTGTTATGTCTTCTTGGTGCATGATTCCCTTTATCATTATGAAGTGTCCTTCAGTATCTTTCTTTACCTTTTTTATTTTTAAGTCTATTTCATCCGATATTAGTACTGCTACTCCCACTTTTCTCTGAACGCTATTTGCTTAAAGTATCATTTTCCAACCTTTCACTTTGAGTCTATATTTGTCTTTGGAGCTGAGATGTGTCTCCTGGAGGCAGCATATGGTTGGGTTCTGTTTTTTGATCCATTCTGCAACTCCGTGCCTTTTTAATGTTGAGTTCAGTCCATTTACACTTAGGGTGATTATTGAAATATGAGATCTTCTCATATTTTGCTTTCTGGTAGCTCAGTGTTTCCATCGCTTCCTTGTCCCTGTGTTCTGTTTTCTTTATTTTGGTTGGCTTTTGTGGGGTTCCCTCTGGTTCTTCTTGTTTTATGTTATATACTTCAGTTCTGAATCTTTGGTGTGTGTGGTTACCATTACAAATATGAAAAGGATGGTCATATATATATGTGTGTGTATATATCTCTCTTGACTTCTTGAATTCCAAGCTCATGCTCATTCCTTAGATTTGGGAACTTCTTGTCAACTATTTGTCTGAAAATGCTTTCTAGTCCTTGCTCCTTTTCCTCACCTTCAATAATGACCATTATTCTTATGTTTCCTCTCTTGATGGTATCAGCTAGTTCTTGTATTCCCCTTTCATTATTTTTCATACTTCGGTTTCTTTCTTTTCCTTCTGATTTATTTCTATATTTCTGTCTTCGATATTAGTAATCCTTTCCTCCATTTGGTCAGCTCTATTTCCCAAGTTTGATATTTCTTTTTTCAA